>NC_056732.1:801687651-802008841 GCF_019279795.1 Protopterus annectens | reverse complement strand
GATTAGCTCAGTGTGAAATGACAGAAACACTCACAACTTAATTTCTTAGGTAACAGAAAGCTGAAACCTGAGACAACGTTTAAAAAACAAAAAGCTCAAAAGAACCAATGATGTGCTTAGTCTAAGCTGGTGTTCAGGTGACCTCAGTCAGCCAATGACCTTAAACAATTCTCTCTCACTGAAATGCCTGATGGCTTTGGCTAAACCAAGATTTCCCTGAATATGTGCTCAGACACACAGCCTCCACAAACACTAGGCCCAAATACAAGCCGGAATATGGATAATGCTAAAAATATCCACACTGCTTAGAAACAAACTGCAGAACTGTTTCTCACAGCAGAAAAGCAGCAGTGGGCTTTTAATTGAAAGTTTTAAACAGCTAAAGGAGCATCTAGAGAAAGTGTTTAACTGCAACACATTATCAGAAACAAACAACACAACAGATGATTAATAAAAGTGGACAATTTCCAGTTAATACCTCACACACAGTGAAACTAGCTAGAAAAATATACAGTACACAAAGTGCTATAAATAAGTTGAAAAAATAAGCAAAAAATCAGGATCCTTAATATTATATATTATAGACCCGAGTTTGCTCAGTGTCCTTCCTTCAATTAGCTCAGTGTGAAATGGCAGAAACACTCACAACTTAACTTCTTAGGTAGCACAAATTTGAAACCTGAGACAACTTTTAAGAAACAAAAAGCTCAAAAGAACCAATGAGGTGCTTAGTCTAATCTTTAGTCCCGGTGATGTTAGTCAGCCAATGACATTAAACAATTCTCTCTCACTGAAATATCTGATGGCTTTGGCTAAACTAAGATGTCCCTAAATATGTTCTCAGACAAATATCCTCCACAAACACTAGGCCCAAATACAAGCCTGAATATGGATAATGCTACAAATATCCACACTACTTAGAAACAAACTGCAGAAATGTTTCTTACAGCAGAAAAGCAGCAGTGAGCTTAAAAATGAAACTTTTAAACAGCTAAAGGAGCCTCTAGAGAAAGCATTTAACTGCAACAAGTTATCAGAAACAAACAACCCAACAGATGCTTAATAAAAGTGGACACTTTCCAGTTAATACCTCACACACAGTACACAAAGTGCTATAAATAACTTGAAAAAATAAGCAAAAAAACAGGATACTTAATGTTATATATTATAGATCAGAGTTTGCTCAGTGTACTTCATTTGATTAGCTCAGTGTGAAATGGCAGAAACACTCACAACTTAACTTCTTAGGTAACATAAAGTTGAAACCTGAGACAACTTTTAAGAAACAAAAAGCTCAAAAGAACCAATGAGGTGCTTAGTGTAAGTTGTAGTCCAGGTGACCACAGTCAGCCAATGACCTTAAACAATTCTTTCTCACTGAAATGCCTGATGGCTTTGGCTAAATCAAGATGTCCCTGAATATGTGCTCAGACACACAGCCTCCACAAACACTAGGCCCAAACACAAGCCTGAATATGGATAATGATACAAATATCCACACTACTTTGAAACAAACTGCAGAAATGTTTGTCACAGCAGAAAAGCTGCAGGGAGCTTTTAAATGAAAGTTTTAAACAGCTAAAGGAGTCTCGAGAAAGCATTTAACTGCTACAAGTTATCAGAAAAAAACAACCCAAGAGATGCTTATTAAAAGTAGACAATTTCCAGTTAATACCTTACACAAAGTGAAACTAGCTAGAAAAATATACAGTACACAAAGTGCTATAAATAACTTGAAAAAATAAGCAAAAAAACAGGATACATAATGTTATATATTATAGATTTGAGTTTGCTCAGTGTCCTTCCTTCGATTAGCTCAGTGTGAAATGGCAGAAACACTCACAACTTAACTTCTTAGGTAACAGAAAGTTGAAACCTGAGACAACTTTTAAGAAACAAAAAGCTCAAAAAAACCAATGAGGTGCTTAGTCTAAAATGTAGTGCATGTGACCTCAGTCAACCTAGGACCTTAAACAATTCTCTCTCACTGAAATGCCTGGTGGCTTTGGCTAAACCAAGATGTCCCTGAATATGTGCTCAGACACACAGCCTCCACAAACACTAGGCCCAACTACAAGCCTGAATATGGATAATGCTACAAATATCCACACTACTTAGAAACAAACTGCAGAAATGTTTCTCGCAGCAGAAAAGCAGCAGTGAGCCTTTAAATGAAAGTTTTAAAAAGCTAAAGGAGCCTCTAGAAAAAGCATTTCACTGCAGTAAGTTATCAGAAACAAACAACACAACAGATGCTTAATACAAGTGCACAATTTCCAGTTAATACCTCACACACAGTGAATCTAGCTAGAAAAATATACAGTACATAAAGTGCTATATACAACTTCATAAAATAAGCAAATAAACCGGATACCTAATATTATATATAATAAATCAGAGTTTGCTCAGGGTCCTTCCTTTGATTAGCTCAGTGTGAAATGACAGAAACACTCACAACTTAACTTCTTAGGTAACAGAAAGTTGAAACCTGAGACAATGTTTAAAAAACAAAAAGCTCAAAAGAACCAATGATGTGCTTAATCTAAGCTGTTGTTCAGGTGACCTCAGTCAGCCAATGACCTTAAACAATTCTCTCTCACTAAAAAGCCTGATGGCTTTGGCTAAACCAAGATTTCCCTGAATATGTGCTCAGACACACAGCCCCCACAAACACTAGGCCCATATACAACCCTGAATATGGATAATGCTAGAAATATCGACACTACTTAGAAACAAACTGCAGAAATGTTTCTCACAACAGAAAAGCAGCAGTGGGCTTTTAAATGAAAGTTTTAAACAGCTAAAGGAGCCTCTAGAGAAAGTGTTTAACTGTAACACGTTATCAGAAACAAACAACCCAACAGATGTTTAATAAAAGTGGACAATTTCCAGTTAATACCTCACACACAGTGAAACTAGCTAGAAAAATATACAGTACACAAAGTGCTATAAATAAGTTGAAAAAATAAGCAAAAAACAGGATCCTTAATATTATATATTATAGACCTGAGTTTGCTCAGTGTCCTTCCTTCAATTAGCTCAGTGTGAAATGGCAGAAACACTCACAACTTAACTTCTTAGGTTGCAGAAAGTTGAAACCTGAGACAACTTATTAGAAGCAAAAAGCTCAAAAGAACCAATGAGGTACTTAGTCTATGTTGTAGTCCAGGTGACCTCAGTCAACCAAAGACCTTAAAGAATTCTCTCTCACTGAAATTCCTGATGGCTTTGGCTAAACCAAGATGTCGCTGAATATGTGCTCAGACATACAGCCTCCACAAACACTAGGCCCAAATACAAGCCTGAATATGGATAATGCTACAAATATACACAATACTTAGAAACAAACTGCAGAAATGTTTCTCACGGCAGAAGAG
This sequence comes from Protopterus annectens, assembly GCF_019279795.1. NCBI lineage: Eukaryota > Metazoa > Chordata > Ceratodontiformes > Protopteridae > Protopterus > Protopterus annectens. The sequence goes on along the minus strand of NC_056732.1, from coordinate 802,005,464 downwards.
CAGCAGTGAGCCTTTAAATGAATGTTTTAAACAGCTAAAGGAGCCTCTAGAGAAAGCGTTTCATTGCAATAAGTTATCAGAAACAAACAACCCAACAGATACTTAATAAAAGTGGACAATTTCCAGTTAATACCTCACACACAGTGAAACTAGCTAGAAAAATATACAGTACACAAAGTGCTATAAATAAGTTGAAAAAATAAGCAAAAAAACAGGATCCTTAATATTATATATTATAGACCTGAGTTTGCTCAATGTCCTTCTTTCAATTAGCTCAGTGTGAAATGGCAGAAACACTCACAACTTAACTTCTTAGGTAGCAGAAAGTTGAAACCTGAGACAACTTTTTAGAAAAGAAAAAGCTCAAAAGAACCAATGAGGTGCTTAGTCTAAGCTCTAGTCCAGGTGACCTCAGTCAGCCAATGACCTTAAAAAAGTCTTTCTCATTGAAATGCCTGATGGCTTTGGCTAAACTAAGATGTCCCTAAATAAGTTCTAAGACAAATAGCCTCCACAAACACTAGGCCCAAATACAAGCCTGAATATGGATACTGCTACAAATATCCACACTACTTAGAAACAAACTGCAGAAATGTTTCTTACAGCAGAAAAACAGCAGTGAGCTTATATATGAACGTTTTAAACAGCTAAAGGAGCGCCTAGAGAAAGCATTTCACTGCAACAAGTTATCCGAAACAACCAACCCAACAGATGCTTAATAAAAGTGGACACTTTCCAGTTAATACCTCACACACAGTACAAAAAGTGCTATAAATAACTTGAAAAAATAAGCAAAAAAAAGGATACTTAATGTTATATATTATAGATCAGAGTTTGCTCAGTGTACTTCTTTCGATTAGCTCAGTGTGAAATGGCAGAAACACTCACAACTTAACTTCTTAGGTAACAGAAAGTTGAAACCTGAGACAACTTTTAAGAAACAAAAAGCTCAAAAGAACCAATGAGGTGCTTAGTGTAAGTTGTAGTCCAGGTGACCTCAGTCAGCCAATGACCTTAAACAATTCTTTCTTACTGAAATGCCTGATGGCTTTGGCTAAATCAAGATGTCCCTGAATATGTGCTCAGACACACAGCCTCCACAAACACTAGGCCCAAATACAAGCCTGAATATGGATAATGCTAGAAATATCCACACTGCTTAGAAACAAACTGCAGAAATGTTTCTCACAGCAGAAAAGCAGAAGTGGGCTTTTAAATGAAAGTTTTAAACAGCTAAAGGAGCCTCTAGAGAAAGCATTTCACTGCAATAAGTTATCAGAAACAAACAACCCAACAGATGCTTAATAAAAGTGCACAATTTCCAGTTAATACCTCACACACAGTGAAACTAGCTAGAAAAATATACAGTACACAAAGTGCTATAAACAACTTCAGAAAATAAGCAAATAAACAGGATACTTAATATTATATATTATAGATCAGAGTTTGCTCAGGGTCCTTCCTTTGATTAGCTCAGTGTGAAATGACAGAAACACTCACAACTTAACTTCTTAGGTAACAGAAAGTTGAAACCTGTGACGATGTTTAAAAAACAAAAAGCTCAAAAGAACCAATGATGTGCTTAGTCTAAGCTGTTGTTCAGGTGACCTCAGTCAGCCAATGACCTTAAACAATTCTCTCTCACTGCAATGCCTGATGGCTTTGACTAAACCAAGATTTCCTTGAATATGTGCTCAGACACACAGCTTCCACAAACACTAGGCCCAAATACAAGCCTGAATATGGATAATGCTAGAAATATCCACACTACTTAGAAACAAACTGCAGAAATGTTTCTCACAGCAGAAAAGTAGCAGTGGGCTTTTAAATGAAAGTTTTAAACAGCTAAAGGAGCCTCTAGAAAAAGTGTTTAACTGCAACACGTTATCAGAAACAAACAACCCAACAGATGTTTAATAAAAGTGGACAATTTCCAGTTAATACCTCACACACAGTAAAACTAGCTAGAAAAATATACAGTATACAAAGTGCTATAAATAAGTTGAAAAAATAAACGAAAAACAGGATCCTTAATATTATATATTATAGACCCGAGTTTGCTCAGTGTCCTTCCTTCAATTAGCTCAGTGTGAAATGGCAGAAACACTCACAACTTAACTTCTTAGGTAGCAGAAAGTTGAAACCTGAGACAACTTTTAAGAAACAAAAAGCTCAAAAGAACCAATGAGGTGCTTAGTTTTAGCTGTAGTCCCGGTGACCTTAGTCAGCCAATGACATTAAACAATTCTCTCTCACTGAAATGCCTGATGGCTTTGGCTAAACTAAGGTGTCCCTGAATATGTTCTCAGACACACAGCCTCCACAAACACTAGGCCCAAATACAAGCCTGAATATGGATAATGCTACAAATATCCACACTACTTAGAAACAAACTGCAGAAATGTTTCTTACAGCAGAAAAGCAGCAGTGAGCTTTTAAATGAAAGTTTTAAACAGCTAAAGGAGCCTCTAGAGAAAGCATTTAACTGCAACAAGTTATCAGAAACAAACAAACCAAAAGATGCTTAATAAAAGTGGACACTTTCCAGTTAATACCTCACACACAGTACAAAAAGTGCTATAAATAACTTGAAAAAATAAGCAAAAAAAAGGATACTTAATGTTATATATTATAGATCAGAGTTTGCTCAGTGTATTTCCTTCGATTAGCTCAGTGTGAAATGGCAGAAACACTCACAACTTAACTTCTTAGGTAACAGAAAGTTGAAACCTGAGACAACTTTTAAGAAACAAAAAGCTCAAACGAACCAATGAGGTGCTTAGTGTAAGTTGTAGGCCAGGTGACCTCAGTCAGCCAATGACCTTAAACAATTCTTTCTCACTGAAATGCCTGATGGCTTTGGCTAAATCAAGATGTCCCTGAATATGTGCTCAGACACACAGCCTCCACAAACACTAGGCGCAAATACAAGCCTGAATATGGATAATGCTACAAATATCCACACTACTTAGAAACAAACTGCAGAAATGTTTCCCACAGCAGAAAATCAGCAGTGAGCTTTTAAATGAAAGTTTTAAACAGCTAAAGGAGCCTCGAGAAAGCTTTTAACTGCAACAAGTTATCAGAAACAAACAACCCAACAGATGCTTATTAAAAGTGGACAATTTCCAGTTAATACCTCACACAAAGTGAAACTAGCTAGAAAAATATACAGTACACAAAGTGCTATAAATAACTTGAAAAAATAAGCAAAACAACAGGATACATAATGTTATATAGTATAGATTCGAGTTTTCTCAGTGTCCTTCCTTCGATTAACTCAGTGTGAAATGGCAGAAGCACTCACAACTTAACTTCTTAGGTAACAGAAAGTTGTAAGCAGAGATAACTTTTAAGAAACAAAAAGCTCAAAAGAACCAATGAGGTGCTTAATCTAAGATGTAGTATATATGACCTCAGTCAACCAAAGACCTTAAACAATTCTCTCTCACTGAAATGCCTGGTGGCTTTGGCTAAACCAAGATGTCCCTGAATATGTGCTCAGACACACACCCTCCACAAACACTAGGCCCAAATACAAGCCTGAATATGGATAATGCTAAAAATATCCACAATACTTAGAAACAAACTGCAGAAATGTTTCTCACAGCAGAAAAGCAGTAGTGAACTTTTAAATGAAAGTTTTAAACAGCTAAAGGACCCTCTAGAGAAAGTGATTAACTGCAACAAGTTATCATAAACAAACAACCCACCAGATGCTTAATAAAAGTGGACAATTTCCAGTTAATACCTCGAACACAGTGAAACTAGCAAGAACAATATACAGTAGACAAAGTGATATAAATTACTTGAAAAAATAAGTAAAAAAACAGGATCCTTAATGTTATATATTATAGATCCGAGTTTGCTCAGTGTCCTTCCTTCGATTAGCTCAGTGTGAAATGCAAAAACACTCACAACTTAACTTCTTAGGTAGCATGAAGTTGAAACCTGAGACAACTTTTAAGAAACAAAAAGTTCAAAAGAACCAATGAGGTGCTTAGTCTAAGCTGTTGTCAGGGTGACCGCAGTCAGCCAATGACCTTAAACAATTCTCTCTCACTGAAATGCCTGATGGCTTTGGCTAAACCAAGATGTCCCTGAATATGTGCTCAGACACACAGCCTCCACAAACACTAGGCCCAAATACAAGCCTGAATATGGATAATGCTACAAATATCCACAATACTTAGAAACAATCTGCAGAAATTTTTCTCAGAGCAGAAAAGCAGCAATGAGCCTTTAAATGAAAGTTTTAAACAGCTAAAGGAGCCTCTAGAGAAAGCAAAGAGAAAGAAAACAAACAACCCAATAGATGCTTAATAAAAGTGGACATTTTCCAGTTAATACCTCACACACAGTGAAACTAGCTAGAAAAATATGCGGTACACAAAGTGCTATAAACAACTTCAGAAAATAAGCAAAAAAACAGGATACCTAATATCATATATTATAGATCCGAGTTTGCTCAGGGTCCTTCCTTTGATTAGTTCAGTGTGAAATGACAGAAACACTCACAACTTAACTTCTTAGGTAACAGAAAGTTGAAACTTGAGACAACTTTTAAGAAACAAAAAGCTCAAACGAACCAATGAGGTGCTTAGTGTAAGTTGTAGGCCAGGTGACCTCAGTCAGCCAATGACCTTAAACAATTCTTTCTCACTGAAATGCCTGATGGCTTTGGCTAAACCAAGATGTCCCTGAATATGTGCTCAGACATACAGCCTCCACAAACACTAGGCCCAAATACAAGCCTGAATATGGATAATGCTACAAATATCCACACTACTTAGAAACAAACTGCAGAAATGTTTCTCACAGCAGAAAAGCAGCAGTGAGCTTTTAAATGAAAGTTTTAAACAGCTAAAGGAGCCTCTAGAGAAAGTGTTTAACTGCAACACGTTATCAGAAACAAACAACCCAACAGATGCTTAATAAAAGTGGACAATTTCCAGTTAATACCTCACACACAGTGAAACTAGCTAGAAAAATATACAGTACACAAAGTGCTATAAATAAGTCGATAAAATAAGCAAAAAAAAACAGGATCCTTAATATTATATATTATAGACCCGAGTTTGCTCAGTGTCCTTCCTTCAATTAGCATAGTGTGAAATGTCAGAAACACTCACAGCTTAACTTCTTAGGTAGCAGAAAGTTGAAACATGAGAAAACTTTTAAGAAACAAAAAGCTCAAAAGAACCAATGAGGTGCTTAGTCTAAGCTGTAGTCCAGGTGACCTCAGTCAGCCAATGACCTTAAACAATTCTTTCTCACTGTAATGCCTGATGGCTTTGGCTGAACCAAGATGTCCCTGAATATGTGCTCAGACACACAGCCTCCACAAACATTATGCCCAAATACAAGCCTAAATATGGATAATGCTACAAATATCCACACTACTTAGAAACAAACTGCAGAAATGTTTCTCACAGCAGAAAAGCAGCAGTGAACCTTTAAATGAAAGTTTTAAACAGCTAAAGAAGCCTTTAGAGAAAGCATTTAACTGCAAGTTATCACAAACAAACAACCCAACAGATGCTTAATAAAAGTGGACAATTTCCAGTTAATACCTCACACACAGTGAAACTAGCTAGAAAAATATACAGTACACAAAGTGCTATAAATAAGTTGAAAAAATAAGCAAAAAACAGGATACTTAATGATATATATTATAGATCAGAGTTTGCTCAGTGTACTTCCTTCGATTAGCTCAGTGTGAAATGGCAGAAACACTCGCAACTTAACTTCTTAGGTAACAGAAAGTTGAAACTTGAGACAACTTTTAAGAAACAAAAAGCTCAAAAGAACCAATGACGTGCTTAGTCTAAGCTGTAGTCCAGGTGACCTTAGTCAGCCAATGACCTTAAACAATTCTTTCCCACTGAAATGCCTGATGGCTTTGGCTAAACCAAGATGTCCCTGAATATGTGCTCAGACACACAGCCTCCACAAGCACTAGGCCCAAATACAAGCCTGAATATGTATAATGCTACAAATATCCACACTACTTACAAACAAACTGCAGAAATGTTTCTCACAGCAGAAAACCAGCAGTGAGCCTTTAAATGAAAGTTTTAAACAGCTAAAGGAGACACTAGACAAAGCATTTAACTGCAACAAGTTATCAGAAACAAACAACCCAACAAATGCTTAATAAAAGTGGACAATTTCCAGTTAATACCTCACACACAGTGAAACTAGCTAGAAACATATACAGTACAGAAAGTGCTATAAATAACTTGAAAAAATAAGCAAAAAAACAGGATACTTTATGTTATATATTATAGATCCGAGTTTGCTCAGTGTCCTTCCTTCAATTAGCTGGTGGGTATTGTCTTTGGCACTGCAGTTGTGAGGACTTGTCCCTGTCATCAGCAGTAGTGGGCAAAGGCCACCAGGTCTTACCTCAGCATGCATACCTATGGACCACTCTCACACAATATGAAACACACACCAACCTAACACACACATACCTGCATATTTTGCAGATGCTACAACCTATCCTGCTACCTTTGCCACCTCTGTGCATCTGTGCTCCACTGGTATTATACCTACACATACTTGCTACTACATTTCTACATAGGGTTGTGGGGGGGTGGGCTCACCTGAATGTTACAACGTGTGTACATCAGATTAGGGGGGGCACACCAGACCATTATTACTTTTCTAAATAGGTTTGGGGGGGGCACACCTGACTGTTACTACATTTCTATGTATGCTTGGGGAAGCACACCTGCTGTTCCTACATTTCTACATAGGATTATGGGGAGACAGACCTGACTGTTTCGACATTTCTACACAGGATTGGGGGCACACCTGACTATTTCTACTTTTCTTCACAGGATTGGAGGAGGCACACCTGACTGCTTCTACATTTCTACACAGGTTTGGGGGGCACATCTGACTGTTTTTACATTTCTACATAGGATGGGGGGGGCACACCTGACACTTGTACACATTTGCTATGAGTGTACTGGTATGTCAGGTACTCCATTTCATTCTGTATTCTAACCTATTGTGCTGACATGTCTTAGCTTTGATTGACCTACATATTAGTTTCTGACTTCCTACTCTTCAGAACTAACATCCCACTCCCTGACCTGCTGTAGTCTGTCTCTGTAGGCATGGGGAGGGGGGGGGTTACCCATAGACATCATTCAGAGGCCATGGTGCAACCTTTTTTATGTTTTTCTACACCTGTCCTGCTGGCTGAGACTGTTGTTGGGTATATGAACCTCCCTGACTGGCATGTGTGAGTCATATGGACACACATGTCACCCAGCACATTTCCTGCATTGTTTTTCTTTGCACTGTGTATTACTGGCTACTATGGTGACACAATTATTTGTTACAGATCTCATGGTGCCACTGTAGGTGTCTACTATTCTGCTGGCATACCATTCAGCCACCCGATTCTCTTGCATGCTCACATCCATACCATAGATACAGGTAACCATACATTCTACTCCATTCGGCAACTGGTAGGTTGAGTGACTTACCTTGTGGGTGTCCCAGTATGGAGGGTGGTGCTGCAGGGCTGCCTATGTTGGATGCATATAGCACACTCTCTACACATGGCTGAGCACAGGTAGTGTCATGTTTGGCTTCCCTTTTACTGTATGTGAGAGTCAGAGAGAGGTGTTATTCTCTGGGTCTCCTTTGTGTCAGTGTATGTGCTATGCATTGCCTCTTTGCCAAGGCCAGGGCATATTGGACATGGCTCCTTCAGCCTACTGGGGCAGGCTAAGGTTGTTCCTCCTCTGAGTCACTCTGCGCCTCAGCCTTGGCACTGGTGGGATGCTGTGTGGGCCTGCCCCATGCTATTCCTGCTGCAGCTGTTTCCACAGGATCATATTGTGTAGCATGGCACATATGATGACAATTTGGGTACAATTTAGCTACATGTAGCTTGTGAGTACTGCAAGGCTCTACCAGATGTGTCCAGGCATTGGAACCATGACTTGAGCATCCCAAACACATGCTCTATTATAATTCTGGTCTGTGTGTGTGCCTCATTATGGAGTTCTTGTTTGGGTGTGTGTGCATTTCTGATGGGTGTCATTAGCCCCGGCTCCAGTGCATATCCAGCATCCCCCACTAGGTGACCATAAGGGATGTCCCCATTAGCAAATCTGTGTTATGTCTGCATCAGATGCCAGATGTGGGAATCATGATAGCTTCCAGTGCAGCCAGCACACACATTCATTATTATGCCCTGGGCATCACATACGGTTTGGCAGTTTATGGAGGGGAAGCCCTTGCGGTTGATGTAGACCTTACCCCACTCACCGGGTGGTGCTTTGATGCATATGTGCGTGCAGTCTATATCACCCACTACCTTGGGGTATTCTGCTATTTGGTGGAACAGTTGCATATTGCTGGCCAACGTCTCACCGGCATGTGCTGACATGATATCCAAGAACTGGTGGAGCACCCTGGATGCTGATGCCTGTGAGATCTCCATCATATCCTCAGTTGGCCTTTGGAAGGTACCTGTAGCTATTATTCTACACATACCTTGGTATCCATTGGGTTGGGTTCCCCTCTGTTAGTTCTGTGTGTAAGGCATGGCCGGCACAGCTCAACAATTTACCGTAGGAGGTCCTTGTCCACCTTATAGTGCTCCACTATCTATAGCTCATGTAGCCCCTGGTAGGTTACCCTGGGTTTGTACACTCTTCTCCATCCATCAACCTCTTCCACAAGTTGTTGTATGATAACTATCACAGCCCCTATCATTTTGTTGTTTTGTTTGTTAAAACTTCCCCGCTTTTATACACCGGTAGTGTAGAGTGTGGGAATAAACAGAGGGTAAGGTGTTTGCATAGTTTATAGTAGTGTTCTGGCTGGGCTGGTCTGCTGCCTGTGTAATTGGCTGATTCTGATACATTTCACCTGCCAGTTATGCTAGTTCACCTAGATTACCTTCCTACTGCTGTTTTCCCTTCCCATTGCCTTCCTGTTTAAGCCCTGGGGTGTGACGCGCAAACATAGTGCTCAAATGTGCACAGAGCTGCTATTTCCTGGTTTACTTTTTTTTTCCCTTTAAAACCTGGTGCACAGCTAACCAAATAAACCAAAAAACTGATGGTCTCACCACGATCCCAAGGAAATACAAAAAGGCTTCTTGTAGGCAAAAGGAGTCAATTTATTCAATAAAATGGTAAAATCTCTATATGTGCTGTTATCTGACAGCATGGATAGCATATTAGTGGTATAATCAATAGTATCCAACAGGATCACACCTCCTCCTTTATCGGCAGGTTTAATCGTTACATCATTTCTTAATTTAAAATTATTCAGGGACCTGAACTCATCAGAAGTGAGGTTATAATATGAAGATCTCTTAGTATCATTGGAAAAAAGAGAATAGAAGTCTTTCTCACATAATTTTAAGAAGCACTCTATATTGGGGGGCATTACAGGTGTAAAATTACTTCTACGTTTAAAAAGAGTTTGTTTCATCATGGTAGTATACATATCTGTTTGTTTTTTAAAATAAAGTTTTAAAGAGACTTGGCGACAAAACAGCCTTAAATCTATTAAGGTTTCACTAAGATTGCTAGACTGAGCAGGAATAAAATTCAGACCTCTATTTAACAAAGTAATGTCAGAGTCCACCAAAACATGACAGGAAAAATTAAAAAACAAATCAGTCAGTTTCTTGTCCTTCTTGTTTGGCCGTATCTTTCTCCCGAAAACTTTCTCTTCCTTGGGCCCCTGCTGTTTGAACGGCCTTTGGTGTGGAGGGATTGCTTCACTGGGTAAGGTAAAAAATGGTAGTTATCAGAACTAGAAAGTTTCGATCTAGCTCCAAGAGAAGGTTCCCTTTGATTATTCAAAAACAACTGCTGGTTGGGAGGAGGCGTATCAGTAACTGAGGTGTTGCTGTTGGAACTGCCATCCAAGGGCAATTCCAACACTGTCTCTTTATTATTGGCTGAATGTAAAGAGTTCCAGGCAGCCTCAGACACACCGCCTTGCCTAGCTGTGCTAAGCTAGGAGCAAACCTGAGCCACAGGGCTCCAATCTGCTTACAGTATGCCTGACACACCCCCCTATGATGTCAGCTAACTCCTAGGTTTGCACCAAGCTATTCCTGCTTTTATTCTGTTGGGAGCTGACAAGCATGCAGGGGAAATCTGGGATTCACTGTCATTCCCCTCATTTGCATAGGATTGCCTGCTAATGCATAGTTACATGTCTCACACTGAGCCTCCCCCTAAGCAACCACTATTCGCTGGCCATGTTGTCTTCTGCCTGCTATTGACTATAATGGCAGAATAGTGATTTTAGTTAGAATGCTTATTTTAGGTTTATTTTCTTATTTTTCCCCCAATCCCATTTGCGCGCCACTGCCCTACACTTAAACAGCTGAGATCGGCTAAAAAGAATAAAAGTTCATTTTTTTTTTCAACTGTTTTCCATGCCAGTGGCCTTATACTTGGCCATTGGCATGCTTTATGATACCCACCCTTTATTTGGAGCTGTCATGGCTCCATTTTGGAATATGCAGAAATGTACTCCATTATTGGCGAAGTACATTTCTGCAGATTACACTAATCCTGCATGGCCAGTTTCCAGCTTCCTGGATTGCAAATTCACCTCATTTGCATGGATGCCTCCAGTAAATGGCGTAATTTCCATACAGGGGCTGAGTCCATGCAGAACTAGTGCAGGAATGCTTGTGCATGCCCCTACAGGTTATTCCTGGATTGCACGGCAGACATATTGCCTGCTGGAGCTCCTGCACTAATCATGTACACCGTGCAAGGCTTGCAGAATCTGGGGGAATGTCTTGCATAGTTAAGGAAAATGTGATGTGAATCTAAACAGAAGTAAGAAGCTGCAGTTCAATATAAGTTCAGCCTGCCAGGCAATAATGTGTTCATGTAAGTTGTAAGTTAGAATCATGTCCTAAAAACAAAAACTGTCAAGGGTTATTTAATCATACTAAGAAGTGTAGTGTACAAATAACAATGTTAGAAGAGACACAGGTAGAAATGTGCATGTGAATTTGGCAAATAAAGGATTTCAGTACGGATATGGAATTGTAGGTTCTTATTTCTGTTTAGACTCGCATCACATTTTCCCAAACTGCATAAGGCATTGCTATAAATGCAAGTGGAATTAGTCACTACTTAATAATAATGATGTAGGCATTCAGAACAAAATAAGGGCCATGCTGCTAAATGCTAGGAGCTTAAACCAAAAACTGGACACCCTGTAAGAACTTCCTTCACTAGGAGATGTAGATGTATGTGCAGTCACAGAAACCTGGTTCAAGGCTTCAGAGAATACCCTGGCCCTGCAAGGCTACAATGCCTTCCATGCCTTCAATGCCTTTTGACCACAGAATGAATGTGTGAAAACCAAAGGAGGTAGTGTTTCAGTCTATATTAGAGATAAATTCACCTCCTGTCTAGTTAGACTGGACAACTCTATGGAGTTACTTCAGTTCCAGGTTACAGTGGGTAAGACAGCCATTCAAGTCATAGCCAGTTATAGATCCCCCTCCATGGGTCATGATGACTAAGAAGCCTACTTGACCAACTGTAGACAATCCAAATTTTACCAAAAACACTGGTTAAGGGGGATTTCAATTGTCCCACCATCAACTGGGAAACCTACATTAGCCCTAACTTGCTAGAACAAAAGGTCCTTGACTTTGTTAATTCAAATGCCCTGGAACAAATTGTCCACACCCGGACAAGGGGAACAACATTCTGGATCTGGTCCTTACCAACATGTCAAACAGATGCATTGCCACGACTGTCAGACCCTCATTAGCTAAAACTGATCACAAATCAATCACTTTCAAGCTGGCACTAACACCAGAACTCAAAAAGGGTGAAATCAGACTAAAAAACTTCACCAAGGCAAACTGTTCCCTCCCAAGGGAAGGTATAAATGCATTCCAAGCCGCACCCAAAGCTGGAAGTGGTGACTACATCGACACTTACACTAGAGCTCTCAATCATTTGCATAAGTGTATAGGGTGAACGTACCAGAAAGAATCAAAGCCAGAGCCCCAAGTAAAAACAAGCTGTCATGGTAGACATCCACCATCAATGAACTTTACAATAAACACAAAAAGATGCTGTCCAAGAAAACAAAGGCAAGGCCCCAACCATGGAAAAGCACCCTCCTCAGCCTCAACAGGCAAATAAAACAACTTGTCAAATCCTCCATGGGCTCCTTTGAGAGAAACTTAGCAAGTACAGCCAAGGATAATCATAAGGTCTTTTACAGCTGCATACATAACCTAAAGGGTAGGACCCAAGCATGTGCAGAACTAGTACACACACTGACCCCACAGAGATAACAAACCTACTAACAGATAAGTTTGGTGAAAATTTCACTCCCTTATTCCCTCCATACTTAAAATAAACCTTCCTCAACCCCCCCCACCCTACATATCTGAAGAGCCAGGTCCTCAAAGCCTTATCGAAGGCAAAAAACACACCCTCTTTGGGAACAAACAACATCCCAGGCTGTCTTATAAACAGGATAAAAATGAACTCGCATCACCACTAATAACCATTTTCAAACATATCCTAAGCACAGGCTTTGTTCACACGAAATAGAGAATAGCAACAGTTATTCCCCTCCACAAAGGTGGCCTAGCAACAGACACGTGGAATTCCAGAACCATAAGCCTTAACAGCCTCATCTATAAAGCCATGGAACATATCATTATGGACCACATAAATAATGACATAGGTGACCTCCAAACCCTGGATACTACCCAGTTCTGATCATGAAGGCCAGGTCCTGCCTGCTAAATCTGGTGAATTTCATTGAGAATGTGACCAAGGCCATTGGCAAGGGCAAATATGTACATACAGCATACCTTGACCTGACTAAGTCTTTCAACACAATCCCACATTCAGGCATTACTGATAAATTTAGCAAACTAAATGTAAACTCCTTTGTTGTAAGATGGGTTGCTAACTGGTTCACAAACCAGACACACACTATCAAAATGGGTGACTCCACATCAACCAGCAGACCTGCTACTAGTGGGATGCCATGCGGGTCAATGCTGGGCTAGCTGCTGATTGGTATATACTTCTCAGAAGTTCACGTCAAAACTAAGGGGTTGTGGCTGACCAAGTTTTCAGATGACTGCAAACTAGGTGTAATCATTGAATCCCCAAATGATGTCAGGAGGGTCTCAGACAGACCAGCGACTGGTGTATTAGTTATGGTTGCAATCTGAATGCAAAGAAATGCATCATCATTCCCTTCAGCACAAAGAATGTCTCCTCACACTATCAAATCAACAACAGCACCCTAAGTACACATGAAGTGGTAAGGGACCTGGGATGACAGGTTGACTGTGACTTTAACTTTGGCCACCAACACTTGATTAGTAAAGGCATAACCTCAAAAGCAAAAGAAGTTATAACCCTCCTATATTCGGCACTTATCCCAACAATAATTGAGTGTAATGCCTCATTTAGCATGTACACTACTAAGCACCTGCAGCAACTGGACAGACCTCAGAGGTTTCTAACAAAGAAGATCAAGGGGCTCCAACATGTGACTTACACAGACTGACTAACGTCCCTGTCTCTATACTCCGCATTGTATAGACTTCTAAGGGGAGACTTATGCCTGGCCTACAGAGCAATCCAAGACCTAAACCTAATGAACTTGCTGCATATCCATAAATCAAATGGGACTAGGGCTACCCATTCCTGGGACCTAAATATGGCCTGCAACTAAATACTGGACATGCTGGAGGTGCAGATTTATCTCCCAGTGACTGCCATATCTTTGGAATAGGCTACCAATTCATATGAAACCTCTATGAGACTGTTTAAGAGGAACTTATGGATTGGGTACTGTAAATTCATACCGGGGACAGAGCCCACAACCCACCTGGACATGGGCAGTCATCACTAAATGCAGCCTTGGGTACTGACTAGCATTTCTATGGTTACATTGGAATAAAATGGCTAGACTTAAAATAACGCCTGGGTCAATAGCCTAGTAATCTCCTATAATCCTATGATCCTATGATCAAGGACAAAGGAAAAGGGGATAGTAATACTTAATACAAAAGAAGATATGCTATTGGTAAAGGAGGAGAAGAAAAACAACAGGGTGGATTTGTGGTAACATGGAGTTATTGGTATGGAAGGAGGATTACAGTAATATGTATTTACAGTCAACCTAAAACTACTGTTACGGTGCATAAGAGAATTAAGGGAGCAGTTATTAACTTCCAATAGGGAATATTATTTATGGATAAGGACTAGAACCTGATATGCAATAGTAAAGAGTGTATCAAGGAAACATAGAAGGCAAAATATAACAAAGAGGGTAGATTTTAAAGAAATACATGTAAATATTTGGAATGCAAAATGTGACATTACTAACAGGGACGCGGCCATATTTACATATTATTCTCCATGGTACAGCAACTGACCTAGAACAGAGAAACTATATTTTATAGAAGCAAGAGTATTTAATTGAATGTCTTGAAACACATCCTATAACTATATCAGACCATGTGCCAATAAAGACTAAAATAATGATAAAGGTAATCAACTAAAAATGAGACAGTGCTTCTTTCCTACATACCCATTAAAATGTGAGGATTTGGAAGGGTTAGTGGAAATGATTATAGACTTGCTATAGAATGTACACATTTCTTTGGAAGAGATTTCTTCATAGTGGGAGAAAATGAAAATGGAATTTAAAAATATGATATAAATGAGTGAGAAAGAGATATAGAAAATAAGTAATAGGAATTAATTAGAGGGCTTATGAAAGGTTAAAGTATTTCATATGAAGAGGAGTCTTATACAACAATAAGAGTAGTAATCCTTGAGTGCTAAAAGGAAAATAAGGAAGTGTTTGGATAATATGCATGAGTTTAGAAATGTGTCTGATAAGTATTTTTGATAATAACTACAGAGCACCAAAAACTATTAGCACCAGGGGTGGCTCGTGCTATTGGACTACAGGACTGCAGTCCCGCCAGCTGTAAAACATGAAAATAAAATAAAATAACAAGAATGAAAAAATAAAAATCAACCGTGAGTCCTGGAACATCGCTCATGCACACTCGTGGCATTTCCTGATATTCGGACTGCTGGTGAACCAGTCTGGAGCATGCGCACAGAATCCAGACTGTCTCCATCAGCAGTCCAGATTATGAAGGCAACATGCAAGTCCAGACTTTCCCAGCAGTCTATTCAGTTAGAACTGCATAGACTGGAAGGGAATCAGACTTCAATATCTGCAGGCAGGCTGAAGCTGGTGCTCTCGTGGGAAGGATAGGATGACGAGGCTGGTGCTCTCACAGGATGGATAGGTCGAGCGGGTGTGTGAAACTCCTACTAGGATGGATTTCCAACTTGGGGCTGGATCTGGCAAAATGTTTGGCTCAGGTAGAGGGTGTGTGTGTGTGTGTGTGTGTGTGTGTGTGTGTGTGTGTGTGTGTGTGTGTGTGTGTGTGTGTGTGTGTGGCTGGATCTGGCGACTTGTTTGGCTCAGGTAGGGTGTGTGTGTGTGTGTGTGTGTGTGTGTGTGTGTGTGTGTGTGTGTGTGTGTAATGCCCCAGTTGCTACATGGTGGTGGGTAGAGAATAAGGCTTGAACCCTGTATCTTGGGCCCAAGTGGCAAGAGCCTGAATTCCCTACACACCACCATTTGTAAAAAAACTTGCAGATTTTTGCCTCATATTTTGTTATGTTCCTCATAAAATCTGTGGTTTCTGTATTTTTGTTTCTTAATACAGCCAGTAGTGCAGTGGTGCAATGGTAGCATTGTTGCCTGACAGCTATAGGTTGTCTAGTTTGATTCTTGGCTAGGGTGCCTTCTGTGTGGAGTATGCATGTCCTCCCTGTGTTTGTGTGGGTTTGCTCTGGTCCCTATGATGGATGTTTGCCCCTATTGTTATGACTGTATTCCCCCATTATTGGCTTTATCCAGGTTTTATGTGCCAAGGTTAAGAGCTATGGTGATAACTGAACTCACTGAATATGTTTGGGGGGCTATATTCCCCCATTATTGGCTTTGTTCAGGTGTTTTTTGCTAAGATGTTGACAGCTATGGTGAGAACTGAATTCACTAAATGGTAGCCATTTATGTTTCAGTCTTCCTTTATTTCATAAAACAGGTGATTTGACATAGTGATATGTTGCTCTGACTGTTTTGCACATGGTCCTGGGTTCAATAATTGGCAGTGAAATGTATGGTGGTAACACAGCATTTTATTCTAACAGCTTTCCAACATTATACAAGCAATGTTTAAAATGTGTCCCTGTTTTTTGGTCTTTTGCCCCCCCCCCCTCCTAAATTTTGGCTTTTTCCAGATTTCTCGCGATGCAAGAGATACAGCTGAGTGTCAAATAGATTTTACAAGAAGCTGAGAGCTGCAGGGGAACAAAAGTTTAGTGCTGCTTATGCCAAGTCTGCTCGCATTGTTAATAGCACAATCAGTCGTGTACTTGCTTTTGATGCAGAAGGTTGTGGGTTCTATTGCCACAGTAGGTATATGCATTGCTGATACTGTACTGTATTGTAAAGGAGATGGATGCTACAGTCCTTCTTGGTGGAGATACCTAGTAACTATGAACCTGTTATCAGTTTGCCATCCATTCCCTATTGCAATATTACTAGCTTATCATTTTTTTAATGCAACTTAGGCAATGTATTCCTCAAGGGCAACAGGCACTTTATTTGTATATGTAACAATGAAATATAAAGTTGTTTGCTAGCAGCAACCTCTTCATTAGTTACAGATTTCTTTAATGTGGAATTATTTAAATGACTTTTACTTCTTCAGAGATTGCGCATATTTATTGATACTGGTTCATAGATTAGTACTAGGCTAATGGCCCTTTCAAGCATTTTAAGCCTAGCCAATTATCCCTTGTGAGACTCAAACCCTGCACCTTGTGTTTCTAAGGCAAACATCTTAACCATTAGGCCACCCTCCCACCCGCTGTAGAAGTTTGAGTAGACTTTTATGATAGAAATGTTCTGAACTGGGTAGTTTTGTCGTTATTGGTGCATGCACTTTGTTTCATTGTTTACTGGAAACATTTTTTGAATTGGGCAATTTTGTCATCATTGGTGCATGCATTTTGTTTCATTGTTTACTGGAAATATGTTCAAAACAAATTTAAAACACCCTCTAACAACTGTAATATATTGTACAATGAATATAATTGAATACAATCAGGAAGGTGTATCAAAGACCACATGTATTTTCGTGTGCAAGGGGCCTATGGTTTGAAAACAGCCCAAAGGTAATCTTTATCTGCCACTGGCAAAATGTATTTTCCTTGAATGTGGGTTTCAATGCTGTTTCAATGAATGTGAGTTTCAAGAGCAGAGACGTTTTAATGCTAAGTCTGTTTTCATTGTGAGATTGCATTGCTTTATTTAGCAGCTATCTTAGTGTTTGTGCTGTAAAATGCAAAACAAAACTTTCAAATGAAGTCCAAATCATAACAGAAGTAAAGCAGTATGCACATTAGTGTTTATGATAAATGAGGTGAAATAGCCAAGTAATGGTTCATTGGAATGGCTGCAGTTAGTGGCTCAATTTGACCATGATTTTGTGAGGGGAAAGGGCGGCAAACTCAAAGACAGTCCTGGCTGAACTATACCTCTCAACTGTCCAGATTTCCACAGAATGAATAGATTTTTGCTTCTTATTTTTAGTTTGTTCCTCATAAAATGTGTGGTTTTCTGACAAATAATTTAGGAATTAAGTCACTAAATAATGACAGACACTGAGTTTTAGACTTCATAACCTTCAGAAAAATGCATTCTAAAGCAAGACCTGTTATTCTATCAATTGTCGTAGTTTCTACAACAATTTATAATACTGTTTATATGTTCCCCCAGTATATTTGGCCTTGTCCAGATTTCCTGCATTAACAGGTTGAGAGGTACGTGCAAATAAATTTCTTTATAGAATTAGGCATATCCAAACTTCTCAACTCTCCCTGATTTTGGCTCAAAATGTTGCTCTTCCCCTAATAATGCCCCCGCCACAAAATGGAAATTTTGGAAGAAAATGTGGAGGGCTTACAATTAAGAAATAACTGTAATAATCAGAGTTATAGATTACTTTAATTTCAGAAATTCATGTAGATTCTTTTATTTTGAAAGTTGCTCAAGTTAACAGTACTAATATTAAAACAAGTGTCCCTTCTTTGACAGGTTCCCACCTGTATTGTGTGGCTATTTTATATTTTTGCATCACATTTGTGGTCCATTTTTCATAAATTGTGTTTTTTGTCAAATTAGTGGCAAATAATTAAAGACTGACATTAGAAAATAATGACAGATATTTGAGTTTCAGATTTCATGCCTTTCAGAAAATTCATACTAATTCAAGACCTACTATTCTATTATCTTTCTAAGTTTATAAGAGCAATATTTAAAAATTGTCCTTATTTTTGGGCCTTTGTCCCACTTTTATGTATGGCTCTGTCCATATTTCTTGTTCTGAGGTTGAGAGGTATGACAAATGTGTCAGGGCCATCACAGTCAGCCAGAGACATTTCAAATTGTAATATACTTGTTGCACCCCACTCCCCCATGTAGTGACTCTGGATGTGTCCAAGCAAGGCAAAGAGCAGTTATGCAGTGTAAATGTGCAGAGTATCCCCCCATCTAAGGTAGACACAAGTGCTACTTTTATTCTATCCTTGATTTTGCAGAATGTTCTGGTTTCTGTCATATTTTATACTGTTGATGTTTATTATTACTCAGAAAGTGCCTGTTGCTCTGTGTTTAAGTAGCAATGCTTTAATGACCATTAGGTAAGCTTGTCTGAGATTGTAAGATGCAAGTAAGCTTTAATAAGCATACCTTTAAAAAATGCCAACATTGAAAGCCTTTCTGTTGTTGCCATGCAGAGAATACTTACATAACTAATGTATAAGCCTTGGGTTTTGAAATGCATATGGCAGTATTTGTAATAAAGGACAGGAGTACATTATTTTAAGAAGCTCATTACATTTGTTGGAGACTTGCAGTCATCTTTGCAGGCTTTACCTGTAAGCCAAACAGAATGCCAGTCTATCATGTGTGGTCCATTACCTGTACAGTAATCCTTTAAGCAATGTATCTTGAGCTTGTTTCTTGTTTGCTTTTCATTTTTTACTTTGATCATGTTTTCCCCATGAAACAAGTAGATAGTTGTTAGGCAGCAGGTCTTTTTTGGATAAGAAACATTTTTCCAAGTGGGGGTATCACAGAGATTGCTACTTTCAGCATGTTACTTGGTACTTTAATAAAGCTGAATATAAATTATAATTAGAACTGGAGTGCAAGGAGAAGTGGTTTGAGTTGAGTGCTGCTTGTTTTTCTTATACTTGATTTTGACTGGCATTCCAGTAACACATTTAAAAAGTAATTTATTTGTTCATGCCTGACAACCTTTTTGTTTCCATCTAGATATTAAGTAAGCTGCCATGCAGCCAATGCATTGAAATGTTTTTTTTTTCTTCTACACTTCATTTTGTCTTGATTGGACTCTCATAATGACGGTTTGGCACCCAGGGCAGCATATTTAATTAAAGTTGCAGTTTTTGTGGTTTTGAGCATAGCTCCTCCCCTTTTGCAGTTGATCACACCCTCCCCATTGACCCCACCCATTCAGCTGTCTTCTGCAGCCCCCATTTGATTTGAAGTCACCAGCCGCCACTGATTACCAAAATGACTTAGTTAACAGAAAATAAAAAGGGAAGCTGCCAAAATTAGTAACCTATGACTAGAAAAATAACCAGAGATGTTATAGAGGTAGTAGAGATATGTCAGAATTTTCTTTTTCTGAAAAAAGAAATATTTCCCACATATTTTACAAACCACAGAATCGGCATGCATGATGCATTCTTTTTTTTCTGTTGATAGACAGGGGTTCTTTCTTGGCAAGAAATATGTTTAATTTCTATCAATTACCACTTGGTCCAACATCAACAGTTGCAACCATATCACAAAGCTTTACATGTCTGTCTAAGGAAAACCTGTATATAGCAGAGGAATAGGAGAACCAAGAAAAGTCACAAATGGCAATATTTGTGGAAGACTTAAATATGCTAGTATTAGATGTAGATGAGGTTAAGAGCTAATAGCTAAGATTAAAGGGGAAGAGATAAAATGGTGGTGTATATTCAATCAAAAGCAATAGATAATATTTCTGGGGAAGTTACGGAGTTAGGAGGAAAACAAGTTATAAGTTTTGTGAAGCTTTTATTTGGCAATATTTTAAAAAGAGTGGCAGTGCTAGCATCTTGTAAGAAAATGTTGGTAGCTGTACTACTCAAAGAGGGTAAAGATCCTTTCATTTCAACTTCATAAAGATCAGTTTCAGTTATGAACTATGACTGAACCTTAATCATAAAACATGTATATCTATACTAGCTACGAAAATGGCATTGCTAAACTGATAGATATGGATCAACATGATTTTGTGGAGGGGAGGCAAATATTTAACAACATTAACAGAACAATGATGATTCAAACAAAAGCTGAGTGCAAAAAGACCAAATTATTGCTGGTTGGTTTTGATAAAGAGAAGATATTTAACAGCATTAGCTGGGATTTATGACTATGGCAATGGCACCGTTTGCATTTTCTGATAGCATAATGGGGTTAATTAGAAAGATATTTGAAGGTTCAGAGGCAAAGATTAAGGCAGGTGGGTTCTTTTCTGCCAAACATACCTCTCAACTGCAGAGATTTTTGCAGTATGTCCAGATTTTTGCCTCTTATTTTTGGCCCATCTTTCATAAAGTTGTGGTGTTCTGGCAAATTATTGGCAAATAATTAAAAACTGAAGTTTGAAAATAATGACAGACATTGAGTTTCAGACTTTATACCCTTTAAAAAAATGGTGCTAATGCAAAACCTGTTATTCTATCAACTTTCTAACCCCGGGATTCATGAA
This sequence comes from Protopterus annectens, assembly GCF_019279795.1. Taxonomy (NCBI): domain Eukaryota; kingdom Metazoa; phylum Chordata; order Ceratodontiformes; family Protopteridae; genus Protopterus; species Protopterus annectens. The sequence goes on along the minus strand of NC_056732.1, from coordinate 801,984,535 downwards.
GCTCGGCGCAAGGCCGGCGTAAGGGCTGCGCCGGCGGTGCAGTGAATAGCCGGCGTAGTAGCGCCATATGCATATCAATGAGAGTGCGCCGCAACCACAGACACGTGCGTAGTGTACGTGAGCGAGCCCAAGTAGGATGCGTCCGGAGGCGTGTCTAAGCCGGCATGCGGTGAGCAACCTAATGTACTGACTGCCACGGTCCGCCCATAATAGTAATGGCAGCAGCCAGGGCCCGTGCAGAATGAAACGCACGTAGAGTATGCAACATAGTACCCGTCCCAACTAAACGGAGAAGCAAATACAACCCACGGAGGCTTAAGTGTACCCGTCCAAGGAGCAAAGGATACGCATGAGACCGCGTTTGTCCCGCAATGCACCATCAGTGGTTATACTCAGAGAAGGTGTACCGCAGCATGTCAGCGCGCCGCACCGACATAGGAGTAGCAACTAAGGTTACCACCTGTCCCACTTTGCGAGGGGCAGTCCCTCTATGGGCAGTTGTGTCCCGAAAAAAAATATTAAACATGGCAAATGTGCTAAGATTGTAGGACATAATGATATCCCGTATTTAATGTAATGGTTGCATGAATTGGTTATGTCTGTAACTGAAATACCTAAATGTCACAAGAAACAGAATAAGCAACCAAACTGCCACAACAATAAGCTTTTATTTAGGCAAACAAGTGAAGTTCTATGCTATATAGTGACCGTGTGTATGTGTCGGCCCGTAAAATCAGATGTGAGTCCCGGAAATATCCCACCTTGGCAACTGGAAAAGGTGGCAACCCCAGTAGCGACATGGGCATGGTCACCAGGGTTACCAGCTGTCCCAATGTGCCATGGACAGTCCCTCATTGGACAGTTGTGTCCCTGCAAAAATCGAAAAATGGAAAATGACCTGAGATTCCCTGCCAAAAATATTCCCGCAATATACATGTAATAGTAGCATAAAACATATAATTTGTATATGAAACACATACATGGCATAAGAAACTGAATAAGGAACCCAAATGCTAACAGAATAAGCGTATAGTATGGCAAACAAGTGAAGTTCTGTCAACTCCACTTGCCGTGGGTATGTGTTGTCCTGCAAAATCCGAAGTTTCCACAAAACATGTCCCACTATGGGCATTGGAAAAGGTGCCAACCATAATGGTCACAAGCAGTAGTGAGAGTACATAGCCGGGTAGCTGTGTTGACATAACAACAGGAAGGAACCAAGATACCTTAAACACAGGCAAACATGTGCATAGCAACATATCCCACACCCAGCAATGTCTCTGTCGCATACACTGGATGGCGTATGTTGAAGTGTAATATCCAGAAGCAGAACCCATGCATTCAGATGTAATACACAATAGCCTCATTGTAGCATGTAAGTCCCACCCATGTACACCTGTGCACCCAAACCTGCTAGCATCCGTGTGCAGCTATACACCCACACACAATGTGCATACCTGAAATGTGGTAAGATGTTTGTGTTAGGCAGTGCCACGCGGGCAAATACGTACCCCACATGTCACCAACCCACCTCAGGTACAGATATGGAAATGGCTGCATGTGAATGTGTCTGCAGAATGTGTACATCCCGCATGTGGTATGTACCCATCCAAACCATATAGGTTTGCATACGACACGGTGCACATAACTGTACACATGTGGACAAGTCGGGTTGTTGAACCACCGCATCGATGATTAGCTATGCAGAGAAGTTGAACACATATAGCGGAACACGTGCCTACCAAACAGGACGTCCTAACAGGGTGCTACAGGCAAAGAAGGGGAAGGTGGGACATCACATGTGGAGAGTAGCATTGCCGGACGGCCAAATACACACGGTCAAGGTAAAGGACGGAACAACATGCATATGGCCGGATGGATGTTGTTCGAAACATATATATAGAAACACATATGAAGTGCCAGTTTAGACTCGAAATACTATATAATGCATTGAATTGTACCGTACAATATGGCAGTAGAACTGATCATGCATGTAATTGGTGAAGCTAAGCTGTAGTGTGATGGAATTCTGACCCTGGCAGTAACCAGTACAGCAGGCTTATGTCTCTCAGCATTAATTATCTGCTGGGTTACAGAAAATTAATGTATGTACATGCATAACATCACCCCTTCCCTGAGGAGGATGGCCTTGTGAGCTCTATCGAAGATAAGAGTACAACTCCTTACCAGAGAGACAAAGCAACGTATTAAGAAATGAACTGACTACTGTATCGGAACAGTCCAGGGTCCTTGAAACAGCTACAATCACAGAAGGACACTGTAATTGACCAGGTGCCTTGCAAGGCTGTGTTATTCTCATGGGAAAACATTTTAAAAGCACGACCTCAGCACCCACGTATGTATAGACTATTGCGGACCATAGTGATGGAAATGCCCTGTGACCGACCACGTCAGTAAGGTGGGCAAAAGCTGATTGTAAACACTATATAAAGAAATTGCTTACTGTATAGAGTCAGACAAAACTCTCATACTTGGACTGTATATTATTTTGCCTGCCTGTGTACACTACTAAAACGTTGTGAACCCGAGCCCCCTGTGTTATTGACTGTCACGTAGAAAAGCCTACTGATAACTACAGTCTGGTTTTAACAACTTATTTGACATTGTGATCCTTTTTAGCCGGAATTCCCTTGGTAAGCTACAGGTCAGAGTGCATGGGTGGTTAGACATCTGCGCAGGAGAATCTGCCTAAATGGTTCTTCTTGAATGAAAAGACCTCCGACTGAATTGTTGTGTGTAAAGAGGCTGTCTACCATCTGATCTGTGGCTGAAAAGCGGAAAACTGGATCCCAAGAAGAAAACGTGCACTCATAAACAGGAGGCTCAGGTAAGGAGGGTTTGCCTCTTTGTGTCTATTGTAGATCAGGGACCAGACTACATTGTATTTCTGTTAACAGTTGTGATAGCAGGTCGAAGACCAATCCAAATAGTGTTAAATCTGGACATAGGTCAGGGGAACACAGAGTAGAGTAAATAGTCATTGTAGACACTACAGTGGATACAGGAAAGGAGATACCACGTGGTACGAGAGAAGGGTACGTAACAGTCGTGTAGAGGATATGGGAGATTAGTGAACAAACACATCATGTGATCCGCGTTTGACGGGTGACGTGAAGTATATGCAATCGCAGAGAGCACATAATGTGAGATAGTCTGCAAAATGGGGTAATAAATATGACATTGATGGTATATTAGACAAAATATAGTTACTGAAACATTGTAATCTCTGAAAATGTGATGCACATGTTCTAGGGTAACCACCTGTCCCACCCTGTGAGGGACAGTCCCTCTTTGGCCAGTTGTGTCCTGCAAACAAACCGAACAAATGGCAAATGTCCTGATATCTCAGGACAAAGATTTCCCAGATATCATTTCAAATGGTAGCATAAAACAGTAATTTTGTATCTGGAACAACAAAATATCATAATAAACAGAATAAGCAACTGAAATGCTACAAGAATTGGTAGCTCTCCTGGCAAAAAGTGAAATCCTGTCCTATGTACTGGCCGTGGGTATGTTTTTTCCTGGCAAATTATACGTTCCGAACACTAATGTCCCACATTGTGCATTTGAAAAGGTGGCAGCCCTAAGATGTGCAGGCGACAAAACAGCGACAATTGGGTATCCGTCAAGCACATAGGTGGATTGAGGTAGTGAACCGAAGGGAACAGAACACTACAAATGCGAAAGCATCATACATTACACAGAGAAGATCATAATACAGTAGTAGCGGCAGCCACCACCCCCTACCACCTCCGATACCACATCCAGGATATGAAGCGGGAGGGCAGGCTAGTCCCCACACGTTATCCTGTGGCAACAGAAGTATCACAACGACCAAATGTAACAGAAGCTATTGAAACCACATCCCGAACTCGTAACATACCTAGGGACACTCGAGTAAGAAGACAGTCACTAGAACAGAGTGAGGATATCTGTCAATTAATTGAAGTACCGAATCGTCATGCAGGACAGGAAGGCCAAGACCTAACCCCCGTAGTGTATAGACCGTGGACACCAGAAGATATCTGTAAAGTCACAGAGGGAATTCCCCATCTACAAAGTAATCGCTATTCACCATGCAATACCCCTGTATCTTCTGATCGGAAAACAAAGGGGGAATGGCGGATGGTACAGGATTTACAAGCTGTAAATCATGTAATAATACCTAGGGTACTGATGGTGCCAGACCCACACACAATATTGAATGCTATGAACACGCCACAGAAGTATCTTACCGTGGTACATATAAGCTATGCTTCCTTTGCAATACCTATACATCCAGATAGTCCGTATTGCTTTGCATTTACATTCAGGGTAACAGATACAGCCATACCCGGCTATCGCAGGGATACTGTGAAAGTACAACGATATTCCCACAGGAGATGGCTAGCTACATGTTTACTCCACCCGGGGCCAGTCAAGTTCTACTTTATGTGGATGATATTCTGCTTGCGGCCCCTACCCAGCAGCAATGTATGGAAGATACAATAGCATTATTGAGATATTCAGCAGAACAGGGACATAAAGTAAGCAAGCATAAATTGCAACTACAGAGAATACAGGTCAAGTACCTGGGATATGTGGTATCCAAGTAGGGTAGAACATTACATGACGATAGGAAGTTAGCAATTTCACAAGCACCCAAGCCAACTACCAAGAAGGGAATGAAGTCCTTTCTGGGCCGACTAACATTTGTCAAAGCTGGTTACCAAACAATGCTTTGGAATCCGCTGTATTGTCTGCCTTAATCTTTAATACACCTATGGCAGCACAACACATACTACACTGGATTACAGTAGCAGAAACAACTTTCTGCAGACTAAAATGATTGATAGCTTCAACATCCCGAATAATCATAACACATGTTGTCAGACCGTAGATTGTAAGCGGAGATATATGACGTCAGTCTTGATGCAACAGCATGGAAGTAAGCAACGCTCCATAGCTTACTACTCATTACAGTTGGACACTGTGGCATGGTCAGTGCTACATTGTGTACAGGCAGTTGTTGTAGCACCCATGGCAGTACAGGCCCCGGCCTTAATGTTATTATACCACCCTCTCACTCTGAGAATGTCTCATGCAGTCGCGATCATTCTGCTGCAAGAGAAGATAGCATTCCTGACCCGTGCTAGACATTTGTCTTGTTTGACCATACCACTGAGTCAACCTCATATGGTGATTGAACGTTGTACAACATTAAACCTATCAATGTCACGTCCGACACCTGTGTATGGCACACCACACAGTTGCCTATACGAAATGGATGAAATAACTACACACAGACATGATATCACTGATATACCCTTAGATGATGCAGAGGTGACAGTTAATGTGTACGGATCATGTAGACAGAGTCCTACAGGAACGAATCAAGTAGGTTATGCAGTAGTTATTGATAATGAGATTGTAGACGCCCAACCCCTGCAGCATAACGTGTCTGCTCAAGCAGCAGAATAGATAGCCTTAACACGTGCTTGTACTGTAGCGAAAAACTGATGTGTGGACATTTATCCCGATAGTCAGTATGTTGTCTGTACAGTGCATGTTTATGAGCAGCAGTGGAAGAATAGGGGAATGATAACATCCACCAATAAACCGATTAATCATGCTCAATTGATCTTGAATGCATTAGATTCCATTCAGTTACCCACTAAAGTAGCTAATTGTAAATGTGTAGGTCATAGAAAGCAACAGGATAACAGTAGGAAAGGTAAGGCATGAGCTCATGCAGCTGCAAAACAAGCAGCCTCACAGTTGGAAAGTGTTTGTTTGAATGAGGAATGACAATCCTCAGACATTCTAGATGTAGTAATGTTACAAACAATGCAAACATCAACTACAAAAGCAGAAAAGCCGACGTGGGTATGACGAAGAGCAATCCTTGAAGACGGACTGCACATATCCACAGTGAGAAAGCCAATATTAACGTCTAATGTAGTCAGATATGCGGCTTTGTGGAGCCATGGGTAGAGCCATGTCTCAACAGGGGGGATGGTACATTTGGTTAACAGAATACCCCTAACATACGGAATTAGGAACCACATACAAACATCATGAGCAGTGTGTCACATTTGCAGTAGATATCATGCACAGGGAGCATTTAAACCGAAGGGAGTGAGTTTACCTACACCACCATAACCGTTCCGTACTATTTGTATGGAGTTCATACATCTGAATAAATGTGAAGGGAAGAAATACTGTTTAGTGATTACACATATATATAATCAAAATGGGTAGAAGCATTCCCAACCATGAATCCGGATGCAGCAGCAGTGGCAAAGGTGCCAGTAAAATAAAGTATCCCTAGGTCTGGCATACTGTAAAGAAGCTACAGTGACAATAGAACACATTTAGTGAACCAGACAATCACGCAACCTGGGTGATTATTGTGTATTTCCATGAATGTAAATTGCATGTACAACCCACAGTCAGCATGACTGCTGGCGCGGTACAATGGGATCCCGAGAAATAAGAAGAGGAGGTTGGTGGGTGACACCCAGACGAGTTACATTTGCTGTCTACCTCTAGCATTGCTGAGCATGACAACAGTTCCAAATGTAAAGTGTTGCACCCACTTCAAGTAGTATGTGGAATGGCATATCATGTGCCAGAGTGGAAAGCTGTCATGCCTGCAGAGCCGGAGGTCGATGGCTCATTAGCAGGTGACATGAGAGGATTGTTAACCAATAACACTGTTTTGCAGTTAAAGTCTTTTACAGATAAAGAGCAAGTGAAGCCGGACGCATAGCTGACACCAGTATCCTGTGTGTATGTCACTGTTATCCAAAGAAGATAATTGGCAAGTGGAAAGTGTGAAGGTCTGTACCAGGTACTGTTGGCAACGCCTACTGCAGTAAAGTATGCAGAGAGGTCGTCCTGGGTTCACCTCACAGTTTTCAAACCGGTAAAGGATATCAAGTCTGATCTACATCTTGTAGCTGATATACCATAGAGCCTGAATCACCGGCCAGACTGTATAACAATACAAAGCAACCCCAAAGACATTTGGTTTACTGTCATAATGATTATACACCTATTAACCATGTTTGTGTTTACTTTACATTTGCTGGGACCTTACCTGCATATAACTACACGGATACAAATAGTGATACGTGATGAACTGGCCACAGAGTGTCTTCCACACTTCAATAAATACCTAGGCATGACGCGTGTGCATGTACAGACTATGAACATTTTAAATTGCTGTGTTTGTACTGCCATACCTACATCATATGGAGGACTTCCGATGTATGGTGTCCCCTTGGGGATAGATTGAGACTTGTGAATATTTACACTTTGATACATGTTCTGTGAGATCACAGGACAAAGTGGCACTGTACTTACCTGTTACACAAAAAGTAATTGTATGTTGTCATAAACATGATACAGTTCAAGTTGGTGGGAGTATTTGTAACATAACTGTGTCTTACAAATGTCATATAACAGCCAAAGATCACAGTACTACTTGTAGCACCATTCATTATCTGTATTGAAGCTTCATGAGAACAACGTGGAAGGATGTGCAGAAACATCCTGAATTGTATAAACAGTCCTCTGTTATAGACAGGAAGATGTTACATGCAGAGGTAACCCGCATCATTAGTAAAGTAGAATATTGTTATGTTGTTTGTGGGAAAAAAGCATATCAATGGTTACCTGAGAATTGGTCCGCCAGTTGTTATTTGGGTTATCTGGCTCCAGTCACATGACATACTGCACAATTGCCTCTGTGCTAAAGCGAACTATAACACATATAGCTCAAGAACTGGGAACACAGTCGAGAAACCTACTAATCCAGTGGGTGAAATGGAAGCTGTTCTGACATTCCAGTCTTCTGCAAGAGATAAAGGAATATCGATTCATATGGACTTGAGTGACAGCGTCATAACCTGGGCTGGAACACTCCCAGCTTGTGGAGTAGTGAAATCAATCAGGGAACAGAGGAAGTTGTCAAAACCTGTCGGAGGAATGATGAATGTGACTTTCCGCTCTTGAACTTGTGACTGATGAACTGGATGCAATGAGAACTGTTGTGTCACAAAATGTAATAGCACGACTGCACCCTGCCGGGCGAGAATTGGTACGCGGCGCTTATTAAAGAAGATCGCTGTGTCCAAGTACCACATAAAAGACCAAAATCAATGCCCACCTAGAGGTAATACAGCAGGTGTCATCCATGGCGGAACCAGGCCCAAACCCACTGACGAACCATTTCCACAAACCATTTGGTGGATGGGGTTCAGTCATACTGAATATCATGATTGCCATTTGTGTTGTTCTGCTCATATTGGGAGCATGTGTCTATTGCGGATACTTTGCATGTAAGTATTAGTCAGGGACTCTGTCGACGTATCTGTACCCGAGACTATGTATCAAGACCTGTAGTGGTATTTGTCAATGCAAAATGCAATCCTTCTTGAAATGTACAACAAATTACTTGCCTAGTTAAACGTTCCAGAGAGGAAGAGGCTAGGGAATGAAATAATGTTGTATATGTTTCTGGATAGAATAGAAGCAATCAAAGGAGGGAGAATGTTAGCAACAGACATATTTAAACATATATATGACGTGCTACTTTAGAAGCAAATAGTGTATAATGCATATTATTCTATCTTACAATATGGCAGTAGAGCTTATCATGCATGTAATTGCCTGTAGTGTAGCTGCAGTGTGATTGAACCCTGACCCTGGCAGTAACCAGTGCAGCAGGTGTATGTCATTCAGCATTAGTCATCTGCTCGGTTAGAGAATAATAAATGTATGTACATGTATATCTGTCATCCTTCCACTGAGGAGGATAGGCTTGTGAGCTCTATCTAACACAGAGTACAGCTGCTCACCAGAGAGACAAAGGAACCTAGTAGGAAATGGAGTGACGACCGGATCTGAACAGTGTTGGAACCATGACAGAGCAGAATTTATCAAGTACATTCTAATTGACTATGTGGCTCACAAGGCTGTGCTATCCTCATGGGAAAACATTTAATAAGCATTACCTTAGCACTGTTGTAGGAATACAATATTGTGGACTATAGTGATGTAAATGCCCTGTGACTGACCACATCATTAATGTGTGCAAAAGATGATAGTATACACAATGCTCATACAGCTGTAACATGTATAAAGTAAAACAAACGTCTAAACTTGTACTGCATAGTTCTTTGCCTCCTGCTGCACAGTAGTAAAACGTTATTAATCTCAGCTTCCTGTGTTATTGACTGTCAGTTTGAAAAGACGAATGAGTGTTACAGTTTGATTTAAACAACGTAATTGACAGATGTGTATGTTCTAGCATGGGAATAGGTCAAGACAACCATCACAATGTCCATGTGTACCACATACAAACAGCCAGTAACACGCAGTAGTAGTGCATGAAGGCATACACGACTGTGGGAATAGTACAGGACATATGGCACATGCCAAGTGCAGATGCATGACACAAACCCCAGGATGGGTGTCCCTGCAAAGAGGAACATGTGCCAACCACACCTCCCACAGATGTACCGGCAATAAAACACATGGCAAACACACAGAAACACTACCGTCCAACACACGACTGCAACGGAGCCTGGTCAGACACCAACATGAAGCATGCACAAACAGGGACTTGTGTAATGTTTGCATTAACACCCCCCCATAGGCCAAAGAAGAATAGAAAGAACATATGCATGTAATGTTGTGAAGGATGTGTGGTAGTCCTCAGTATCACAGTGTTAGGGACACAGATACACTGTCATCAACTGTGACATATGTGCACTGTACACAGCATACCTGCATGTAATACAGAGGACAATCATGTGCCACAGAAATATACACTGGAGAAAGAGGATAGGGGATAGACAAGTCTAAATGTGACAAACTATGAATATAGGTTCATACGTCCATAGGTACAGGGTAGGCCATCATCCCAGGTTCAGCCATAACACTACACCATAGTTAGGATGACTTTGCCAACCTTCTGTGCTTCAGATAAAATACTCATGATATTGCTGTACCTCCGTCAAGCAGTGATAATGATGTAATCCCTGGCCTATACCTGCAATTCTCCATCCAATGGACAACATACCCATGAACAAGGCTAGGAAGGATCTCTGTCTCACATGTACTGTGATGTAGATCCACAGCATTGTGAGTGTCTGGGTGATATATGTGTCACTCAAACACATCCCATTAATGACCGTGACAAGGTTCATGTCACCTGCCCTAGTGGTTCTGAGGGATGCAGATACAGTAGGTGAAGCATACACATGACATATGGGTTGACATGGCCTCGCATGTCAGGCACAGGTCAACACTAAACAGCAGGTATGTGACTTAATGGGGCAGGGGTCCTACAAGTGGGGCAGCATTACACAAAATGATGTCATCCTGCATCTGTACGACAATTAACCTATGAGGGCTTCCCAGCAGCTGTAGGTGTATGGTCAGATACAGTCTGAATGGGGCAATGTAGTAAATCATAGGTGTAACACGTAATGGGTACAAGGAGACAATGACCTAGCCTGATGTAGATGTGAATCCCTGCACAAACAGGTGGGCAATGTAGAAGTCCCACAGAACCACGATAGCAACGTGTGTGTTGAACGAATGGTGACCAACAAACTCTGTCCCCTGATCCCTGGTAATCACCCCTGTGCTCAGTGGACAGCCACCTATATGCTGGACAGGGGTGACCTAGTACTTCTCGACAGGTATGATGTTGCATTACTTAGCATTTAGCTGTGGGACATGTCCCTGACAGCAGATATGCATATCTGGGAAGCCCCTTCGAAGGATATCTGTGTCAGATGTCCGTCCCACTATGGCACCTGTTTTGCAGTCATCTACAAACAATGTTGCCCATAACACCCCTGTGTGTGCCTGTACTGTGGAAATGTAGATGTATGACAGGTTTGGACCCACGGAAGGGCCCCATGGGACACCACTTGCGACAGGCAGTAGGTCTGACATGCTGCCAGCAACTATGACCGTGTGGGTTGTGTCACATAGACAGTTTACAACACATTCTGTGATGTACGTGTTCACATCCCAGCCAATGGGTTTATCAACGATACCTGAGGGGGTAATGTGATGAAGGCCTTTGCCAGGTCGAGGTAGGCTGTATGGACTGCAAGACCCCCATCAATGGCCTCAGTGACTGTCCCGAAAATGTCAACCATGCTTTAAAGGCATGAACGGCCCCTGAACAAGACAAACCGTGTTGGATGCAAAGTATGTATGTCCCCTATGCTCATGTACGAGCCGCAGTATGATCCCTCCCATGTCTTTGCAGATAGGACTCGACATGGAAATGGGACAGAAATAACCAGGCTGAGTGGAGGCATTGGCCCTGTGACGAGGGACTACAGTTGCCATGCGACACAACCTGGGTAATGCGTTAGCTGAGGTGAGGCTACAAAGAAATAGCTGTCCTAACTGTGGGTCTAATTCCTCAATGAGATAGTGGAGTACACAGTCGGGTCACCAGCTGGTCTCATGGATGCTATGTCCACTACCCTGGAGAGAGCATGTCCCACCCGTGTGTCACAGAACATTTGGTGACCACAAACCGCTGGTACAGACATCTCCTCATGTGTGTGGGAGGGTGTGGAGATGTCCTCACTGGACTTGTCAGCCCGTATGTTGGCAATGTGTGTATGTTGAGTAAACTCCACCTCTTTGTGAACCCAGTCAGAGCATATGTGGGAGTGACCTCCCAGGTGTTGAGCATAGCAACTGAAGGTGGTATGATTGTCAGCCAGGTCCATGTAGGTATATCTGTGGAATGTGCCCTGGACCATGGCATGACAGTGTGTAACTCTACACATATGATGACCAAGGGTGTCATACAGCTCCAAATAGACCAGCAAGGCAGCACAGAGTTCAATATATTTATTGAATATTGATGAATGTAACAAACTAGTTTCGGCCAGCAGCCTTCTTCAGTGTAAAACAATGTCATCAAGTTCATTTACATCATCCTTTAAATACATATCAGGAGCCAATCAAAAAGATGAGCTCATGAATACTAATAAGTTTAAAAAAATACTTGCAAAACAGGTTGGAAGGCACTTAGAGTAAATCATATGGTTATGCAATAATGGTGAGTGTATACACTCAACTGTGGTCCATCCATCACAGGAAAAATAATCACCATGTAAAATAAAGCTAAACAAATTCTAGATATTCCAAGATGTCAGTAAGACAATATTAATACATGTTGTTGGTTTTAATAATCCCATATGGGTGTACCACTATCACAAGCTATTCAGCAATTCTTGGTTAGAGGAGCAAAAAGTCAAAAAATCAATACTATCTATTAAGGGTGTCATACCTCACAAGGTGTCTGCTCCACCTTGTAGTAGCCACCTCCTCGTGTTGTACATCCTGTGTATGGCTGGGGTACACCACACTGGATGCTTGGCATTGGTACAATGAACCACAGTTGGGTAAGTGAATGCCTGGTTCATGCAGTCCTGTAGGTACTGGTAGATGGCAAATGTGATTGATGCAGTGGCTGCAGTACTGTCGACCACTGGCTCAGGGTCCTTAAAGGAGACCACAGTAGTGTGCAGAATTGTGAAGTCTGCCTCTGAGCAAGCAATGTGTATAGTAACAGGCAACACTCACAGCAACGGATGCCAATAGCAGAAGCCAATGTCCAAATAACATAGATTAACTTCTGCATGACAATATGTCTTATCATACATGTATTGACACGTGTCTGCTAATTACAATTGCAAATGACCGGTAAGACTGGCCTAAAGTTCCCGTGATTTACACAGTCTGGAGGTGTTGTTCCGATAATAAAGTGGCAATACCTCCCAATCGTGACCTCTGGGTATTAAAGTGGTTGTTAACCTGCAACATTGGATGTACACCATTGGGTTCTGGTGTCGGAAAACATGGTTCCTGTAGCACTACACAGTATGGGTAGTCTAGCAGACATCCGCGATTGTTGAACACACAGCATCAGTGAAACCCACTGCTCACAAGGACACAGTCCGACAAGCTCTACACTTTACATATGCACAGTGGTGTCCATTGTAGGACCCAAAAATTGTCTAAAGACCAGCGTAACGTCTTATTTCATCACCTACGTGAACTCATTGTCGTCACCACGTCACAGGTACACATATGCACCGCAAGCGTGTTTAATGTTGATGATAGCTGTCCATGAAAAGCAGCACATATGCACAGAAATACCCAGGGTACCGGGTCCATAGAACTGCGTCCACATCACAGTCCCGCACACATGAAGGATGTGTAATGGGTACTGTCGATTGTTGCAGTCAAGGGATTCTGGGTATGTAGACTCTGGGCTCGGTGTTGTTTCGCAGGCAATCCTTTGTCCCGCCCGTGGAGGGATGTGCGTAGCACCTGCCTTACTCTCCGCTAATAATGCAAAGCATCCACCGGAGAATGCTAAATGCAGGCGTGAAAAGTGTACAGCCCTATACCACTGTCCAGTAGGCAATTCACATGGATGGACAAGCGTATGAACAAGAATGCACCCGTAACTGCAAACCCGGTGGAATTACACAGCCGCAGTAAGGCATTACACAGGTAATACACATAGGGACTACACTTGGAATTCCCCATACAAGTAACACAGAGACCCAGATGAGAAGGTCCAAAGCAAAACTGAGGTACTGTAGAAACGGCTGGTGACCACTCAGAGCCCACCAGGAATTAAATGCAGTCACCATAGTTTATTGTAGCGCTTTTCGTCTGCTTCATAAGCAGACTTCTTCAGAATACATACAATGCAGTTAAATGTACTACATTTAAAACCCGTAATTGGCCAGTAAATAAGATGTGCTAAGTATTCATTAAATGCCTTAAAGGCGAACAAGCTAAAAAGTCTACTCGGGTCACAGATTGCACACAGTGAGTAAATCAGACATTGCTTCAACATGTACAGTCTTCCGCGAAAATAGTACTATATGTATTAATATGACAGAAGACCCAACATAATGTTTACCAAGTGTCTGAGTGTATACGTTACATATATATGTTCTAGGGATTGTGCCAATACATTAATAGAAGTAGAGACACCTAGTAATCTAAATGAACCCTAATATATAGAGATAAACACTATGAGTATGACTAATGTAAACTATATCAATGGAATGTAAATATTACAAACGTGGTAATGTAAATATTCATTCACAAGTTTAGTTGAATAAAGCAATTCAGACATCCTTGTCAAAATACTACAACAAGGCCAGCCAGGTGCTCTGTGTCACATGTACTGGGATGTTGTTCCACACCATAGTGAGTGTCTGGGTGATGAATGTGTCCCACCAGCACATTCTATTAATGACAGTGCCAAGGTGTACGTCACCTGCCCTTGTGATTCTGAGGGATCTAGATTCTTTAGGTGAAGCATAGTCATCAAATCTGGGTTCGAACTGGCCTTGGATGCCAAGCACAGGTCACCTCTGGGCAAGTGGTATGCGACGGTATAGGGATGGAACCCTTTCAGTTGGTCAGCATAACACATATTCCTGAGACCCTGCATCCGTTTGTGGATGAACTGTCGGGGCCTTTCCAGCTGCTGCAGGTGTTGGGTCACAGACATTCTGAACGGGGCATTGTACTCAATCATAGGTGTAACACGTAATGAGTACAAGGAGACAATGACCTACCCTGATCTACATGTGAATCCCTGCACAAACAGGTGGGCAATGTAGAAGTCCCAATGAACCACGATAGCAACGTGTGTGTTGAACGAATGGTGACTGACAACTGCTGTCCCCTGATCCCTGGTAATCACCCCTGCGCTCAGTGGACTGCCACCCATATGCTGGACAGGGGTGTCCTAGTACTCCTCGACAGGTATGATGTTGCATTACCTTGCAGTTAGCTGCAGGCCATGTCCCTGACAGCAGATATGCATATCTGGGAGGCCCCTTTGAAGGATATCTGTGTCAGATATCCGTCCCACTATGGCACCCGTTTCGCAGTCATCTACAAACAATGTCGCCCATAACACCCCTGTGTGTGCCTGTACTGTGGAAATGTAGATGTATAAGAGGAGTGGACCCAGGGAAGAGCCCTGTGGGACACCGCCTGCGACAGGCAGTAGGTCCGACATGCTGCCAGTAACTATGACCACGTGGGCCGTGTCACATAGCCAGTTTACAACCCATCCTGCGATGTACATGTTCACATCCAAGACGATGGGTTTATCAATGATACCTGAGGGGGGTGATGTGTTGAAGGCCTTTGCTAGGTCGAGGTAGGCTGTATGGACTGCAGGACCCCCATCAATGGCTTTGGTGACTGTCGCAAAAACGTCAACCATGCTTTAAATGCATGAACCGCCCCTGACCAAGCCAAACCGTGTTGGATGCAAAGTATGCAGGTCCCCTATGCCTTCATCTACGAGCCGCAGTATGATCCCTTCCCATGTCTTTGCAGATAGGTCTCCTCATGGTAATGGGACAGTAATAACCAGGGTCAGTGGAGGCATTGGCCCTGTGACGTGGAACCACAGTCGCCGTGCGACACAACACAGGTACATTACCTGAGGTGAGGCTACAAAGAAACAGCTGTCCTAACTGTGGGTGTAATCCGTCAATGAGATCGTAGAGTACACAGCCGGGTCACCAGCTGGTCCCATGGATGCTATGTTCACTACCCTGGAGAGAGCATGTCCCACCCATGCGTCACAGAACATTTGGGACCACAAACCGCCAGTACAGACATCTCGTCATGTGGGGGGTAGGGTGAGTAGATGTCCTCACCGAACCTGTCAGCCCGTATTTCGGAAATGTGTGTATGTTGAGTAAACTCCACATCATCGTGAACCCAGTCAGAGCATATGTGGGAGTGACCTGGCAGGTGTCCAGCATAGCAAGTGAAGGCTGTATGATTGTCAGCCAGGTTCATGTAGATATATCTGTGGAACGTGCCCTGGACCATGTCATGACAGCCTGTAGCTCTACACATATAATGACCAAGGGTGTCATACCTCACAAGGTGTCTGCTCCGCCTTGTATTAGCCACCTCCTCTCGCTGTACAGCTTGTGTATGGCTGGGGTACACCACACTGGATGCTTGGCATTGGTACAATGAACCACAGTTGGGTAAGGGAATGCCTGATCCATGCAGTCCTGTAGGTACCGGTAGACGGCATATGTAAGTGATGCAGTGGCTGCAGTACTGTTGACCACTGGCTCAGGGTCCTTAAAGGAGACCACAGTAGTGTTCAGAATTGTGAATTCTGCCTTTGAGAAAGCCATGTGTATGGTAACCGGCAACACCCACAGCAATGGTAGTCAATAGCAGAAGCCATTGTCCAAATAACATAGATTAACTTCGGCATGACAATATGTATTATCATACATGTATTGACACGTGTCTGCTAATCACACTTGCAAATGGCCGGTAAGACCGGGCTAAAGTGCCCATGATTTACCTAGTCTGGAGGTGTCGTTCTGACAAGAAAGTGGCGATACTTCCCAACCGGGACCTCTGGGGATTAATTAAAGCGGTTGTTAACCTGCAACATTGGATGTACAACATTTGGTTCCGGTCTCGGAAAACATGGTTTCCGTAGCACTACACACTATGGGTAGTCAAGCAGACATCCGCGATTGTTGAACACACAGCAGCAGTCAAACCCACTGGCCACAAGGACACAGTCCGACAGGCTCTACACTTTACATATGCATCGTGGTGTCCATTTTAGGACCCAAAAATTCCATTCATTGAATGCCTGCTAGCTTCCTGCATCACCCACGTGAACTCATTGTCGTCACCACGTCACAGGTACACATATGCACCGCAAGCGTGTTCAATGTTGATGATAGTTGTCCATGAAATGCAGCACATATGCACAGAAATACCCAGGGTACCGGGTCCATACAACTGCGTCCACATCACAGTCCCGCACATGAAGGATGTGTAATGGGTACTGTCGACTGTTGCAGTCAAGGGAGTCTGGGTATGTAGAATCTGGGCTCGGTGTTGTTTCGCAGGCAATCCTTTGTCCCGCCCCGTGGTAGGGATGTGGGCGTAGCACCTGCCTTACTCCCCACTAATAATGCAAAGCATCCACCGGAGAATGGTAAATGCAGGTGTGACATGTGTACAGCCCTATACCAGTGTCCAGTAGGCAATTCTCATGGATGGACAAGCATACGACCAAGATGGCACCCACAACTGTAAACCCGGTGGAACTACACAGCCGCGGTAAGGCATAACACAGCAAATATACATAGGGACTATGGTTGACATTCCCCATACAAAGTTGGACTGCCATGCAAACACCGGCGTACACAGCACTCAATCTGCCAGCAACAAAATGGGGGAGCACTCGCTACCATACTGTGGAACAGATGGGCGACCTGTGCAACACAAACTAATGGCACACCAACAACGTCAACAGGGATATGTAAACTATGGCGTTCCCACCTATGAAGAAAACATGCTTCAATGAAGACATAGGGGATCTACATGTTCCGGTGGTGTTATGTTGAAAATACAGTGACGGATATGTCCTATTGGGACGTCTGAGTTTTATTTGAAGCAGTTGCTAACCTGCATTTTTGGATGTACACCATCTGTTCACAGCTATAAATCACCTGGTTACATAGCACCATGAAGAATGGGTAGTCAAACAGACATCCACGATTGGGGAACATACAGCAGCAGTCAAAAGCACTGGCCAGTTGGACACAGTCCAGCAACATCTAACTTTACATATGCACATTGGTGTCCATTGAAGGACCCTAAAATACCTTTTCACATAACTCACTCCAGACGTTTCCGAACAACAGACGATGCTATAGCCGTGGCTACGGCACAGTTAGACATATGCACCACCAGCGTGTTTAAGGTTGATGACAAGTGTCCATGAAACGCAGGACATATGAACAGAAATACCGAGATCGATGTGTCCATACATGTGCGTACACATCCCAGTCCCGCACGCATGAAGGATGTGTAATGGGTACTGTCGAGGGTTGCAGCCATGGGATCTTGGGTATGCAGAAATGGGGCTTTGTGTTGTCTGGCAGATAATCTGTTGTCCTGCCCCGTGGGAGGGATGTGGGCATAGTACCTGCCTTACTCCCCACTACTAATGCAAAGCATCCACCGTAGAATGCTAAATGCTGGTGTGAAATGTGTACAGCCCTATACCACTGTCCAGTAGGCAATTCACATGGATGGACAAGCGTATGACCAAGATGGCACCCATAACTGCAAACCCAGTGGAATTACACTGCCACAGTAAGGCATTACACAGGTAATACACATAGGGACTACACTTGACATTCCCCATACGAAAAACACAGACAACCAGCTGAGAAAGTCCAAAGCAAAGATGAGGCACTGTAGACACCGTCAGTGACCACTCAGAGCCCACCAGGAATTAAATGCAGTCACCATAGTTTATTGAAGCTCTTTTCGTCTGCTTCATAAGCACACTTATTCAGAATACATACAATGCAGTCCAACCTACTACATTTAAAACCCTTAATTGGTCATTAAATTAGATGTGCTAAGTATTAATTAAATGCCTTAAAGGCAAACAAGCAAACAAACCTTACTTGGGTTACAGATTCCACACAGTGAGTACATCAGACATTGCTTCAAAAGGTACATTCTTCATAGAAAAATAAAAATATATGTATATATATGAAAGAAGAACCAACATAATGTTTTCCAAATGTCTGACTGTTTAAGCTACATATATATGTTCTACGGATTGTGCCAATATATTAAAAGAAATACAGACACCTAGTAATATAAATGAACCATAATATATAGAGATAAACTGTATGATTATGACTAATGTAAAATAGATCAACGAAATGTAAAGATTCACAATGTGGTAAAGTAAATATTCATTTAGAAGGTTAGTTAAATAAATCAATTCAGACATCCTTGTCAAAAGACTAACACAAGGCCAGCGACGTGCTCGGCCTCACATGTACTGGGATGTTGTTCCACAGCATAGTGAGTGTCTGGGTGATGAATCTGTCCCACCAGCACGTTCTATTAATGACAGTGTCAAGGTGTACGTCACCTGCCCTTGTGGTTCAGAGGGATCTAAATTCTTTAGGTGAAGCATAGTCATCAGATCTGGGTTCAACATGGCCTTGTAAGCCAGGCACAGGTCACCTCTGGGCAAGTGGTATGCGACTGAATACAGCTGGAATTCTTTCAGTCAGTCAGCATAACACATATTCCTGAGACCCTGCATCTGTTTGTCGATGAACTGTTGGGGCCTTTCCAGCTGCTGCAGGTGTCGGGTCAGATACATTCTGAATGGGGCATTGTACCCAATCATAGGTCAAATGAGTGATGAGTACAAGGGGACAATGACCTCCCCTGATCTAGATGTGAATCCCTTCATGATGATGTGGGCAATGTTGAAGGTCTACCTAACTACGTTAGCAACGTGTGTGTCGAACGAACGGTTAACAACAACCTGGGTCCCCAGATCCCTGGTAACACCCTCTGTGCTCAGTGGATTGCCACCTATATGGTAGCTAGGGGTAACCTTGTTCTTCCCGAAGGGTATGACTATGCATTTCCTGGCATTTAGCTGTAGGCCATGTCTCTGGCACCACTTATCCACATCTGTGAGGCCCTCCTGAAGGATATCTGTGTCAGATGTGTGTCCGACTATGGCACCCAGTTTGTAGTCATCTGCAAACATTGTCAGCCATAACCCCCCTGTGTTTGCTTGTACTTTGGAAATGTAGATGCTGAAAAATAGTGGACCCAGGACTGAGCCCCGTGGGACACCACCTGTGACCGGCTGTGAGTATGACATGGTGCCAGCAACTATGATCGTGTGGGTTCTGTGACTTAGCCAGTTTGCAACCCATATGGTGATGTATGGATTTACGTTCAAGCTGACAGGTTTATCAATGATACCCGAGGGGGGTATTGTGTCAAAGGCCTTTGCCAGGTTGAGGTAGGCTGTATGGACTGCTTTACTTTCATCAATGGCCTTGGTGACTGATCCTACAAAGTCAAACACGTGTAAAAGGCATGATCTGACTTTGACCAAGCCAAACCGGGTTGGAACCAAAGTATGCAAGTCCCCTATGTCTTTATCTATGAGTTCCATTATGATCCTTCTCCATGGCTTTGCAGATAAGGCTTGTCAAGCTAATGGGATGGTAATAACCAGGATCAGTGGAGGCACCATCCTTGTGAAGTGTGACTACAGTCGCCTTGTGCTACTACTTGGGTACGTATCCTGAGGTGAGGCTAAGATTAAACAGCTGTCCTAACTGTGGGTTTAATTCCCCATAGAGTTCATGGAGTACACAGCTGGGACACCATCTGGTCCCATGGATGCTGTGTTTACTGCCTTGGAGACAGCATTTCCCACCTGTGCGTTACAGATGTTCCAGGATCTACAATCCTCTGGTATAGATATCTCTCCATGTGGGGGGGAACGGGAAAAGTTATCACCGAACCTGTCAGCCAGTATGTTGGCAATGTGTGTAGGTTCAGTCATCTTCACATCATTCTGAACCCAGTCTGAGCATATCTGGGAGTGTCCTCCCAGGTGTCCAACATAGCTAAAGAAGGCCTTATGATTGTCTGTTGAGTCCTTGTTAATTTCTCTGTTGAATTTCCCCTGGATGATTTCATGACAGCTTGTAGTTCTTCACATATAATGAGCAAGGGTGTCTTACCTTACAAGTATTCCGCTTTAACTTGTAGTGGCTACCCCCTGTCGTTGTAGAGCTTGTTCATGGCTGGTGTCCACCAGACTGGATGCTTGTCTTTGGTACAAAGAGTCTCGGTTTTGTATGTGATTGCCTGATCCATGCAGTCCTGTAGGTGCTGGTGGTAGGCATATGTATGTGATTCAGCGGTTCAAGTAATGTTCACCACTGGCTCAGGGGCCTTAAAGGAGACCACAGTAGTGTTCAGAAGTGTGACATCGGCTTTTGAGAAAGGCATATGTATGGTAACCGGCACCACTGTACACATGGAACATCATAGCAATAAACCACGGCCGGATGTGGGTAATGCTGGACATACCCACAGCAGACGTGGCGCGTTCCCGAGTCCGATGCCCGAGGGACCACACACATGGCCAGCCTTAGGCATAGGCCAACTAGGCAGCCGTCTAGGGCGTTGCTCTACTCGGGGCACCTTTCAAGACTTTATTTGGTGTAGGTAGACCAGGAGGGGGGCAGTGGGTGATGTGGCGGTGGCACCATGGAGTCCTTCTGCCTAGGGCACCACTTAACCTAAGGCCACTCTTGGCGTGGGTAAATACAGCAGTACCCACACCCAGACGCGGGTCATTGCTAGTATGCCATATCACCTATGGCAAGAAACCATATATTCCCAGACATAATGGCACAGCATAATGCCTGTCCGCCCAAACGCAGACCCACGGCACCAAGGGCGGTGTGGACGTACTGCGCGAGATGTCTGTTACCAATGTCGACACTGTCTCGCTTTGTGAAACAAAGTCAACATAGCGATTCAATACTAAACAGCGACGGAGAGCCCGATGTCCCCGTGGCTGAGCTGTTCAACCTGTTCCGCCATGTTAAATGTGTGTAGCAGAGCGGAACCGGCCCAAACTAAGCAACGGACATGTCTGTGGCTCAGTGAAAGCCGTCACGCAATGTTAAACCCATGTAATATTGCGACACAGGTCATACATACCGAGGGTTAGTAATGGAAATAGGTCCGTTCGACCAGACCGTGTGCAATTAGTATAACAAGATCTACAATGGGTACACCGGCCAATCAGTGCACACGGTTATGAATAATTGGGGGGGGTGACATGGTATCACAGACACGGACAAACCGTGCCCATGTGACTCATCTAACATTCGTACACGGTCAGGGCAGTTCTGTACACTGGGCGGACAAGACCATACCCAAAGCACCACAGGAACACCCTGACAATCGAAGGCCTGTATGCATAGGGGATATAAGCAACTGTGATCTGAACATACCTGCGGTCACGACATATGCATCCTGGGCCATGAGCGAGAGGGAATAAGGAATGTTTAACATGCAGTACCGCACCTTTCCCAGCAGGAGAATGGATGCCTGTGACGTGCGTGAGTGCGGGGGGGTGGGGGTGGGGGGATATGTAAATGTAGCTAAGTACCATGGGTATGCATATTAATGACACCGAACAGCTAACGTGTAGTGGTCACAGTAACCGGCAAACGTGAATGCAGTCACGTTGAATTACGACTATAGAACATATACATGTGAACGTGTACGTAATGCGTCCATGCTGCAAAGACTGTTACATGTATAAAGGTGTAAGTGCGTTCTGCACACGTCCGTCAACCGGATCAGAGATATGTTACCGGAATAGTCACAACTAACACACACCACGTAACCACACAGACCCAGTAAACATATATAAACAGAATACGGATATGCATGCGCCTGCGTAACCCACAATTAGGAAATGCGAAAGTGTGCGTGTGTGATCCACTCAAAGCAGGTAAGGTTAAGTATGTGCCCTCCACGTCAACCAGACATGTCTCAAAAATGTTAGCCTCTGAAAGTATGGAATCGGGCAATGCCATGTAAAGTACCGTTAGAAATAGTGAGAAACACACGGGATGTGATGAGACAAACATAGACTGTGGATAGAATAACGTATGTGTTAGTAGTATGGATTGATGACGGTTATGCATCAGTAACCCGACCCACTTGTCAGAAGGTGCCCCCGTACGAATTGCGTTCAGTTGGCTCCAGTGGCGGCTGGTGACTTCAAATCATAGGGGGGCTGCAGGAGACAGCTGGATGGGTGTGGCCAACAAGATGGGGTGTGGCCAACAAGATGGGGTGTGGCCAACAAGACAGGGTGGCTATGGTGCAATGGGATCAATGCTTCACATACTTATTTACATGAAATAAATGCTCAGTCAGTATGGGACAGTTAACTGCATTTTCTACATATACTAATATATCAGAGAGTTGGGCAGTAACAGTCCATACCGGTGTCTCTCAAACTTTTCTGATCGTGGCCCACTTGAATAAAGCATATAACTCAGTGGCCAACAAGCCTCTTCCATAAACCACATGACATCACATATCCAGGTATACACAAGCACCAAAATGAAACATTTCCCAAACACTGACACAGTAATGAATAATTTTCCCCAGTAACCCGTTCATTAGTTTGTATTGTGTATGCACAAGCACTGAAATGACACAAATTTTGCCCAGTGGTCGCTTCAGCTGTCTGACCATGTATGCACAAGCACTTCCCTGATACACAAATGAATTTCCCCAAGCAAAATCTTCATTACTATGTCCAGGTATATACACAAGCACCAAAATTAAACACTTCACAAATAGTAACACAGTAATTTTCCCCAAGTAACCCTTCATTAGTTTGTACTCTGTATGAACAAGCACTAAAATGGCACAATAAATTATTTTGCACAGTTTTCACTTCAGCAGTCTGACCATGTAAGCACAAGCACTTCCCTGATACACAAATTCCCTATGCAAAATCTTCATTACTATGTCCAGGTATACACAAGCACTGAAATGAAACATTTCCCTAAAAGAAAAAAGACCCCTTCAGTAAAGTCCCCTTCAGTAAAATCTTCATTATTATGTCCAGGTATACACAAGCACTGAAATGAAACATTTCCCTAAAAGAAAAAAGACCCCTTCAGTAAAATGTCCATAGCCCAGAAAGATGAATGCTGTGCTTCTTATAGTCCCAAGAAACTGTGGAAAGCCCCACTAAGATGGCTGTATCTTGCAGTAGTAAACATATTCAGTGCAAGTAAGCTTAACTATTGCTGTAATTTGCTTAACAGTAAATGACAGGCATTCTCATGACTGATAAGTGCTTTCTGACTGCACCAACATTCTGAGATCGGAGGGAGGTTTTCAAATGAGGCTGGATTCTAACTAGACACAAATGCAGAAATTGATGAATATAGCAGTTGTGATAATCCAGATTTCCAGTAGGAGTGATTTTATTATTCTGCTATTCATCTATTAAGCACCCAGGTTCTGATATCCCATTTGCAAAACCATCAGCTGCACATGAATTAATTATTTAGTAATTATGATCCCTGTACATACATATGTTTCTAATCATGACAATTCTGCACAAAACATTAGCTTCTGATATTTGCATATAGGTTACTGAGCTCAGCATGTAGACAGACATAAGTGATGTCTTTAAAGATGTTAGAAATTCATGGTAATAAAAATGTATAGTAATGCAAGATATTGAGAAGAGTGGGGATACACAGCTAGCATAGTCTGATAGCAAGCAAACACACACAATAGTTTTAGTGTCTCTTGTCAACTAAAGTGTCCATAGGAATGTCAATATTTTAAGTAGTAATCTATGTGTGTATAGTGTTTGTAAATAAAATGCCATTGTCAATAAAAAACATTTTCTTTGAGTGGATAAGGCTGATAGATCTGAAGAGGCTGGAAGATGTACGACTTGTTGGTAGTAAGCTAAAACATCACTGTTTTATATGGACACACAAAAAGAATCACACAATCAGATAATGACATTAATTTTTTCCACAAAATGAGGCAGTACAGCAATGTTACTATTTAACCAGATTGGCTAGCTTCATTTCAGCACATTTCTCCATTTTTTTCTTTTGTAATCATACCATTCACAGTGCAACCTGCTTTGCAAGCAATATGAGTTTATACCTACATTTGTTGGAAAAAGAAATGTAATCTTTAACATAAAACAAGCAAACATCTGAGTTTCTTTTCGTACCTGAAATATGTCTTTTGTGTACATTATTACTGCAATAGCAATAGCAGAAAAAAAATCTAGGTAGTTTCTGGTTTGACTGTTATGAAGCTTGCCACATTTTTTATGGAGATACCATTACAGATTAAACAATTTTTACTCATTTTAGCTGAGGGGCACTTACATTTGCACTTCCCCATCCCATGAAAGAAATATTTTTATATGCAACCATTCAAATACAGAACCTTGAAAGTATTGTGCATATGTTTGTCTCCTAATCAGTAACATGCAGTGTATTCCTAAAAACTAATTCAGAAAGTTCAGTGGAGCTGAGCTCACTGGCATGTACAAGAGATGTGGAAAACAACATTACATACAATCACATGCTTTGCAAAATTGATGCATATATGTGAATCAACACAGTACAGAAAAGCAGCTGCAAATGGCTACAATGCTGGTGACATAAACCGAGAAAGGAGATAACAGAACTCTGGGGTCAAACACATGGCAAACTGACTAAGTCCTGGATGTATTCATAGCAGCTACTTACTTGAGTGTGCTAGGAATTACAACTTATCTGGTGATTTTACTTTTAAAAACTTAGTAAGATGTAGAATGCTCTGCTGAGCAGTAACAAGTAATGTAAGAAAAAAGCTGCTATGATAAAAAGCTCTTATTACATTTCACTTAATTATCCAATGCCAGTGCTTGAACTTACAAAGTCAACTGAATGACCTTAGTACCATTCATATCATTAGAATCTATCATGCGACTGAAGTTGCTAGAATCTATTGATGGATTGACACCTGTCCTGTGCCATCCTTACTCTACCACTATTTAACTTCTCCATATGAATGAAGTGTCACAGATCTTCAAGGACTCGTTCAGTGACTCAACAAGAGGGCATTCAAAAAAGGCTGTCCAACTTATTTAGACAACCTTAGCTGTGATCCATAAATAACTAAACTAACTCACCTGTTGTCGTTGATTCCAATCTTCAAGCAGCAATAAATCCACCAGACCACCACAGACTGACTAGTCTAAAATCTTGTTCTGTCGTGAGCCAAAAAATAAAAAAAAAATGTTTTAAGTTTTATAAAACTAATTAAACAACACGGAAAAAAAAAGAGCACTGATCCATCCAACGCCGAAAACAGACTGACTGATTCTCGCTCTTTTCCCAGCACATAAAGCCGGGAGAAGGCGACAACCAATCAGTAGCATTTGCCCAGCAAGCACGTCATGACGTGCCTGCGGACGTCGCAGTCTGAGCCCCTTCCATATCTATGCGGTTTGTGAGTCAACCGCATAGATTTCTGGGAAGTTCTGGGCATCAGAATGATGCTTCCTTTGCTTCTCCGGGCTGCAATGTAAACATTGCAGCAACCCAGCAAGAATTTAGAAAAAAACAAAAAAAACGCTGTTGCGATTGAAGTGCGCAATGCGCATGCGTGTAATTTCGAGTCGCGGACTCGAAATTTAAGTATTTAAACCGTACAAAAACAGATTTTTCTTTTTTTTTTTTACATAAAAAACTAAATAAACTACTCAGCTGTCTAGCTGAGGGGGCTGCAGTCCGGCAGCCCGATGCCACGAGCCGCCCCTGGTTGGCTCACACTTGTTGAACGGGCTAGTCTAGCTGGATATATGTCCAGTGTCAGCAGAGGCCCGTGGAGAAATTCTCCACACACAATAATAGCACAACATAACAAAGTACTCATATATGTAACCAAAGAAGAACAACAATAGCAAGTGTCCTGAAAGGACTGGTTCCACACAGATCCCAGACGACAGACAGATATATGGCCAGTGGAAGCACGTCACAAGTATGGGATCAGGTCCCTAAAGTAGCAAGAAGGTCACACATGACACGCCAGCGAATTGCCAGATAGACAATGGTCAATGTAACACACAGCAAGAGTAAGGGCCAACCAGCCGTACACCCTGCCAGAACCTGTACAGTGGAAAGGTATGGCATGGTAATTGATGTGTGTACACAGGTAATCCACAGACAGTAACAAAGAAAGGTATGAAATGAGGGGTTCACATGTATATATCTACACACAGCAGTCCGACGGCCCGTATATATGATGCATGGACATAGATTTGTCAGTTGAAAACAAGATGTAAACAACTACAGTTTATTCCATTTCATATTGATATAGTTATAATACAGTCATATTCATATGTAACTTTGTGACTCATTTACATTCATAATTATAAAATATATGCTTAAATTGTACATATTGATTCCATGCTTTGGAATCGTAATGCTACAATTATACACATTGATATACAATATCCTGATCAACACACTACATTCTAAGGTTTACTCACAACATTTATCAACTATGTTTCAATATACTGATTGTATTGACCAATATTGTATTTATATTAACACATTGTTGTCGTATTATTGTTTCCATTAAGTAATGTATGCAACACTGATTTGTATATGTCACGTTATCATCAAGACTTGGAGCACTGTCCACTTAACTATGAGCAGGTTTATTGATTAATTGACTTTAAACTGACTCTGAAGGAAGTGTATGAGGGACGACTATGTAATGTATTTCGTACTCCGACGATGCCCCATGTTAGTGGGTGAAAGAGCTCAGTATCTTTTGACTGTGGAGTGTATCGTTTTTGTCATTGTCTGTTTTGGCCGATATATGTTCAATAATGTATTTTATGAAGATGAGCAGGACGCAAGGTTTGCTGTATTTCCGCTTACTGGCACGTAGATATAGATAGGCCAAGTAATACATAATATGTGTATTCAAACACACATCCGCGATTGGGGAACATACAGCAGCAGTCACAACCACTGGCCAGATGGACACAGTCCAACATGTTCTACATTTTACATATGCACATTTGTGTCCATTGTAGGACCCAAAAAGTTGTCCTATTGCAATATCAACCAGCTGTGATCGAAGACCAAGATGAACTACAGCCGTGACTACGGCACAGCTACATATATGCACCACCAGCGTGTTCAAGGTTGATGACAACTGTCCATGGAATGCGGGACATATGCACAGAAATCCACAGATTGTCGAGTCCACAGATGTGCGTCCACATCCCATTCCAGCACACATGGAGGATTTGCAATGGGTACTGTCGAGGGTTGCAGCCATGGGATCGTGGGTATGCAGAAATGGGTGTTGGAGATGATTGGCAGATGATCCATTGTCCCGCCCCGTGGGAGGGATGTGGGTACAGAACATGCCTTACCACCCACCAATACTGACAATCATCCACTGGAGAATGCTACATGCAGCTGTGAAATGGGTACAGCCGTACACCAGTGTCCAGTAGGCATTTCCCAAGGATGGACAAACGTACGGACAAGATGGCACCCATAACTGGAAACCTGGTGGAATCACACAGCCGTAGTAAGGCATAACACAGGAAATACAGATGGAAACAACAGTAGACACACCCCATAGAAATCTATCCTGCCGTGCGAATCCCGGCGTACACAGCAACCAAGGTGCTAGCAACAACATGGGGATCACCCGCTTCCATACTGCGGAACAAATGGGCGACCTGTGGAACACATATTAATGGCACACCAACAACGTCAACTAGGAAGGTCATACTATGGTTAAACTATGGCGTTCCCACATATAAATAACATCCTTTCATGAATAAATAGGTTCTACATGTACCGGCTGTGTTATAATGACAATACAGTGGCGGATAGTTCACAATGGTACCTCTGAGGATTACTTAAAGCAGTTGCCAACCTGCAGTACTACAGTAACACCATATGGGTTAATTGTGGAAGGACACGGGTTCCGTAGCACTACATAATATGGGTAGGCAAACAGACATCCGCGACTGGGGAACATACAGCAGCGGTCACAACCACTGGCCAGATGGACACAGTCCAACATGTTCTACACTTTACATATGCACATCTGTGTCCATTGCAGGACCCAAAAATTTCTCCTTAAGTGTTGGCAACAGGCTGCGATCGTGTGACCCAGAAGAGGTGACAGCCGTGACTACGGCACAGGTAGATATATGCACCACAAGCGTCTTCAAGGGTGATGACAACTGTCCATGAAATGCAGGACATATGAATAGGACTCCCCAGGTTGCTGCGTCCATACACGTGCGTTCACATCCCATTTCCGCACACATGAAGGGTGTGCAATGGGTACTGTCGAGGGTTGCAGACATGGGATCGTGGGTATGCAAAAATGGGTCTCGGTGTGGATTGGCAGATGATTCGTTGTCCCGCCCCGTGTGCGGGACGTGGCCATGGCATGTGCGTTACTCCGCACTAATAATGCCAATCATCCACCGGAAAATGCAGAATGCAGCTGTGAAATGTGTACAGCCCTATACTAGTGTCCAGTAGGCAGTTCCCAACACATGCAACACATAGACCACACAGTCAGAGTGTCAAACAGTCACAGCCCTTAAGGCCAAACAAAATGCCAGACACACTTGTCATTGGTGATTCCATAGTCAGACACACTGACGTCCCGCTCACCAGACTGAGTAAGGAGAAGGTCACAGTAAGCTGCCTGTCGGGCGCTAGAATCCGCCACATAACGCAAGCACTCAGGTCTCTCAACAGCAGGTACAAGTACGACTCAGTCATTGTCCACGCTGGTGTCAACGACCTGAGACGTACCTCCTTGGACTACATGTAAAGGGACATCGAGGAGCTCTCTGATTATGTAGCCCAGGCAGGTATGACCCTGACCTTGAGCAGTATCCTACCTTCACCTAGAATGATGCCACAATACAGTGATAAGATGATCAGCTTTAATAATTGGCTTAAATTCTGGTGTCATTCAAAGGGGATCCAATGTCTGTCTGCCTGGGATGACATGCTGGACAAGCCACGCTGCTTCGCAAGGGACGGCTTGCACCTGTCACCCCTGGGCTTCCGGATATTGGCAAAGGCTCTTGCCACCCCCATAGTGCCTTTTTTAGGCAAGGCTCAAATTCTAAACCTACCACCCTAGAACACCAAAAAGGAAAGAAACTAAGGGTAATGCTGCTCAATGCCAGAAGTCTCAATCTCAAGATGCACGCACTCGAGGCCCTTCTCAATATGGAGAACATCGATGTCTGTGCTGTGACAGAAACCTGGTTCAAGGCTCCTGAGAGCACCCCAGCACTAACAGGTTTCACCTCATATCATGCGTTCCGGCCCCAAAATCCGGACAACACCAAGAAAGGAGGGGGGTGTCCATATTCATAAAGGACACCCACACCTCAAGGTTGGTGGCAACGCACGATGCATCGGAGACCATCCAGGTGCAATTAACCATAGGCAAGACTGCTCTGCAATTTGTAGCATGTTACAGGCCACCCTCTCAAACTCAGGAACCTCACATGGCCTTCCTGAAAACATTGGAGGATAAATGTATCTCCAAACACCATCATACTAGGTGACTTCAACTACCCTAATATAGACTGGGAACACTACTCAAGCCCGAACACTCTAACCCAAAGATTCCTGGAGTTCATAAACTCAAATGCCATGGAACAACTAGTCACCATCCCCACAAGAGGTGAAAACATACTTGATCTCATCATCACGAACATGGGATCAAAATGTTCAACACCGAAGTATACCCTCACTGGTGAGATCAGATCATAAACTAATCTCGCTGGAGGTCCTCATCCCGCCCCACCTGAAACAAAAAGACCACAGTGAAAAACTTCTCAAAAGCCGATTTCACACTTCTAAAAACTAGTGTGGTCTCCTTTAAGGCCCCTGAGCCAGTGGTAAACATTACTCAAACCGCTGAATCACTTACAAATGCCTTCTACCAGCACCTACAGGACTGCATGGATCAGGCAATCCCAAACAAAACTAAGACTCTCTGTACCAAAGGCAAGCGTCCAGTCTGGTGGACCCCAGCCATAAACAAGCTCTACAACAAAAGGAGGAAGCTACTACAAGATAGAGCAAAATCCTTGAAAGGTAAGACACCTTTGATCATTATAAGTAAAAAACTAAGAGCTCTCATAAAATCATCCAAGGCAAAATTTGAGAGAAAAATCGCCAAGGACTCTAAAGACAATCATAAGGCCTTCTTTAGCTATGTTAGAAACCTAGGAGGAAACTCCCAGATATGCTCAGAATTAGTTCAAAATGATGTGTAAATTACTGAACCTACACACATTGCTAACATACTGGCTGACAGGTTCAGTGCAAACTTCTCCCCCCCCCCAAAAGGAGAGATATCTATTCCAGAGGATTGTAGCCCCCCAAACATCTCCAACGCCCAGGTGAGAACTGCCCTCACTAAGGCAAAGAACACAGCATCCATGGGACCGGATGGTGTCCCCGGCTGTGTGCTTCATGAACTCAACGAGGAATTAAACCCACAGTTATGACAGCTGTTTAATCTTAGCCTCACCTCAGGATACGTACCCAAGGAGTGGCGCACGGCGACTGTGGTCCCACTTCATAAGGGCGGTGCCTCCACAGACCCTGGAAATTACTGCCCCATTAGCTTGACAAGCCTTATCTGCAAAGCCATGGAGAGGATCATAATGGAACTCATAAATAAAGACATAGGGAACTTGCAGACTTTGGATCCAACCCAGTTTGGCTTTGTCAAAGGCAGATCCTGCCTCTTAAACCTGGTTGACTTTTTCGAGACAGTCACCAAGGCCATTGATGAGGGAAAGGCAGTCCATACAGCCTACCTCGACCTGGCAAAGGCCTTCGACACAATACCCCACTCAGGTATCATCGAAAAACTCATCAGCTTGAATGTAAACCCATACATCACAAGATGGGTTGCAAACTGGCTAAGCGACAGAACCCACAGGGTCAGAGTTGCTGGAGCCATGTCAGACTCAAAGCCTGTCACAAGTGGTGTCCCACAGGGCTCAGTCCTGGGTCCACTCTTGTTCGGCATCTACTTTTCTGAAGTACAAGCAAACACAGGAGGGTTATGGCTGACAAAGTTTGCAGATGACTGCAAACTGGGCGCCATAGTCGAAAACACATCTGACACAGATATCCTCCAGAAGGGCCTCACAGAAACGGATAACTGGTGCCAGAGCCATGGCCTGAAGTTAAACGCCAAAATATGCATAGTCATACCCTTCGGGAAAAACAAGGTTACCCCTAGCTACCATATAGATGGCAATCCACTGAGCACAGAAAAAGTCATCAGGGATCTGGGGACCCAAGTTGACAGTAGCCTTTCGTTTGACACTCATGTTGCTAAAGTAGTTAGGAAAACCTTCTATATCGCCCACCTGATCATGAAGGGATTCACATCTAGATCAAGGGAGGTCATCGTCCCCCTGTACTCATCACTCATTAGACCTATGATTGAGTACAATGCCCGTTCGAATGTATCTGACCAGACACCTGATGCAGCTTGAAAGGCCCCAAAAGTTCCTCACCAAAAGGATAAAGGGTCTCAAAAATATGTCTTATGCTGCCCGACTGAAAGAACTCCAGCTCTATTCAGTCTCATACCGCTTGCTCAGAGGTGACCTGTGCCTGACATATAAGGCCATGTCAAACCCAGATTTGATGAATATGCTTCACCTCAAAAAATCTAGATCCCTCAGAACCACAAGGGCGGGAGACTTAAACCTTGACACGGTTATAAATAGAACGTGCTGGAGGGACAGATTCATCACCCAGAGACTCCCTATGCTGTGGAACAAAATCCCGGTACATGTGAGGCAGAGCACCTCGCTGGCCTTGTTCAAGAGGAATCTTGACCAATGGATGGGAGATCGCAGATATACCCCAGGGATTACTTCAGTGTCACTGCTTGACAGAGGCACAGAAAAATGATAGGCATAGTTTTTATTCAAACTAAAGGGGTGGCGAAAGCCACATAACTATGGGCTAGGCTTATAAATGCCCTTGGGCAGATAGCCTAGTATGAACCTATGAACCTATGAACCTATGGATGGACAAACGTACGGCCAAGATGGCACCCATAGCTGCAAACCTGGGGGAATCCCACAGCTGTTGCAAGGCATAACCCAGGAAATACAGATAGGGACTACAGTAGACACTCCCCATACAAAGCCAGACCGCTGGGCAGATACCGGCGTACACAGCACTCAATCTGCCAGCACATAAATGGGGATCACACGCTTCCATACAGTGGAACAGATGGGTGACCTGTGGAAACATACCAATGGCACAATATCAACGTCGGCTGGGAAAGACATACGATGTCCAAACTATGGCGTTCCCACCAATGAAAGACATCCTTCAGTGAATTAATAGCATTGATGTCAATTGACCATGGAAAACACCCAATGAACAAGAAAGACCCGCTGGCACCCTATGGCCACAAACCATGTCACACATAGGTAGATGGAACAGTCAACTTAAACATTTCGTCCACGACAGGTCACATATGGTATCCAAAGGTTCTTCATAGACATGTATGCGCTATCACCCGTAGGCCCCGTGAGACTTACACATAACATGGAAGCATCCAGGCTTTAAATATCCACCCTTACACTTCCATTTGTCACTTTCTATGCGAACAATGAACATGTAGCCACAGCATAGAAAGCACAGACGCACTGCTAACGACACACACACACATGTCAACATCTCAGAAAGCATCCTATGAACACACGTATTACATGATATTGTACTATGAAAAACAAACAAACCAGCAACCTGCGGCAAGAATAGTCCCCGTAGTTCGACACAACACAAGTCGTCTTAACATTTAAACAGTTTATTAAAACATGCAACGTTTTCGTTGTTTCCACAACTTCTTCAGAAAAAAGCAGATTCTAAAATGTTCACAATCAACAATGTGAGTCTTAACGAGTTCTTAAATCTCACATTGTTGATTGTGAACAGTTTAAGAATTTGCTTTTTTCCGAAGAAGTTGTGAAAGCAACGTTGCATGTTTTAATAAACTGTTTAAACGTTACAAAGACTTGTGTTGTGTCGAACTACGGGGAGTAATCTTGCCGCAGGTTGCTGGTTTGTTTGTTTTCCACGGTTTTGCAGTTTTTCCGTATTTCCGTAGTATGATATTGTACTATGTCGAATCCTCAAAAACCGAAGACCTAACAATGTCTATGGAAGATATGCATAGCATATCACTGTAATACAACGGTACAGAACCGACAGAGTGGACAAATGTATGTTAACCCTACATCTGTATCTACACTACATTCCCGTTACGGGTGTTTGCTCCACCTGCCTCTCAAAAGATGCCTCAGCAGTTATCCATCGGTCAGCCCTGGTGTGTGGCCAACCCTCCACCTACTAATCTATCCACATCCGCATTCTTCAGCATAGCTGAGGAGGTCCCTCCTGTGGTGTTATAATCTAGACGTCGTAAAACACCGAATGTAGACGTTTGCCTTGTGATGTGCCCAAAGCTGGCCGTAGGCATACGCCAATCCTGCGGCTGCCCAGGGCGCCGCTCTAGTAGGGCCACCTGTCTAGTAGGCGTGTCACGTAGGTATACCAAGATGGGTGCACCATGTGTTGTGTTGGCGTGCGCCATGTAGCCCCACAGCCTAGGGCAGCGGACGATCTAAGGCCGCTGCCGCCGGAGGGGTAGTACAGTCTGCAGGTATGTTCAGACGTGCCCATGTAACAGCGGTCCACAAGGATACCCATAGTGGCGACAGCTGCACACATGGCTATAGCGGGACACACACACGGCCATGCATACAGCACAGTTAGACATACACACACCATAGATAGGCAACTACACACAAGGTGTATGTCGTCTATGGGTACAGTGTCAGGACAGCAAGGATAGCTGTCTGCCACGTAATCCAGCAGATGTCTATGAGGTGTTCTGGAATACGGACGGTGCATGGACAATGTGTGGATATGCAACGTACCACAGTTATATGTGTCAGCCGTGACAATATGCGATACATGGGGAAGACAGCTGTCCATGGTAGAGCAGCGGTACGTCCACAACATAGGTACATAGATATACAAAGAAAGAGATACAGACGGACACATCCGGCAGGCCCGTGAGTGTAATGTACACAGCAGCACCCCACAACACCATAGTAGGGTGCACGTGGAGAACACGCTACGGAGGTCGCCGACCAGAACAAGCACACAAGTAGTACACGAGCTGCGTCCCGCCATCCACAAACAGAAGGATGGCGCCAGGTTATGGGTGTTCCGCGTAAAACTCAGAGCCATACCGTATGAACCCATGCAGCTGGGAGCCTGGACACACACACACATGTGGCACGCATGATGATTGACCACACCCCCACATACTCAACCGCACAAACGTACAACACAGGTATGGTATGCGCTACGTGGACCACCGAGTACAGCACCAGCAGAGGCACATGTACAGGTGGGTGGCAACAACCGTACAGGAATGACTGCTGGTAGGCAAGGTATGTGTTTTGAAGCATCTAAAAGCATGTTCATCCGCAGAGGCAGCTGGAAACACACACACACACACACACACACACGGAAGGGCCGGGAGACGAACCTACGCCTATCTACATGAACTCACTACAGTATGAAGCATTTACAGAATGCGCTACCGAGTTTACTGAGCAGAGCGCTGTCAGAGGCATACTTGTAGGCTGGTGACATCACCCGCAAGACAATAGCTGGCAATAGCCAAGGTATGTGTTGCGAAGCGTCTAAAAGCATGTTCATCCGCAGAGGCAGCTGGAAACACACACACACACACACACACACACACACACACACACACGGAAGGGCCGGGAGATGAACCTACGCCTATCTACATGAACTCACTACAGTATGAAGCATTTACAGAACGCGCTACCAAGTTTACTGAGCAGAGCGCTGTCAGAGGCATACTTGTAGGCTGGTGACATCACCCGCAAGACAATAGCTGGCAATAGCCAAGGTATGTGTTGCGAAGCGTCTAAAAGCATGTTCATTCGCAGAGGCAGCTGGAAACACACACACACACACACACACACACACACACGGAAGGGCCGGGAGACGAACCTACGCCTATCTACATGAACTCACTACAGTATGAAGCATTTACAGAACGCTACCGAGTTTACTGAGCAGAGCGCTGTCAGAGGCATACTTGTAGGCTGGTGACATCACCCGCAAGACAATAGCTGGCAATAGCCAAGGTATGTGTTGCGAAGCGTCTAAAAGCATGTTCATCCGCAGAGGCAGCTGGAAACACACACACACACACACACACACACACGGAAGGGCCGGGAGACGAACCTACGCCTATCTACATGAACTCACTACAGTATGAAGCATTTACAGAACGCGCTACCGAGTTTACTGAGCAGAGCGCTGTCAGAGGCATACTTGTAGGCTGGTGACATCACCCGCAAGACAATAGCTGGCAATAGCCAAGGTATGTGTTGCGAAGCGTCTAAAAGCATGTTCATTCGCAGAGGCAGCTGGAAACACACACACACACACACACACACACACACACACACACGGAAGGGCCGGAGACGAACCTACGCCTATCTACATGAACTCACTACAGTATGAAGCATTTACAGAACGCGCTACCGAGTTTACTGAGCAGAGCGCTGTCAGAGGCATACTTGTAGGCTGGTGACATCACCCGCAAGACAATAGCTGGCAATAGCCAAGGTATGTGTTGCGAAGCGTCTAAAAGCATGTTCATTCGCAGAGGCAGCTGGAAACACACACACACACACACACACACACACACACACACGGAAGGGACGGGAGACGAACCTACGCCTATCTACATGAACACACTACAGTATGAAGCATTTACAGAACGTGCTACCGAGTTTACTGAGCAGAATGTTGTCAGGAGGCATACCCCTACGTGGGTGGTATCATTTGCAGAGGCAATGCGCCCGATCGGGAATTATGTCAGAGTGCGCAGTCACGCAGCCTGTTACCATCCCAAGGTCGCCGTACAGTAACACGTTAGTGCTGCAGTCGGGAATACCAAGTAACTACTGATCAGTACATCACTGCCTACTGGGCATGCTCAGACACTTAGACTCGGCACAGAGCAGACATGCATACACATGGTGCGGCGGCATGGGTGGCGGAATGTGGACCGTCGTGTGTGTCCAGCCACACAACAGCAACCTGGCCATGCCACAGACGTGGCCGTTGCGAAGGGGATACAGGCATGCACCCGGGGTATAACTGCAGTCGGGCGCGGTGTGCACTGTGCTGTGTGTCTATCTACACAGCTGCCTACTGGGCATGCTCAGACACTTAGACTCGGCACAGAGCAGACATGCATACACATGGTGCGACGGCATGGGTGGCGGAATGTGGACCGTCGTGTGTGTCCAGCCACACAACAGCAACCCGGCCATGCCACAGACATGGCCGTTGCAGCGGGGAATATCTAGGTGCAATTAACCAGTTGTAGGACTGGCCTACAGTTTGTTGCATGCTACAGACAACCCTCCCAAACACAGGATACCTGCACAGACGTCCTGAGGACACTGGTGAGTGTGCATGCTCTCACAACAGCACCGTATTGGGTGACATGAACCACCCATACATAGACTGGGAACATTACCCATGGCACAACACACTACGCCACGGTCCCAGGTGTTCTCACACCTGGCCACTGTTAAACAGCCATGCACCATACACACTAGGGGGGGATGTCTGACAGTTCTGCCCATCACACATGGTGAGGATATGCCCCACACAGGATGTACAGCCCTCAATGGTGATGCCAGACCATATAGTGGATCCACTGGTCATCCACATCCTGCACCCAACACCGGCATGGGGGACCTAAGTGATGACCTCTCCACAACAAACCACACACATCATACGACCGGTGTGGTACCCTACAAGTCCTCCATGCCAGTGTTGAACACAGGCCAGACTGCCAACCGCCTTACGAATGCCTTCTCTGAGCACCCCCATGCATGTCTGCAACAGGCAAACATGATAACATCAGGACCTTGTCCACCACAGGTAGGCACATGGTGTGGTGGACCCCAGCCACTGACAAGCTGTACATCAACAGTTGGAGCTAATACATGACAGAGCAATGTCAGTACCAGGAAACCATCTCCCATTCATACCGGCGTCACCATACGGCCACACATACAATCATCCACGGCCGCTTGTGGGAGTGGTACTGCAGAGGGCACATGAGACAACCATAGGGCCTTCCCTAACTGTGGTAAGGACATGGTTGGGGGCACACAGACTTGCCGGAAATGGTCCAGAATGGTACAACGGTCACTGCACCCACAGACATTGTCTACAAACCAGCGGACATGTTCCATGCATACATCCACCCCCCCCCCAGAGGGGACATATCCATCCCACCAGAGTGTAGCCTCCAAAACATCTCATATGGCCTGGAGTGATCTCATAAGTCTATGGCGGTTGACACAGCACCAATGGGCACCGATGGTGTCCCTGGCTGTGTGCTACCCATCCTCATTGAAGCCCTCGACCCACACATGAGGCCACTGTGTCATGTTAGCCTTACTATGGGCTATGTCCCCGATTGATGGCATATGGCATCTGTGGTCCCACTATGCCAGGGTAGTGCTCTTCTGGACTGTAGACAGCCACACCCTATCAGCTTGACAAGCCTTGTCTGCAAAGCTGTGTGGAGGTCCATACAGGTGCCCATGGATACAGACAGCGGTGTACAGCCAATACCGAACATACCCACAACAACATAGTCAAGGGTGGATCCTGCCTCCCGAACCTGCTCGTCCTGTCTGGAGTGGTCACCAAGGCCATTGATGGGGATACGCGGGTTTGCACACAGTACCATGACCTGGTGGGAGCGTTCAGAGTACACTCCACATGGGACTCATGGAAAGGCTTGCCAGCGTACATGTGGGGACATATGTCACCCGATGGTTCTCAGAAAGGTTGGAGGTCACACCACACAGGGTTGGTGTTCCTGGTGCCGTGTCACACTCATATCTGGTCTCCAGTGGAGGCCCACAGGGCTCAGTCCTGGGCCCCCTGCCATACGGCATTCGACCTTCAAATGTGCATGCAATCATAGGGGGATTGTGGCAGACAAGGTATGCAGATGGCTACACAGCAGCCACCATACCCAACACCCCATGTGACAGGGACATCCACCTAGGGCGTAATAGACATGGATAACTGGTGCCAGAGCCATGGCCTGCTGCTACATGCCAGAGAAGGTGCAGACCTACCCAGTGTGAAGGACATGTTCGGCCCAATGTAACATGTAGGTGGTAGGCCATTCAAAATGGTGGACATGTTCATGGAAATGGGTACCACACCTGTCGGTAACCTCTGTCAACACACACAATGGCAATGTGTGTGTGAAGGCATTCCACTGTGGCCACCTAGTCTGGAAGGAATCGCATCCACATCAGGGGTGTTCATTGTACCCCTGTACACATCACACACCAGAGCAATGACTGCGTACGATGGCACATCTGGCCTGTACCTAAGCTGACACCTGCAGCACTCAGAAGGACCACAAATGTTCCACAATGCAGGGATGACGGTGCTAGGACATGTGTCACAAGCTGCACGACCAAGGGGACTCCAGCTGTATACCTTCCCAGCACATCTGCTCTGTGGTGATCTGTGCCTGGCATACACGGCCATGTCCGACCTGGGTGACATGGGCATATTCCACCTCCTAGGCTCCAGGCAAACACGGGCACAGAAGCGACTGTCAGACACCTCACCACAAAGATGAGTGGGACATGCTGGGGGAACAGGGTCAACGGCCAGAGACCCCCTACGACACGGAGAGGAGTGCCAGCCCATGTTAATGAAAGGCCCTGACTGCCTTCGTCCAGGAGTAATCATGATGTGTGGATGTGTGAACATAGTTATGCGCCAGGCATCATCCGTGTGTCAGTGCTGGACGAGGGACTGGGGACTGATGCATGTGGCATCCCCATCCTAAGGGGTGTTGGCAGCCACACACAGTCATGCGAGGTCTTCACATGTCGTAGGGCACATAGCCTGGTATGTACATGTGCACCTATGTACCTATGTAGGGGTCCATGCCAGTTGCGGGTACCTGTACTATGCTGATGTTGCCAGACATGCCTGTGGGTACCCCATGACTACACGTGGGGAACTAATAACAGTGCTCCCAGTAGGCACATGCAAGCACACCATCATTGTCATACGGGTTAACTGAACCAACATGGTGCTACACATGTAACCACCACGCATACTGTGTACACAGATCAATGAATGCTGCACCTGCCCTACATGGTATGTCTGCTGCATGATGTCAGTGCACAGCCCACATCACATACACACCTGTCACCAGCCATACACACACACCACAACATACACATCACGTACTATGCGGACACAGGTATCACATACACCTCTCACTAACTTGTCCACCCTGTGCATCAGAATATGTTTGCATAACCGTGCACCGATGGTGTAGCTCACAGTTCTGCGGCAGAGACTTCATCATATGCACAGGGTGATATGTGTGCCACAGGCATGGGCTGTACCAATGGATGACATCATGTGTGTGTGTAAGGGCCTGTGCATTGACTGGGCATGACTGTGTAGATTGCATGTGGATGTGGTGGAGCCCTACAGTTGTGTTTGCTGTGTGTGGGTATGTGTGTACATGGTTCAGTCATCTGTGATGCCTACACGGGGTATGCTTGACAGCCCCAGACTGTACAGTGCAGGTGTTACGGCTCACTGTGTCCGCCTGCGGCGACGTGACCCGCGCCTGCCTGGGGTCGCACGGGCACTACCGGGCGGAGATACAGACTGTCCACTCTCCGATGTCACATGTCCGCTGGTAACGTGCCCACGCCGGGGCCGTCCAGGGCCACGTCCACGTGGCCTGCTGTGTCCTGGTGTGGTTGGTGTAGTAGCAGCTGCACTGCTGCTGCTACCAGCACTGTGTGGGTGGGCATGGGAGGTGGCACGCACACGCTGACCTGCACCTGTTGGTGTTACTGGCCCACACCCACGTGCCCTATGCCTCACCCCTACCATGTGTTCCAGCACAGACAGCTCACGCTCACGCTCACGGATGGCCATGCCTCGGTCGAGGATCCCAGCCATCTCACCCAATCTCCTATCCAGAACATCGGCAAGATGCTGTTGGGCATTCGCCAATGACTGGATGTTGTCATTCAAGGAACGGATTGCAGACCTCTGCAGCCTCTGCCCTTCCAGGTTCTGCCGTTCGGCACGTGCCTGTGCCGCCATTACAGTCTGGAACATGCGTCTGGTTATACCAGCTGCTGCACCCTGTACGGCAGGTGTATGTCTAGCGGTGCTCCCCTACGAGCAGCACCTGCCACATGCCTGTGTGGCACTGCACCAGTCATTGCACTGGCAACATCGTGTGTAGCCACACCTTCTGCAGCCACCACACATTCCTGCTCGGTGCCAACAGACGCTGACTGACCGTCATCTATGGGCAATGGTGTTGGGGTATGTGTCGGCATCTGAACCGTGTGCAGGGATGAATGGGACGTAAGTGTGATGTTCTCCAATGGCACAGTGTCTGCCTGTGACGACCCTGCCTGTGCCTCATGCACATGGTCATCACCACTAGTATCTGTGTGGACACTAGCCTCAGATGGCCCGCAGGAGGGGAACTCACCTACAGCACCTGTCAATACAAGGACATACCATCCGTTACAATACAGACATACACACACACACACACACACACACACACACACACACACACACACACACACACACACACACAGACACATCATGCATGTGATAGTGCAGGTGGCATGCAGCATTCCCACAGCACAGACCAGTGAATGCAGACCAGACATTCATAGTGGCAGTATGCACAATGCCCTGGTGGGTACACTACAACAGGCAGGTGTCTTTTATTAGGCATGCAGTACACACATTCATGGTAGTTTGCATGCATCACCGTGATACACCGTGTGTGGCCACGGGCGAGTTGACACTACACATGGCTGCCGACACTATGTCATGTACACTGCAAACATGTGCGGTATCATGTGGACATGTGACAATGGTGTCCCACCACATGCACCACATCACAACAGCTGTCACAGTGCAGTGTTATGTGTACAGTCTACAGATACAATGTATGGGTAACAGGGATGTCTGTGCAGGTGCGGTTGGTGTGAGCTGTATACATAGCTGTACAGTGTGGAGTGCAGGCACTGTGCCACTGCACAGTAGCAGGACACAGGTATGTTTCTGTGCGATGCGTGACCTGGACGCATGACATTGCCATGTCTGACAATCAGTTCAGCTGCTCAGCAGCACATATATGGTGGACAATGGTGGCACCTGTAGTAGCTGTGGACAGGCATTCCATGTCACTGGTGTATCACATCGCATGTCCATGGGGTCCACTACAGTGATGAGGCCACTATGTGTGTACAGGGTGCAACAGTGAATACCCACTGTGGATGTACTGTGTGACAACATGCCTATAGGTATCGGCCATGGCCTTGTCTGTCTGGGTCATTGACAATTGTGTGTGGTGGACATCGTGCACATGGCCCTGTGGTGGCCCATGTCACATACAACCATACTAGTGTAAGGTGTCACATTCCCTACGGATATGCAGACAGTGTGGATGTCTGCCATGTCGTGCATAGGTCATGTCATGGTGTGAAAATGTTGCAGACAGACATCCACATGCATGGGACATGGTATGTGCCATGTCACAACGTGTGCACCCAATGCAGGGGCATAGGTCACATTGGTAACACCTGTGCTCTGGCCAGATCACAGCTCACTATGTGGTACTGTGTGCATACTGCAGAGGCATACCAATGCATACTACACATGCAGCCATTGTGGAACACCGACAACATTGTATGCATAGCTGACTGCACATAACACACCAATAGGTTGTGTGGTGTCATACCACTCTACGCTAACGGTTGTATCTACTGTACATGGGTGCTGTGTGTGTCGGGTGGTGCAGCCTGTATACCGTGACTGGGGCACACACAGGTGTGCATGTCATACCTGGACACATGGGGAATATCAATACACTGTATCATGCCTTTGACTAGCAACAGACTTACCTGCGACAGACCCTTGTCTTTGCGACACGCCAGACGTATCTGTAAAGGAATGACACAAAGGTATACACATTATCCATTACTATCGCCACAGTCAGCACTGTGCATGTCACATCATGCATCTGTGAGTTCGCATCTGCTATGCACATGTCTGGTAACACAACATAGCATACTGTAGTATGCATCTTGTGTGGACATATATCTGGCATGTGTTGCTATATTATGTGTTGTACTATGA
Source organism: Protopterus annectens (assembly GCF_019279795.1). Taxonomy (NCBI): domain Eukaryota; kingdom Metazoa; phylum Chordata; order Ceratodontiformes; family Protopteridae; genus Protopterus; species Protopterus annectens. Next base: position 801,941,603 of record NC_056732.1, on the reverse strand, counting down.
CACCCACTCCCACGTCGCTTATCATACAAACATGCAACACTGACTTACCAGGCAGCTCCGACCTCATAGTTTGCACGACACCCACCTCCACGATGGACGCATGAGTTTCTGTGTGTTGTTCCGTGGATGTCCCCAGACTGGCCAGGAGCTCCTCTGTGGCTGTGAGTGGGGGCTGTGTTGGTGGACCACCACCTGTCCCACGTTGTTGTCTGGCGATTGCAGCGGCACGCTGTCTTGCATGCCGGATCAGGTCTGTGCAGTGCCTGCGGATCTGCTGATAATTGCGGTTGTATCCGCCCAGGCTGTTCACCCTCCTGCACATCTCCTCCCACATCTCCTGTCGTTCCTGTGCCTGCTGTGGCACATGACTGAATAAGACGTCATGATTTGTATGGAGGTATGGGATGATCACCTCATCCTCCTGATGGCTGAAAGCGGGAAGCCGGGAACGTGGCATTATCTGTAAGACATAATGATGGTGGCAGGTCACATTTACACTGCTGTGCTGGCATACTGTTGGAAATACATTGCTATGACATGTACGACATCTGCACAGTAATCTGTGAAAGGCATCGTGGCAGTGACACAGCCGATGTGTTGGCTTCACACCATTGAGCAGTGGGTGTCACATCATATCTGTGTGCCACCCCATCACACTGTACACGCACCATGTAGATGTTAGCCTGCTGTGGACATGTGTACCTGGCTGCACCTGTGTCCATATCACTTGGCATAGGTCCCCATGTGACGTCGGTGCTACTGTTCACCTGGACGCTGTGTATATGTCAGTAAACATCACGTCTGTAGCCATTGTGAACATCAGCAGTGGCACTGTACACATACACATGGACACCTGCACATGCATGTGTTGTGCCATGTACATCCACACAGCACTGTACGGGTGTTGGACAACTTGCCACAGCTCACCTGTGTTGCACATGTGATAGACATAGGGCAATGTGTAACCATGACACATTAGCAGGAAAGGCCATGCATAGCATGTACACACACACATTGTCCAGAGCAACACACAGCACCTGTAACACCACAGGGTGCATCACCGCCACATTACTGCAGTGTATGGTTGATAGTGAGAGTGCCGTTTGTCCATTGCACCATGTAGGACTGTGATAGCTCATGCAGCCTTGCTGGGCAGGGCTGCATGGTATGGCAGGGTATGCCACATACATGGCACTGGGTTGTGATCCACCTGGGGGTTGACGATATTGGCAGGGTGGCTGTCCATTCCGTATGTCATTGCTATGTGTATATGGACATTCAACATGTCTATCACCATGGTGTGGACACTGGCCTCAAGCGAGGTATGCTGCACACTGCTTGCTGAGGGTGTGTCTGGTGCATGCAGGTATCACACATCCATGCATACACTGTAACCCTGGCAGGTGCTATGTGCTGGGATATTGATCAACACAGTGCTGTATGTGGACACACACCGCTATCCCGTGCACATGGATGGTTGCCTGCACTGATGTGGGTACCACATATGTGTACATCCAGTGCCTGCTGCCACCCCATGTCTGCTGCTGCACTACACACCGCCATCCCTCCCTCTGTGAATGTGGTGTTGGGCACAGCATAGGTATCCATGTATGGGGACAGGGATGTTCACATAGCAGGGTCACTGATGGTATCGTCGATCTGACCATACACGTATGACGCACCCCTCACACATACAGCCCATTCATATTGTTGTTCACAACGGTGACACAGCTATATTGCTATGCCGGAGACATTCACAGCCATACATACACAGATGCATGCACGTCCATCTGTGGCATGGCCTGGACTATTGCTGTGGTTCAGCACATAACGTGTTTGACTGCAGCTGGCGCAGACCTACTGTGCACATGTCTACACGGTAAGCCTGTTCTACAGTAGGCATCTGTGATGTGCTGTGCACATCTCATATCTGCACATTTGGTTGGTGTCCGTCGGTCCACGGGCCAGTGGTGGGACACACAGGGATGTTGCTGAACATATATGCATGCAACCCTGTACAGCTGTAACGCTAGCCTCTCAGATGCTCATGTGTCGTGGACGTGAACAACGTACACGCACATGTGGTTGTGGGCTGCCGTCCGTACCCATCTCCTCCTGTGGTTGCTATCATCCCACACCCTCCTTGTATTGTATGTTCAGGCTATGCACCTATGTGGGGCTTGTGGGCATGCAATACGATACGATATGCCTTTGCACCCATCACAGACAATGTCACACAGGTACACTGGCAGCCGTACACGTCACAGCTTGTTGTCGGCACATCACATGTGGTACACACATAACACATCTCCTGTGGGACATGGTCAATTGTACGGGCATGTCCAGCGGTCACATGCCACAGCTACCCCTACATGACAGCTATGCAGGACATGTGGCTGTACAGCTACTATCACATGTACACGAGCATTGCCCCCCTACCTACATCACGTGGTACTACCTGTGGGGTATGTGCGTCTGCATCCATGCTATGGCCATAGATGACAATTGTACATCAATATGTGCAACATACCTCATTGGGGGTTGTCATGTGCACATGTTCCACATGTCAATGCATTGTTTGTGTCTGTTGGGCGGTCATTGTAGTGCATGGTTTACATGGCTGCCATAGCGTACTGTGTGTGATTCCAGGTACTTCATTGGGCTACCAGCATTGTACATTTCCACAGCACATTCCAGCCATCATGTAGCCATCTTAGATGACAGTGGGAGGTGTTCCGCCATGTGCACATATGTCACACAGTACGAGGGTGACTGACACACATTGTCAGGACTGGGTTCTGACTGCTGTGGATGTGTGTTATGGTGTTGACAACCATGACTGCGGCAGATGGTGTCATCTGGATGTGTAACATTCACAACACACACCTACCTTCACATAGCAGCACATTGTCCACAACAATGGACATTCCTGCATGAACACTGTGTGCAGTATGGCTGTATGACCACTGCATGTACCACTGGTAGCCACCAGCATGGCTGCCTACAACAGCAGTGTGTATCCTGTGCATACATGGGTTACACCTGTCACAACACACCTGTGTCAGATGGCCCTGTAGTGGGTGACAGTGCAGTCCCACACATCATGTAACAGTATACATCGTGCACCAGTATGTTGCGGACATGTGAACGGCTGTGCTACTCAACATATGCACGCATGACACATCACCTGGTACACCGTGTCTGCCTTGCCACCTGCTATTGTGACCACCCTGTGATGACATTGTACGGGCCACGTGGACTGGGACATGTGATGGCTCAGTGGTGAATTAACCCTCCGGGTGTGTGTCTAGCCAGGTGTCCAGTAGCCAGTGGTCTGCACACAGGGATACTGTACATTGGCCTACTCTGTCACTGGGACTGTTGACTATGGTCATACTGTACTTATGCAGGCATGTGGTGTTTGTCCAGTCTGACAGTCGTGTTCAACCACACTACCGTGGCACACATGACCTGCGGACATCTGCCTAAGGTGTGCAGCCCACATGTACATCTTCACATGCTATGCTGCCTGTGCAGCAGTGTCACATGTCTGTCTCCGGCAGGGCTGTCACAGGCAGGCACAGCATGCAGTGATGTGTGACAATGCTTACACCCTCCACTGTGCTGTACACAAGCACTGCACACACAGTACGGCACGCATGTCATTTATGTGCAGTGCCTGGGACCTGCCTCCATGCCCTACACAGCACACCTGCCAGTCCAGATTGTACACAGATCATACCTCCCAGGCACATACCTGGACTGCAACACACACGGGTGGGTGGTTCCCACACCACACAGTGATTTACACACATACTGTATATTCCCGAGACACATTGCATCATAGGTAATCCATGTTCAGATACCCATGTTGGGGACCACTACACACATTGTGACACGCGACGGTGAATACACTGTACACCACAGGTTACATGCTGGCCGTGTTGTCATACTGTACATTGCACCTGGGACAGTTGCTACTGCCATGTACTGACAGCAACACGCACTTCCCTAGTATGGACTCCCATGTACCCACACATGCTTGGCCATGCAGTACGCATAGCTGGGTGACACATTACACGACACATACCATACCTACACTACCCTCGGCATGCACCATACCTCCATGTGTCTGTGTGCTATACCTACAGACATCCCCACTCTGTTTGCTGAACATCCATGCTTCTCAGCCCTGCTAGCCACGCCCTAGACACACGACCATCGCAACATGCATGGTACATATGCTCTACAGCCGGTACTACCGACATCCACTGACAGAGGTAGTTGATGGCATGGCACCCCGTACGATGGACAGTATACGTGACTATGCCAACACATATCACAGTACACTTCCGCTACATTTACGCACTGGTAGGGACCATGCTATTCCACACAGAGACATGGTGGTACTGGCCTTTTCACAGACGCCACAGTGGTATTCCTGTTCCATGCACATGTGCTGTATGGGCACATGTGCAGGCTGTTGCACAGTAGTTATGTTCACATGTGTGTGGTGCGTCACATGACAGTCATAGTGGGTCCTCATGGTGCATCACATACTCCACAGCTAGCTACCTACACATGACTGCCATACATTGCAGTGTGGGCCCTCACACAGTGTGGTGGTATGTCTCTGCTGTTTGGCTACATCCACATTCAATGCAGCATACAACACTCATGCAGGCATTGCCAACACAGATGTTGCTGGCATCGTGCCTGCCAATGGGGTACCTACCAACAATACACACTCTCACTCACGACAGGGTTCCACTCCATGGCTGGACATTGTATTAACCCTGTGGACACATACATGGTACTGCCATGCACACGTTATGTCCTGGGACACGGTCCCAATGTCACCTCCGATCTCCGTAGTTGTTGTATCCCGCCAACCTGGCTGTGTTATGTCTCTGCAGCAGCACACTGCATTGACTGCTAGCCCGTTCATGGACGTTGTGTACCCTGACCACCACACTACCACATCTAACACACTACACATGGGTGGTACTGCATTGCACATATGGGGCTGCATTTGTACACCCATGACTGGGCCATTCAGTATGGCACTGGGCCACATCCTCACATACATGCTTCACACACTCATTGACGACCTCCATGCCTTTACTGGCACCCTTGTTGGGCTTCTGTGCGCCACAGCACACCACATCCACATGCTGGCCACCTGTCATACCATTGCATGGGTGGTTGGTGTGGTACAGAGGGTAACAAATCACACATTATCCGCTCATTGCCCTTCAGCGCCATTCCACATTATGGTATTGCCAATGTCCGCATCCAGCATCACATCATACCCTATGTCTCAGGATGTTACACCATGTGACTCCTGTACAGGTCACACAGTGGTGCAGGCATATCATGCTAACTACAACATGTCAGGTACATGTGACATTGCACAGTCCTCAGTCATGTGGCCCCTCATGCTCACTATTTGCTTACAAACACTACATGCTGTCACACAGTACTGTCCATGCCTACATATACCACATGTACATACCTGGCAGCATTCTAGCTCAACCTACTCATACTGCTAACAACCATACAGGTGTCAGTGTGGCAGATATATCATGTGGATGTCATTGCATCAGTTACATCACACATAGTGCATACACATCACCTTTGCATAGTGACAGTCATGCACTGTGTATCACATGGATACTGTCCCTATACATGCATATCACATTGTACATGGTTGCTGTACACACACATGGCCCACATGGTGCTGTGGTTGCCATATTCCACTATGGCGTGGGTACACATGTGCAGGGCCACACATTTCTGGACTGTATGTCTAGCTGATACATTGGGTGCCCTTGTACCTGTGCCATACACACATGTACACGCGGGCAATGTTACAATAACACATGTGTGGTGTACCTTACACAATGGATACAACTTTACATGTCACAGTATAGTCATGCCGTGATGTCTACCCGGCTCAGACAGTTTACATATGCAAATGACAGTCGTGAAACACATCTGTACTCACCTGCATACCACTAACACAGGGGTGTCATCTACTCTGCCATGGGCCATGTTCTCCACATTACTGATGCATGTAGTACTCCTACATGGCGTTTGCAGTGGGCAGGGTGAATGGAGCACTCCTGCATGTGTGCACACATGCCACATTGCCCAGCCTGGGCATCTGTGTGACCTCCGCAGACTGGACACACACCGTGCTGTGGGACATAGGTCCTGTGCACATCCCACAGGGACACACTGTGTCACTGGTCATGTGATAGCTCCCTTGCTGGTAGGGTGACACAGACCCATGGTACCACCACAGTGGCAGTACAGTATAGACATACAGTTGACATCCACCTCTGCTGTTCAGTGGACACTACCATGGGGGAGGGGTGACACTACTGTGTACATTGCACATGTGTTTACACACGGCCTTGCCAGACATCATTGTTGCACACATTGCACCTGCTACAGAACGTTTGGACACGGTTACTTGCTGTTCCCTCCATTTCGGGTACCTATTCTGCTACTACTCTGTCCCATATGTGCAGGCCATACATATCCTGTTTATGTACATAACATTAGGCCATCCCTCCATCATGCATGCTATGCCTGTGATACTGTATATGATTTCTGAACATATCCATCATGACAGCTTTGCATTACACATAATTGACATAGTCACCCCTACTGCGAGGCATACGTGCATGTCGTGCGCACATTCCGTATGACATCGACGGTATATGCCCATACACATGTGTGCTGTGACACTATACATACATGTCCTATCCCCTGCTGTGGCACTTCATTGTTGGATATCCACTGCCAGCATCAGCGTGGGTGGTGGCATTGTTCTGTGTTTGAAATCCCTGTGGCGGACCTGGGGTAGGGTTACCACCTGTCCCACTTTGCAAGGGACAGTCCCTCTTTGGGCAGTTGTGTCCTGACAAAACATATTACAAATGGCAAATGTCCTGAGATTGTAGGACATAATTATGTCCCATATTTTATGTAATAGTTGCATAACATAGTTATTTATGTATGTAAAATACCTAAATGTTACAAGAAACACAATAAGCCACTAAACTGCTACAAGAATACGCTTTTATTTAGGCAAAAGAGTAAAGTTCTACCCTTTGTACTGACCATGGGTATGTGTCCGCCTGTAACATCTGATGTGTGTCCCGAAAATGTCCCACTTTGGCCATTTGAAAAGGTGGCAAGCCTAACCTGGGGTTATCCCGGCTGTGTACATGTTGTCCCACTGCTGTGCACACGTTGTCCACAGTCGTTGGTATGCTGCGGCTTAGCATTACATAACCAACTTTCACCACTCTCTGCCTGATGGACAGGTATCTTTACTTACACACACCGTTCACATACTGTACAGATTCGTCATACGTATCATGCGTTACACAACAGTACATCTCGTGGGTTCGACATACCTTTCCGGCCTTTGGTTCTGTATTCGTCAGTACTTGCTTGCTACTCCTTCTTTTGTATTCAGTATTTGTTCGGTATGAACATACGGTTTGAATATCCAGGGAGTCTTCCTTATATTCGTCACCTGAGGCATGTGGGTTCATCACGCCAATAGCTGTTCCTCGGTGTGTACTTATGCGCATATCACCGGTGTTCCCCCTCCATTTGTACGTTACGCGTCGGCACTAGGCCATGGTTCATTCCTCGTGTGGGCGTTGGTTATTTGCAATACCTTCGTGGGGATGGTATGTATTGTATCATGTTTGTGTGACTGCATCCGCTATGTGTGGTGTCAGGTACATTTCGCTGTGGTGTTAGCCGTGGATTGTGTGTGTTGGGTATGGTATTCTGTTCGACATGTGGGTGTCCGTGTCCTGGCGGCGTCTGTCGATGGCGTTGTGCATTCAGATGTGTAACATAGCTGTTATATTCCTGTACACAACGGATGCAAGGATGCATCAGCTGCTGCTAGTGTTTCCCACGCGGCTTGTTGCGGGTATGCCGCTGTCATTGACTGCCTGTATGTTTTGCTACGGTTTTGGCTGTTATCCCTTTGATATGTGCGATGGGGTATATCTGCGGATGTGGGTGACGGGTACGGGGTGTGGGTCTTGCATTTATACATACAAGATATGCTTGTGTGTGTGCTCCATCCCTGCTTGGGGAGCTGCAGGTTACCTGTCTGTTGTTCTGGGAATGTTTGTTTTGTTGATGTCGTGTGGTGTCGGTATCGCCTGCATGTTTGCTTCCTGCACGTATTCCTCCTTCACATCGGTTATATATCTGCGGATGTTCGTCCGTGCCTACTATCCATTGGCATTTTGTCACTGATAGTTACGGTGATTGTGGTCCTGTACTTGGGACGGCCTGTATGCTACCGGTTGCCTCCTATTCGTGTGGCGCTTGCTTACTTAACGGTCGTGGAACACACAGCGGTATTTACGGGACCGTAGGTGGCCACGATCGGTGCCGGGATAGCACATGCGTATTTTCGCCGTACATGCCTGATGCTGTGTAACGTTGCCGACGTATCGTGTTGAGTCTACCATATGGCCGCCATACATACGGTCATGGTTTGTACATGCGTCCTTTGCATCTCCTGTTGGCTATGGTCCTGTGGTACATTCTGGGACATTTCCGCTTTGCATCGTTTTACGTCGCCACGCGCCTAGCCACTGAGGAGATGTCAGTACTACTTTGTGGGTACTGCTGTACATACGCCTATGGTTCCTGTACTGTATGCCTACGCATGTTATTACACTCCGCCTGTGACATGTCACCTACATACACATTTTACAGTGGCACACACATTACACACACACAGCGGAACACACGACAACCTCACCTCACACATACACATATTGCCGCCATAGCTCTCAACCTTCCATTTCCAAGACGAGGAACACACACATTCATAATGTGGAACAAATGGGCAAAATGTGGAACACATACTAATGGCTTACTAACAACTTCAGCTAAGAAGGTCATAGGATGGTTAAAATATGCTGATTTACTTACAAAGAAGAACCTTTAATGAATTACTATGATTAATTTCTATTTACCAGGATTTCATTTAAATACATTCCTAACAATTAATGTGTGACAGACTATTTCAATGTGGAACTTTGAGGAACCTCGAGGAACATGAACTGTTTTAGACCCCAAATGAGGTACGTTCCTCATAATGACGTACACTTGACAGGTATGATTGCCGCTTTCGCACCGACGGTTGCACACAGTACCTACGTTGGCCGCATCGCCGGCGGCGGTGTGTACCTCCGCACTCATATCCTATGGATATGACACGCACATATCCCGTTACTGTACCGTGGCCTGGCGATCATCCCGACCCGCGGATATGTATTGATGCAGGTTGACATTTCCATGGCTGGCGTTCCCTGCTCTGCCCACCCTCCCGGATGATCGGGTTGTCGTTCACTATGTTTACTATGTGGAGATTTCGCGTCTTACTTATCTGTAAACTTGCATCCCTGGGTTCCATATTAACCTGTTGTACTTTATATCTGTGTATGTGTACATATATTTCTACGTGTGTAATGATATCTATTTCCGTATCTGTGTATGCACATAAGTACATATGTAGTCGACTTGCGGCGAAAGTGGCAGCATACGGCTACGCCGTCTGCTGTAGAACCGGCGTGCGGTTGAGGTGTTGGCGTTCCATGCTCTGCTGGCTATTGGGTGTGCAGTGTTTGGGTGGTGCCTTTGTTGGAGTCACACATAGGTCCGCCCATACGGTACACATACATTACGGGCGGACATGTTTGTGTGGCGTCCATTTCACTGTGTGTGCAGGTAAGGTGGTGTCAGTCCATGGGGCCTACGCTGTCAAAGTATGTGCTATGCGTTCCCTCTTTGCCAGGGCGTAGGCATATTGGGTACGCCTCCGTCTACCTACTGGGGCTGGCACAGTGTGTTCATGGCGCTGAACGCCCTGTGCCTGTGCTTGCCTTGGCAGTTGTGGCGGGCTTGGTGGCCCTACACCATTATGTCCCTGCAGCAGCTGTTTCCGCAGAATCATATTGTGTAGCATACAACATACTATGAATATGTGGGCACATGTGCCTGGAGAGTACTGCAAGGCTCCACAGGATGTATCCAAGCACCGGAACCGTGATTTCAACATCCCAAACACACGCTCTATGATTATTCTGGTTTGTGCGTGTGCCTCATTATGGCGTTCTTGCATGTGTGTGTGTGCATTTCTGATGGGTGTCATCATCCACGGCTCCAGTGCATAGCCAGCATCCCCACAAGGTGACCTTGTGTGATGTCCCCTGGCAAATACCTGATACAGCTGTGAGGCATGCCAGATATGGGAGTCGTGGTAGCTTCCAGGGCTGCCAGCACACACATCCATGATAATGCCCTGCGCATTGCACACGACCTGGCAATTGATGGAGGGGTATCCCTTGCGGTTTATGTAGCGTCTACCCTGCTCCCGGCGGTGACTTGATTTCTATGTGCGTACAGTCTATCGCACCCAGTACCTCCGGTATTGTGCCACACGGTGGAAGTGGCGCATATTGCTAGCCAACTCCTCCTGAGATCTGGGGAAGTTTATATACTCATGGGCATGTCGTAACATGGCATCCAGGAACTGGTGTAGTACCCTGGATGCTGATGCCTGTGAGATACCCATTATATCCCGGTTGGCCTTTGAAAGGTACCTGTAGCCAGTATTCGCAAGCTCACACATACCTTTGTGTCCACTGGGATGGGCTCCCCTCTGTTGTCTCTTGTTCTCAGGCGTGGCGGCACAGCTCCACTATTTGCTGTAACGTGTCCCTGTCCACCCTGTAGCGCTCTACTATCTCCAGGTCTTGCAGCCCCTGGTAGGTCACCCTTGGTCTGAACACTCTCCTTCTCCTATGAGGCCTCACGGTAGTTGTCGGCACCCTCCTCCGCAACTCCGTCTGTCTCTGACACATACCTATGCATCACGGCCATGGCGGCACCCAACATATACATATTAAAAGTTCCCAGTGTGTTTACACCCTACGGTGCGGCGTTTGGGAAATCGCGCTGTGTGTTGTGTGCATTCACACTTTATACTGTTGTGCTGTATACCCGGTGATGTCATTGGGTGTGTCTGTGCAGCCGTATCTGTGGATTATCTTCGGTGTTTTACCGTTGCAACTGCAACGGTATTGCCTTTAGTGTTACATTACAGTTGCCTGCATTGGCTTAGCTTTGCATCTTACATTACTGTTTCTGCACGTTGCACCTACTATTGCCTGCAGTGCATCCTGCAGGCACATGGCATATGATGCATTTTGTCTGCCACCGCCGTTATGCTACCTCTGTACTTGGCTGTGCTATTTCGGTTCTTTGCTCTTTGCATTTCTACTACATCCCCTACTATCTTTGCATTCCTATGCCTCCCCTTTCCCGTTTTGCGGGAGTCTGCATGCAGAGTTGTCAGCTGCCGCCGTCTGCCCTTCCTGGATTGATTGGTGTTGATTGCTCATTACGGCTCCAATTACACTGCTTCCGCATTTCCTCATATTCTCCGCATTACCTTCCTATATCCGTGGTTGTTGACGGGGAGGCCGTCACATGACTGGGTTGGGGAACGTAGTCATCCTCGTGCACATGCATCTGTGCGCGCATTATGTACTCTCAGCGCATCTATTTCCTCACACGCCGGTCCTACTGCTGTGATGTGCATTGTACAGCCCATGTTTGCTGGCCTCCAATGTGCTTCCTCCTACAGTGGCACACCCCTCTGCGATTGACATGTATTCCGTGTAGGCCACTCCTCGGTATACTACCGCTGCGCCGTTTGCTCCATCCTTACACCGGCGCCGGTTTTGCGATTCACTATTATCTGCCTCATTTGCATGGCATTGACTGCTAATACATGGTTATGGCGCCGAACACTGCCGCCACTCCTTGACAACCCTTGCGCTGGGGTTGAGGCTTTCCATACATACTATGGTGTGTGGTGGCTGTGCATCTGATTTGTATTATACTGCTCTTTTAGGACATTCTCATATTATTTCATTGTTTTGCACCTTCTGTGCACATATCCGGGGTTCTGCTGTGGTTTCTGCGTACATAACATTTATGTCATTATTTACAGTTTGTGCATGTTTTCTTTGGACATTCTCGGTGCCTTTCGCCATTGGCATATTGCACCTGTATGATACCTGACGTTGACAGCCTTCCATTACTCCTTGGTCATGTTTGGGTAAATGTAAACCGTTTTTTTTGGTTTACATTGCCGTGCCCTTACGCTACGCCTGCCCAACTTCGTGGATCGCTATTTGCCTTCATTTGCATGGTGCAATACCGCACACAGTGTGTTTAGCATACCTACGCCGGGGGCGGCGCAGGTCCGGCGCACGCCGGTAGTGCACGTGGGATTGGTTCATACCTGAATCGCTCGGTGGCCATATTTGGCTTTATAACGCCGACGCTATGCGGGCGCCTGGCGCAAGGTTCATGAATCCCGGGGTAAGTTTTTAAGACCAATCTTTAAAAATTGTCCATATTTTTGGGCCTTTGTCCCACTTGCATTTATGACTTTGTCCAGATTTCTCATGATAAGAGGTTGAGAGGTATGCTGCTAAGCTGTTTGAACAGAGGAACCAAATAGGGATATCCTTTTTCTTCTTTATTATTTGCCTTATACTTAGAGCCATTAACAAAATAAATTACCCAAAAATTCAAGAGGATAACTTGTGCGGTACTCAAGAAAAATGTGCCTTTTTTGTAGATGGTAATATTTTGCATTTGATAAATCTAGAAAATAATATTTCAGAGATGTGGAACAGTTTGACTCAGTTTCAAGTTTTTTTCAGGATATAAAATAACTAAAGATAAAACAAATATTACAATTAAATGTTGTTCCCACATATGAATTGGTCGAACAGTTCTCATTTAATGGGACATGAAAAGATGATGTATTTATGTATTTGGATTAAAAATTATTCAATTACGGCAGCTAATGACATGGGGGAAGAGACTAAACTAAAGATAATATAAAAAGTGAGAGCATGGATGCTCTTGACTATGAATATAATTAGTAGGGTTCAAGCAGTCAAAAGGTTTGTAGTCCCTTTAATACTGTATGCAGGTACACAAATGGACAATTAATAGGGCATGTACAATAATGCATAATATCTATACAAATCAATCAAAAGATTATAGAAAAGACTGGAAAATGAGAATGAAAAGGCAATATACAAAGAAACGAGTTTTATATATTTTTATGGATTTCAAGGATGCAACAACATCTAGACAATTTAGAATTTTTGCATAGAAGTTTTTGATAGATATTTTAGACCCATGGTATTCTTCAAGAATTTTTCCACAGGCATATCATCACTGCTGCAGGTTCAGTGGGAAAGAAAGGTGTACCTGAAAACATATTTTTGGGAATGCAGTGAGTTGATAGATTTTAGAAATTTCTTACCGTGTACTTTGTCAGAACTCTTGGGAGATCAAATTATTTTAAATAAGGAAATGAAAATTTTGAGTTGGAATATATAAACAGAATTGCCTAGATACAAAAAGGCCCTTTGACATTTAATGTTGTTAGTTGCCAATAAACAATTATTAGAAAGCAGAATCCAAAAACACCAGTAACATAATTATTGAATGTTATAAAGAAGACAAAAGGATTATAAGTAGATTCTTTTGAAAAGAGAAAGATTAAGCTGCACAGAAATAAATGGCATCTGTGGAAACTCTGCATACAGAATAATGTTCTGATGGAAGCATGATATTTCATTGAAGGCAGAATGTGCGCAACCTATGCAATGTTAAAATAAATAATAATTAAGATAGAAATCCTATTTGTAGAATACATGAAAAACATATTTGTAATGGTTTGTTTTTTTTTTTATAATTTTAATATGAGTCAATTTCACTTTGTAACACTAGATGTTAATAATGTCCTTGTGCAATATATAGAGTAGGTAATGTAGACATTGATTAAAAAAAGTAGATACAATATTGAGCATTAAGTAAGCAAAGGTTAGATAATATCAAACCCCACCAAACACAGATTCCCATGGAGGGATCAAGAGGGAGAGGTAGTTTAGACCAATGGAGGAAAAGCAACACTGGGGAATAATTATAGAATGTGAGTAAAGAGTTAAGACAGACAAAGCTGAAGAGTTAAATGGCATAGGATAGAGGCAGCTAAGGGGACACACAGTGTAGATACTTGATTACTGGGATGATAAGATGTAATATTAAAAGGGTAAATGTGTTTGGTGACAGTAGAGATGACTCTATGGCTCATTATAGACACTCTACATAAGTCTTATTTTAAAGTGGCTAAGTGAAGAAAATAAATTCTAATATATCTGTATATGTAGGTTTTACTGACCGGATGACAGTACTGGAGAGGAAAGAAAATGTAGAACAATGGATCTGCTGCCAAATAAAAGAATTAGGAAGATAATGAACTGTTTGGAAACAAGAGAGGTGCCAATACATATCTTGGAAACAAAGGAATGGATAATATTATATAATCAGTGGACAGCAAGTGATATGAAAGAAAAGGAAACGGAAAGCAATTGGGAGTATGGGTACCTTTTCATGAGTACCCTGAGAACATCTAAGTGTACATGGAAGGGATTTATTAAAAAGGTTGGAATGATTATATCAGGATGAACATTCTCCTAAAATGTAATGTGTGTGTGTGTGTGTGTGTGTGTGTGTGTGTGTGTGTGTGTGTGTGTGTGTGTGTGTGTGTGTGTGTGTGTGTGCCTTTTATTTCTGCATTTCAGCAGGTATGTAGAAAAAAGCAAACTATTTTAACCATAGGAAGGAGAGGGGAAGGGACATATGTGGATGACTGATAATATATAATGAAAAAAATAAAAGTAAGATTCAAGCAAATGCATGCTCATGTTACACTCAAAATTATTTTTTCAATGTTCAGTGTTGAAGTATATAAAGTAAACTACAATAACTCAATCATGCTTAGCATTTTATTCTCCAAATATAATTGATGTTCCAGAAACTTTCTTAAAACTGTATTTAAAGGCAGTTTTTACTACCTCCAGGATTTTACATGCTCAGAATGGACAGAAAAAATAAATGTGGAGGTGGAATAGCAATAATTCATAAGGATAATAAAGAAGTATATCTTCAAACTCATGACAGTCACAACTTTGACAAAGCAGAAATCATTATCTTCTACCTAGTACTTAGCAGCAAGAAGACCATATGCATTGTTGCATTATATATACCACCTGTTAACAATACTTTCATAATCAGGGATATCACCCTCTGGTTATTTCAAAACATACACTAAGAAACCATTATAATGGGTGACTTAAATTTTGATTGGCAGACGTGTCACTCAGCAATCCCTTAACTCAATAAATGTGTTTGGTTTCTCCCACTCTCCTAATTAATCCACACCAGTACAAGAACAGACAAAACAAATAAACAGTCTGGACTGGACTGGATGCTTACTTGACATTGTTCATCTCCCAACTTATGTACCGAGACAATGGTAAAACTTAAGTAAGCTATTAATATGCAGACAAGTACAAAACTTGATTAACTTTAACAAAGACACTTTCATCTCCTTATTTACCTCTGTAACTGGAATCCACTAAAGACACTGGCCTTAGATCATGCTGTCTCAATCTCCAACAAGCCTTTTCTTAATATTATAAATGAAGTAGCACCAATTAGATCAAAAACAGTCAAAGCAACCTCATAACCTTGGATGACCAGTGCAAGTAAGTGACTACTTAGACAGATAGACAGACAAAGCCTGGAAAGGTTGGTAAATAAACACAACACAATGGTTTCTAAACATTCAGATAACCTAGAAAATTGTTTAAAACTAAACATGACAAAGGTCCTATTAATTAAAGCTCCAATAGAAGCAGTAAAACAACCTCAAATTATTTTGGTCACTATAAAAAATCTTCTCCAATCCAGTTACTCTATGATAATCACCTCACAACCAATAACCAAAAATATGTCATCACAACCCATTTTAACTCATGCTATAAAAGCACAATTCTTTCTCATAAAAGAAAACACCCACACACCCCCTCTGTACACCAACCTTTTTAAACTACAAAACAGAAAGCTTTGGTTTTTAGCCGGTACAAACCTCCTGTGCTAGAAAAATGTTACATAATCTAAAACTGACATCCTGCTTCTAATATCCTGCCAACTGAATATCTAAAACAAGTAAAATATGCTCTGGCTCGCTCCCTCTCCATAGTAATAAACCATTTTATAACATAAAACCACGCCATAGCCTTTAGCCTTTTAGAAACTGTCATACAGTATTTCATTACACAAAAGGTGGCACCTCTTTTGATTTCTCAAGTTACAGACCCATTGCAATCTTCTCACTACTATCAACAATCTTTGAAAGACATGTTCATGTCAAGCTTATCACCAACCTCTCTAACAAAAAAATTCAATCTAAAAGACAACACAGCTTCTGTCCCAGCCATAGCACAGCTATGGCTCTCCATACCTTCTCTAGTACCATAAATCCAAATAGAAATGTAGTTCAACTTGCCTTTTCCCCTCCACACTGATCTCTCAAAAGCCATTGCTATAGTCTCCCACCAAAAACTCCTTCTTGAACTCTAATCACTTGGAATGAGTCAGTCTTCCTTGTCCTGGTGTTATAGCTATCTGTCTAACAAGGATGTGATCAGTGGTCTTAAATGCTGAAAATGAAAGAAATAATAGTTTTTTTTTGGGGGGGGGTTTGCAGGGGGCAAACCTCCCCTCGCAACCCTGCACTCCCTGCTAATTATTTATACCAGTTCTGAGATTACATTACAGTGGGGAAAAGGGCAAATCACCCAATCTTCACTGTACTATGGTCTCAGTCCAAACAGTATTCTTGCACAGACTCGTGTGACATTTCAGACTGTCAATCATATGATCTAAATCATATGATATTCAACATTCTGAAACATGAATCAAATGAAGTAGCCCCAGCCAACAAACAATAAGCTGTCAAATCTTACCAAGAACTTTCTCACTCTCTCACTCTCAGTCACATTTGGAGTCCCTCAAGGATCAGCACTGGGTCCACTCCTTTTTAATATTTCTACTAAAAATCTTCATACTGCAAGCACATTTTCTACAACAGTACAATGTGCAGATGATTCTATACTTATGTGCGCTGCCTTAACTCTTGTAAAGCTTCAAAAAAATCACCAAACTCTCTTTCTCTGTTATAGTATTTTGACTAGGGAATTTTGACTTACTTCTAATCACAAATAAAAAAAAAAAAAGTTAAAGCTCTTTACAATCACTTAAAACTTTACTTAGCAGATATACCCAGCCACCAATACAAAAACTGGAACCGTTCATTAAACTATGTTCATTAAATTTGACTAGCACATCCATAAAAAAACATAAAAAAATATGAAAATTTGCTCCCTCTACAAGGCTAAGCAGTATCTCACACATAATGCCAAAATCCTATTGTCAGATCATTTCTCCTCACATCTCTTCTGTACATCTTTCCTTTTCTCAATCTTAACAAAAGTGAAAAAATAAAAACATGCTATCACAAAGTAGCTACATTAATTGCAAACTCTCTATAGAAAGCCTATCACTGCACTGCTTTAAGAAAGCTAAACTGGCTAGAAGTTTTCATATTCCCAATATGTCATGACACACAAATTTATCTATATTTATTTACTGATATTTGATTACCAGGTTATTCTGCCTGGGTAGGAGCCCAGTTTCAGCTAAGGCCTGGGGAGAAAAGCTTTTTGTATTGCAAAACATTTTAAGAACACTAATTTTACTGTCTTAAAAATAATACTAAAAAACAACTACAATTTAAATAATTGTAACAAATTAGACATACTATGAAAAGACTGGTTAAGAATAGATGCAAGTTATATGACAATGATTTAAAAGAGAAATTGTAGGCAGTTTATAGATAAATTAAAGGTAAGTTAGTAAAGTACAAACAGGAATTGCAATGCAGATTGAGAGCAAAGCATGCTTATGGTATATATAGTGTGAGATAGCCAGGGGAATGAAATTGATAGAAATAAGGAAGCAAGTGAAGAAGGAAGAGTAAGGAGGTGTAAGGTACAAATAGGTGTTTGCTCACATTTGGGACCTGCACGCTAACAACAAATCCTTTAGTTTACCACTAAGTCCATCAACAAGGCAGAGGACTCCTAATATTCCAAGGTTGTTTCAAAGTTATGGAATCATATCTTTCTCAGACTCAAACTGACAGGGAAGTCAATATGTTTCAAAAATCAGCTGAAATAGTACTTCAAACCTGGTTTTGTACATGTTCAACACCCAAATAGCCTAACAGATAACTATGACAGCTGCATGGCTACTTCTCTCAGAACATCTATGAAAGACCCTTTATCAGAGAGTTTCTTATATTATTATTTCTGTTACTCTCCTCTTCTCCCTTCTTGCTGTTTACTTTATACATCTTTCCTTGAGTATCTAACTCTTTATTCCTCCTTACTTCATTCTCCTTCTATCCACATCACCAGTTTGACTAATGGGGATCACTCTTCCAGTATAAAACAACTTACTTCTTATTATTTAACTATGTCTCTTTTGATAACAATGTTTAATTCCGAAGAATAGATTGTTTTTCACTCTTTTCAGTTGTGTAACAACAATATTCATTCCTATTGGTTACCATATCTGTATGTGCTACTGCAATTTAGCCACACAAACTGAATAAGCAACATGTGAAACAGTTATAAAATCTACACTACGATTTCATATAAGGATATTTGATGTTAGCTCTACTATCATACAAATGCATAGTCTGTTTTAACAATAAGCTACAGTTTTTATAAATATTAATTTTATGTGAAATACTTCTGTATTTAATGCTATAAATGTATGCAAAGATATTGATTCTGCAGAGAGTTCTCTACTGAAAATGGGCCTTTTCACTAGTCAGACTTTTCCAGTCCATACAAACAAATACATACATAAATATATAAAATAACTGTGCTGAGAGAAAATAAGAGAGCTGAAGGCAGTAGTTGTGGAAGGGATCTCAAATATAGTAGGTTTAACAGACCATCAGTCCACTAATCCATCCATCCATGTATCCATCAGAATATCTGTTCATCAGAACCCATCAATTTTCTAAATTTCTTGTCCTTCAGCCCCTTGTTCTGATGGCTCACGAAGGAGTTCCATGGCAAAATGAGAAATTAATTCTCTCCAATGATTTTTGTGTTTGCACTAGGAATTCCCTCAATTATATGTGTGCGGGGGGGGGGGGGTAAATGTCATACTTCCGCACAACCCCTAGATTAATGAGCAGGAGGGACAGCTAGCCACTAGGGATAAGTCTTTAGCTACATGCCTTAATGGCTCACAGAGTCAGGGGGGACACTAGATACCAGGGCTTACTCTGTACAACATGCTTGAAATGTACTTAAACAAAATGTTGGTCAGTGGGGACAATAGACACCAGGAGAACTCTTTTATGTCTCATGTCTTAGCAGCACATAAACATGACAGGGATGGGGGAAATCCCTAGACACCATGCATAACTCAGAAGTATTTGGTCACTATTGTTTTATGAAATGTTATTTCTTTAGTAAATGTTTGTTGTTTACTTGTTTGTTTAGAAAACAATATTTTGACCTTAGTTTTTCATATTTATTCAAGGGTCACATTGTTACATGGTTACATTTAAACCCCATAAAACAAGGAAATATTTGTAATGCTGTGAATGCAGGAGGGCAAGAAGGCCTTTTTTTTGCATCCTGCTTCCTTGCACTTTTTCTTTGTTCTCCATCATGGTGCCATATCTTTATTCAGGCATCTGTTGTTTAAATACGCTTCTTTTTGAGAATCTAGGAAATACTTTAAAATTGAAAAGGGTGTTAGACTTACTTTTGTTCTGACTATGTTAGACAACTGAAGTTATGGCATAATGTGATAATCAATGGGAACACCTGCCTCCCAAGTTACATCAAAGTATTTATCTAAGACAGCTTACATTTAAGAATGCCCCTAAACCTGAAAAGCAAGACTTCCTTTTGAGACGTAGCTGGAGATGTTGCCTGTTATGTAAATGTGGCATGCATTAGTGCCAGGCTGTCTCGATGAAGAATCACTGTCACTATTTTTTGTTTACTTTTAACAATGGATACAAGCTTTTTGTGAAAACTGATAAAATACATTTCTAATAACCCTTCCTTCCTCTTTGCACTGGACATGATTATGGATTGTTATTGTGTAGATGTTTCTTAAGGTTTTGAAAATTGCTTTAATAACTTTTTATGTTCTATATTCTGGATTATTGCTTTTGGCCAAATGATTCAGATGTGATTTTTATTTCAATGTTCCTTTTCCTTTTTTTTTTTGTATATATTTAATTAATGTTTTATTCTTTTAAATGTTTACTTTGGTAGACATTTTGTTTGTATAACCCATTTTTGAACACTCCTACTCAACAGGTGGTGCTGTGGACATGTTTCCTGTTAGGAATCATGGGAGAATCTCAGTCATGTGCTATTATAGCAATAACCCACGCCTGGGTGTGGGTAATGCTAAATTTACCCACGGTTGGCGTGGTTTGATCCCGAGGGCGAAGCCCGAGGGACCAAACAAAGCCAACCGTGGGTAAATTTAGCATTACCCACACCCAGAAGTGGGTTATTGCTATTATACCATGACATTATTTAAGAAAAGAAACTATTCCTTTTCTTAAATAATGGCATAGTATAATGCCTGTTTACTGCCCTTCCGCAGATGCCTGGCATCCGCGGCAGTTCTGATGTACTGCGTGCCTGCGCAGTACATCAGAGCTGTGAGCAAAAAACGGAGAAAGCAAGATCTCCGTTGCTTTTTATGTCTCGCTATGTTAAATGAGTTTAACATAGCGAGACAGTTTAAAATAAGCAACGGACATCTCCGTTGCTTATTTTAACTGTCTCGCTATGTTAAACTCATTTAACATAGCGAGATTAAAAGCAACGGAGATCTTGCTTTCTCCGTTGCTTTGTCTTGCTATGTTAAATGGGTTTAACATAGCGAGACAGCTTTAAAATAAGCAACGAAGATCTCCGTTGCTTATTTTAAAGCTGTGTCGCTATGTTAAAACCATTTAACATAGCGATAAGAGATACTAATGGAAAAAGTCCGGGGGACCGGACCTTTTTCCATTAGTATAACTCGATTTACAACGGGCACGCTGGCCAATCAGCGTGCACGTTTTGGGGGGATCATGGTATAATAGATGTTCTTTGGAGGGTATTTCCTTTGTCTCTGAATCTGCTGTTGCTTTGGATACTGCTATTGCTGATTTAATCATAATAATATAGACTGACAGTGGTTTGACTAATGAGGCATTAGTGCTGATGATGGATGATGCAGCTCTGAATAGTCCCTGGTCTCACAACTGGACAGGCAGTTTGAAAGAAGCCAGTAAAGATTTTCCTTTTCTTGCTCAGACCAATGTTTGATGTGTTTATAAGTAGTACTGCTTTTGCAGGAACCTTGTAGTAGTAGTGTAGAAAAGGAAGAAGTTCTTAAACACATATATGTGCAGCACAAAGAGGAAACCATTTCATTTAAACCACTCCATTCCTACACTGCAGAGACTGAACTTCATATTTCTCTTGTAGAGGAAAGTACTGTCAATGTAACAGAGCTGTAATCTGCTTGTCAGTTAGAGGTAACAAGACTATGGATGCACTTTTTGTTGTTAGAACAATAAAACATTTAGGCATTCCTGCTGTGAATATTAAATCATTTAGTATGTGAATCTTTCCTGATTTTCTTTCTTGCTATGTTTGTCTGCCTCAGTTGTTAACTATTACACGGTTGCATTCTGTTCTAAAGGAAGTTTTCAACCTTGGCAAAACTATGATGATGACATGTTTGTATTGTGAATAGAAAATACATGCTTTTACATTTCTGAAATAATGTCTTGAATAAGATTGACATACGTGCATTAAAGCAGGCTTGTTATTCTGTGGATCATGATTTTCAAAAAATTTTGCATCCTAGGGGTATATGGACTGGTAGCTAATAGATCTGGTTGGAACTGCAGTTAACAACCAAGTTATTCATTTGGAGAGTGTAATTCATGGTTTAGTTGCCATGGAGAAGCCTAAACTGTTTATTTATTTATTTTTTTTATGATGGGGATGCTACTCTCTTACTGTAAATGTTATTCTGAACAGTGTCATAAAAAAGGACATAGTAGGTTTAACAGCAAGCCTGGATGTAAAACTTGAGACAGAACTGAACATTTTGGTTTGATTGACAGCAAGCCAAGACTGAACCTTTCTTTCACTCTAAGATATAATTACAATAACTGAATGCTCTGAAAATGATTTTCACGTTTTTTTTTTCACCTGGCTTCAATTTGGGTTGTTTTACAGTTATCTAAAATTTCAGATATTGTTGATAATTCACCAGTTGGGTGGGAAGTGATACTGCTTCATCACTTTTTACTAATAATAGACTTGTGTCTTTCTGCTACACTCTGCAGCTGCTAAAATGTTTATTACCCATTGTGAAGGTAAAGTCAGAAGTTTGAAAAAGATGCAGCATCTAGGCAGATGTTAACATACCTGTTTGCTTAAACATTGTGTATCAGAAGCAGATTAAAGGTTTCCTTTTTGGCAATGAGAGTGTTTAATCTCCA
This sequence comes from Protopterus annectens, assembly GCF_019279795.1. Taxonomy (NCBI): domain Eukaryota; kingdom Metazoa; phylum Chordata; order Ceratodontiformes; family Protopteridae; genus Protopterus; species Protopterus annectens. Next base: position 801,918,994 of record NC_056732.1, on the reverse strand, counting down.
TCATGAAATTCCTGCTTTGCCATATACTCACTTATTCTTTCAAGATGAAACTGATGATGAACTGAAGTTTTTTATGAGGATGGCAAGTAATTTGATCTAAAGGAGAGGAACAAAAATTTTAACCAACGTTTTAATTTCTTTTTTAACTTTTCACATTTGGGGTAATTTTTCAGAGCTATCATGAATCATAAATCTGCCTCAAGGATCATGATCAATGCTATAAAGAAATCAGTAATAATGCCCATTAATATTGAGAATCATAAATCATGTTTGTCATTATCAAGAATGAGAGAGCACTGGATTTTAATTTCATGATAGTTTTGAATACGATATGGAAAAGTTACAAAAGTTTTTAGCTATAATTTTGAGAGATTCTCTCCAGCACTGCTAATTGGAAAATGGATGTTGGTCAATTAGTGTAATGGAGAGAATCTCTGATTATTAGATATTTATTTATTTATTTGACATTTGTTAACTGGGATGGTCATCTGAGCTTGAGCCCTTTTTCAGTGGAGGACTGGGGAGAAAAACTCCAAACTAGAAAATTAACAATCGGTCATTTAACAGTACAGATTAAATAAAATTTCACAATAAGTAATACTAGTATTACGCTTGCATTAACATACAAGAGATACAAGTAACAAGAAAATAGCCAGCAGGCAGGCAGCAGGCAGATATGGTAAAGCTCTGCAGAGAAATCTCTCAATGGTATCTCAATACTATGTGTCCGAACTGAAAACTGCGCTGTCAGACCAGACTGTGTCATTACTCATAGGACCTGTACCTCCCTTTACACACGCACACATGTACACACACACACACACACACACACACACACACACACACACACACACACACACACACACACACTCATATCTACTCATTCACAAACTTGTTCACAATCATAGAAACACTCACCCACACATAAGGTTCAACACACAAACACATAGAGTTGGCATCCCCTACCTAACTCCCGCGAAGTGACCTCCAAGACACACACACACACACACACACACACACACACACACACACACACACACACACACACACACACACACACACACACAACACACACACACTCCACTTTGCTTACCTGTACTGTGACAACTCATGTAGAACTGAACACATAAATGCCTGCAAAAGATGGCATTCACTTTTTCCCTCCCAGAGGAAAGATTAATTCATAAGGTGATTGTCTGAATATCCCTGACAAGTTAATAGGCGGGAACATGGCTAAATAACATGTCACACTCCCTCTGACTGCTGTGTTAGAATATGCCATCCGTAGTAACAACACACTCTCTTACTCTCTCTGCATTATGGCTCTTGTGTGTGGAAAACCGTAGTTAAGGACAAATCTCTGACTCAGGAAGACAAAGTGATAGGAAAGCCTTTTGAGTCAAGGCTTCTACAACACTGTAAGCCCTTCTGAATCCCAGGATTTGTTTATAATTTCTAATAGCATTGAACGTGATTCATGAAGCAGAGACCTTAAAAGATAACTGAAATGCAGAGAATTAAAATGGGAAATAATGTTAAATGCAAATTAATTCCTTGGCTTAAATTTACATGTTAGCACAAAGGTTTATCAATATGGCCAACTGATATCTTAAGGCTGTTAAATTCTCTGTGAAATGCTTGGTGAATAAAAATAAACTAATAATTCAGCTAACTTGAAATTAGTGCTGAATATTTTTTCTTGATCAGACTTATGTTTAACGTAATAGGTAAAACACACAGTTTCATTCCTCTTATTATTGTCATTAAAGATTAACTGCTTAATTATCTCTGTATTATATATATATATAATTAAGTCTATGTTTATATGTATTGTTTCCTTTTATATTTAGATGTATACATATCCATTCTTTTCAAGGTGTATTCTACTGTTGTTATTACTGAAGTGTGATATAGCAGTAGGTTATAGCTATATTCGTTTGTTGCTTATTTAGGCTAATGTCAGTTGATTATAGTATTAGGATATGGTGCTTATGAGTGTTTAGTGTTTTTTATTGTTTTAATATTTATTATAATTACTGTAAAATGATTAACAAATGCATTTTGAAAAAATGTTACGGTAAATGTGCTTTAAAGTTTAGACTTTTGATATGATGAATACAAAATTCTCAATCATTTTTTATTTGAATGTCTAACCTTTTGATCATTATTCTTTCTTATAACAGGTTGATTTTGTGCATATAAATGATCTGAAAGTAATCCTTAGTGGTGATTCTGATATTTTCCTTGTTCTGAAGCAGTCTGAGTTTGTTTTGGAGATGGATGTGCTATAAAACTAAATAAATAATGGTTTTCTGGTTGTGCCACATCCTAGCTTGACTTTGAGGTTGTGACACATCTTACTTTTCCAGTGTTTTCCTCTTTTGTTTGTTTAAGTTTTTCATACACTGATCATATTCTGTTGCTGTGCTGTTTTTTTTATTAGATTATTGACTTGACTATATAAGACAAGTTTATCAAATCTTATGAGTATGGTGCATGGCAGCATGTGGCTAATTCATTTATAATCATTAATGTTTGATTGTGTTTACTGTTCAGTTATCAGCTATGTTTGATTGGGTTTTATCCACTCGTATTAGATAATTTGCAGTTTGTTAGCTCACATAGTGGGCAGCACAGTAGCTCAGCAGATAGTGTTGTTGTCTCACATCAAGAGGTTCTCTGGTTTGATTCTTATCTGGGGTACTTTCTGTGTGGAGTCTGCATGTCCTCCTTGTGTTCATATGGGCACTTTGGTTTTGCCCCTCATTCAAAAGGCATGCAGTAGGTGTATTGGGCAATCTAAATTAGACACAGGTGTGAGTGTACATGCAAGTGTGTAGGATGGAAGAACAGCCGTGACAGGGCTAGCCACCCGATGGCGTGAACCATGGCTCTAGATGATTGTCACTGTTGAAGGGACACCCTGACCTCATGTGCAAAAATGAGAAAAAGGGTTGTGGATGGATGGATGGATCTCACATAAGGCTGGATTCATAAAAATTCTCTCTGCCCACATTAATTAGCCAATGGGGTTGACCAACTAACAAGACAGAGAGAACCTTTGATTCAGAGATATGGAGAAAGCTACTCAGAGAAACACTTTATTAGGGACTCATTACCATATCTTTGAATTTAACACTGCAACTGCTCCAAATGTTCTCCCTAACAGCACATGTATTACAGTAGCATAGGCACCCCCATACTCAGGCACACACACACTCACACACACACACACACACACACACACACACACACACACACACACACACACACACACACACACACACACACACACACACACACACACACACACACACACACACACACACAGCTATACTTATCTGTATTGTAATAAGTCCCATATTATTGAATTGTGAACACTGTCAGAAGATATTATTCATATTTTCCTCCAGAAAAATAAATAGCTCAGCAGAGTGATTCTCTGAATTGCTCTGATGGGTTATTCTGTAGTCATGGTCCTGCCAGATTCAACAAAGCCTACACTAACTATGTACACTAAGTGTACATGATATGCATTGAAGAACATTCTTATCACATTTATTGTGCTTTCTAGTCATTCAAAAAGATTACACTAAGTGTACATATAGTCTACACTTTGTGTTAACCTTTATGAATCGCTGTCAATATTTAAAGCTGCAAGAATATCAACAGAAACACTAAAATTAGGAGGAAGAAGGTGTGAGTTATGTCTGTGTTGTTTGTTCACTCAGAACAGTATACAATTAGTACAGGCATTACTGAATCCCAGGGATTGGCTGCTCCCCCAGGTTGTCTCATTAGTATGCACCTTCTGCAGTGAGATAACTCTCCAAACTGCAGCCACTGCCAGAGGAAACCTCATGGAAGAAAAGTCTCTGAATGAGAAAGGTTTATTACAATGCAGACATTTTTCAAGTTAGGGCTTCCACAGGATGGCAAGCCTTTCTACGTCCCAGTGATGGTCATGTAAATGTTTTGATCTATGTTTAAACTAATAATGGACCTATAAGAAGTATATTTGGCTATTTTACCAGAAAAGTCATGCCAAGAACAGTGTTGTCCTGCTTTCAAAAACAGGAAATGACGTGGATAGTAAAATTTTGTTAGAAGTGAATAGCTAAGGAACAGCACCTTCTCTAAGTAATTCAAGATGATTTATAGCAACAGAGTCATCAATGACAGGCTGTTTATTTTCTTATTATACTACAAAAACTTAACAGTGAAGAAACATGGATTTAAGTAACTCTCTGGCTTGTCAGGAGTCAATTTTACTATCAGCATAATTTTAGGGAATTGTAGAATGTAAGGGTCACTGATGTCAACATCGTTTATACTGTTAAATCCAGCAAGCATATCTTGACAGTCTACAAGTATAGCCACATTTTTATATCTAATTAGCTGGCTTTGTTACTTTTTTTTAAATTTAAAAGAGATTTACCAATAATTATTCTTATTCATTTCCAAAGAGTTGCATGCTTTGAGTAACATTCACTAAGCCTGTAGCTAATGCCTCTTCTGAAAAAAAAGTATTACATACATACATATATACATACATACAAATGTTTCAAGCACGGGCATTAAAGCCCTTCTAGCTTGCCAATATGCCAAAACACTTCTTCCCATAATAAATGTCCAGGCTGTTCTTAAAAATATCTAAACTAGTACTTGCTTTAATGTACTTTGGTAGTCTGTTCCATGCATCAGCTACTCTGTCAGAGAACCAATTAGTACCCTTCTCATTCCTATAGAATCTTCTACACAGGTTGTCTGATGATTCTCTAGTACTTTTTGATAACCCCAAACATTCCCAGAGGTAGTTGTCTCTAAATGCCCTATATACCTGAATAAGATCTCCTATTAAATATCTGTAAGAGACACTGTACAAGTTCAGATATTTTAGTCTTTCATAATAACTTAGATTTTCACATCCATGGATGCCCTTAGTATATTTCTGCTGTACTCTTTCCAGTTTATTCATGCTTGTTTTCCTATAGGGTTTCCATATTGCTATTCCATACTCAAGTTTGGGTCTAATGTAACTAACAAACAATGACTTCATTATGTTTGATTTCCTAGACTTTATAAATCTTTTTATACAACCTATAGTTCTATAACTATCATTAGCCAATTGGTTGATATGATTAGAAAAACTCATAGCTGAATCTACCCATATACCCAGGTCCTTAAATGAGTCTACAGTTTCAATCACTTTGTGCTGTATTAAATATTCACCTTTCAGTTTATGTCTCCCAAATCTCATATGCTTTGTTTTTTATGTATTTATCAACATATTATTTTCCTGTGCCCAAATGTCAGTTTAGTCAAATTATTTTTGCAGACATGCCTTATCTGTAACACTTGTAATCAGTTTACCCAATTCCAGGTTGTCAGCATATAGACTGTAGAACACCTCAGATGAAAAAGTAATGTCTGAAAGATACAATCTAAACAAGTAAGGGCCTAGTACAGAGCCCTGTGGCACACCTTGGCTGTAACCAAGGATTTCACCTGTCCAGTTGGTGTGTGATACTTGTCATGTCCTATTTGTAAGCCATGCAGCTATCCATCTTATCAACAGTACATCAATACCTAGTTGTATTAATTTATTGATCAGTGTTTTCTGCATGACCCTGTCAAATGCTGAAGCTAAATCTATATAAATCACATTACAACACAATTTTTCATTCATAGCTGTTATTATATTGTTATAGAACATCATGTTACAGGTGGTAATAAATCTATTTTCAATATATGCACGCTGATATATGGTTTCAAGTCCCAACCTATCCAGTTCTGACAATAACTTATCCAGTATTACCTTCTCCATTATTTTTCCACAGCATGAAAGTAGACTTAAGTGTCTATATGATTCTGGGTTTGTCCTACTCCCATTCCCCCTAAAAGACAGGTTTAATAAGTGCATGTCTCCAATCTTGAGGAATCTCCTCATATTTATATGACCTAGTGAATAATAGATGTAATGGCAGTGCAAGTTCTTGCTTAAGTGTTCTCAAATCATTGTTACTTATTCCGTTTCCTCCATGTGCTTTGTTTGGATCCAGTTTGCACAGTTCTTTTTCAATATAATCTAATTTGATTCCAGTATCTGGGGTTACCTGGATGTCACTAGGACAACTTACCACCCCTTTTGTGAAGCCAAACTGTTTTGCATAAGATTTTGTAAATATATCTATAATCTGTTGTGTCTGAGAATACATTTTAGATTCCGCACACAGTTTATCAATTTGTGTATCTTTACTCCTTCCACATCTTATGTATCGATAAAAAGGTTTCCTATTATGCTCAATATCTTTATATAAATTTTCTTCAAATTTTTCTTGATCTTGTCTAACACTATGCTTAATCCGTTTGTCCAGCTTGTTTATTTCAGTTTTCAAAGTTGTAGTTCGACCTCTCTTCCATTTCTTATATTTTTTGTCTCTCACCTTAATCAGGTATCTTGTCCTTATGGAAATATACCCCCCCTGATGTTATGTTCCTAGATCCTGATGTTAAACATATTTTTTGACTTTTTGCACTCAAACAATTTCTCTTTCAAAACTTTTCACATTCCATCTGCAGTTTTTCCACTGAACACCTCACTCCAGTTAGTTTTAGATAGCAACTTTTTTGCTTCCCTATAATCTGTAGTTAACCTTCTGTGTATTGGCTTAGATTTCAGTTTGGCAGAATTATCTAGCATTAAATTAACCTTTATGACCACATGATCACTGCACATCAATGGTGGTAAAACTTGACTTGAAGTTACAGTAATTTCTTTAGGAACACAAACAATATCTAGTATATTCCATCCCCTGGTAGTTTTTTTTTTTTTTACAATCTGAAGCATTTGTTTTTCCTGAATATACCCTGTGAATAATTTCTTTACTAATGTTGTTGAATCAATAATATTCCAGTTTCTGGTAAATTTAAGTCCCCAGCTAATATTATTCTTCCCTCCTGTGTTTCATGTAAGAAATGTATGAATTCTTCTAGGTCATCTGCAGTTGACTTTAGTGGTCTGTACACTCCAACAATTGTTACATGTTCCAGGGTTGTCTTTATTGTCACAGTTACAGTCTATAGTATTGGTATTATCATTGAACGTGTGATAATCACAAGTCTCATAGCTATCTTTAATGCCTATCATAACACCTCCACCTGATTTTTTTGTTAGAATGTCTGTTACAGTAAAAACATTTATACCCTGACAGAACTGGTTTCCAGTCATTGTTCTTTAACCATGTTTCACAAACTATAACAACATCAATCTTGTGGGAATGTAGCAAATTTTCTAATAAAAACACTTTATTATCAATGCTCCTAGCATTAACAACTATCAGAGATGCATCAAATGTTACTATCTGTGAACTGTTACATTTTTGACCTGGCAAAAATCCTGGCTAGTTTTTGTCAAATATTGCAAAGTATCTGCTGCAAAAATTCTCTTCCCTGATCTAGACAAATGCACACCATCCTGTCTGAACACACGTGTGCCCAAAAGAAGGCTTGGATGCTCTACACATTTCCATTTTTTAAAACAGGACATTTTTTCCATGTAGGTGTTTATCCAAAAAAGCTTTTCATTCACAGTGACCCGACTATCCTTTCTAAAGTATTAGGATAAAAAGTTGTGCTCTTTATTAAGATATCTTGTAAAATGAATATGATGTTATCCCTGTTTCATCATAATATGCTCATTACCCACAAAGTGAGTGGTGAGGGGGTATATGTGACATCTGACTAGTTGCAGGCAGCAGCAGAAGGTTAACTTGACCTTAGCCTTTAAAAATGTATTTTGGGACACTGAATGTCACATACATGCTGCAAAAGAGCAAGTGCTTGTATACAAATTTGAAAACTATCAACTAGATGTAATCATTTATGCTTCTACACACAGGATTGGTTTTAGAGCCAGACTGTTTCAAATTGGCCCTCATAAAAGACCATTGGCATATGTGGCTGTATTCCATACATTTAGAGTATTTACAATTAGACAAGTAAGTTGACTGAAAGTGAGATCAACATAAAATATTTTCTTACCTGTTTTCTATGCATATGCACTGAGTAACTATTAATACTAAACGTTCATAAATAGCATGAATTCAGTGACTGAGAGCATAGCACTTGGTTAATCTGAAGTCTACTGTAAGACTGTAAAAATGAGTTGCAAATAGGAAAACCACCTACAACGCAGAGGTAAAGAACAATTGTTTGCCTGCTCTGAACCCAAGTGGCAAACTATTTCTAGACTTCCATGTTAGTTGTGATTTGGCATAACAAATTTATGTTTGAATACGAGGATGCTTATAAGTGTACATTACATCAGAATTCCTTGATCTAAAGGTCCGTGATCAACTTTTGGTCATGTAGTCAGACCTAAGGCAGTATTTTTTCTATACTTTGTTCAAAAGCGGTGCTTGAGCTCTCAATTTATTGCCATGTGCTCTTAGCTGGGAAAGATGTTTGACAAGCAACTGGACTGATCCCAGGAAATGTAAGCATGTACTGATGATATTCTGGGAATAACTAGATGATAATTTTCTATACAATGAATGCAGCAGCTATTCAAAGAAGAGGTTCTATTGAATACCTTTGGATGTCAGGCATATGAATTTAGAATGGATAAGATGTGAATAGTTTAGCTGACAGCAAACAGCTGTAGTAAAAATGGTTTACTAACAATATCTCGAAATTCAAAATAAAAACGGTACTAAATACCAAAGTCTTTAACCAAATCTACTACTACCTGAATGGCCCTATTATCAAAAAACAGCCGTTAATGCCGAAAATGTCGACAATGACATTTTACGGCATTAACAACAATGACAACGAAAAAACGAGCAGGTAACCGATTCTTCAACACTTTATTCTCGTAAGCACTTTCACTGACACCAGTGTATCAGCTTCTTCAGACTAAATGAAATAACTTTCTCCCAGTTTCCCAATTTAAAACTTCTTCAAAAAGTTCAAAGCCAATGAACTGATAGCCACAAAAATGATGTCATCATATACATTCAAAAGTAAAGCAGCATTGCCTATTTTTAAAGTTTAAAGTGCTATCTGCTATAAAAAACAATCCTTTACACATTTTTTTTTATTTTACTTTTCAAGTGGGGAACGAGCAAATTGATTTTTGGATATACACATCAGGAAGGATCATTCCAATTACTGGTTTAGAACCACCATTTACCGCAAGCCCACATACTCTAATTCATTCCTACATTTTACTAGCTGCCACCCACTGCATCAAAAAATGCAGTAGTAAAAGGACAAGCAGTGAGGGCAGCCATAATGGTTTCAGACTATGGTGATTTTATTTTAGAATGCAAACTACTAAAAACTATGTTCTGTAAGAGAAGCTACCCAAGTGCCTTTATTGAATTAATGTTTGAGGAAGTTATTGGGAAAAGAGTCTCGGGCCATTTTAGACCCTTGTTACGTAAAGGCTATGACATGAGTTCCATAGTAGAACAGAGTGAATTACCCCTTAGTACTAGAAGCATTCAGGCTCCTAGCTAACCCATTAGATTTTTAACCACCTTCTCAATAGATGCTTGTGTCATTAGGGAGATTATTAACAAAAATTGGATTTTCATTTCGGATGATACCCAACTTAGAAATTCCTTACGTTCAACTCCACAACTGACTTTTCGAAAGGGGTTGAACCTGAAATGTTTAGTTGAAAGGTCCTCCAGAACTTGTAGAAATAAGTTGGGCATGAATAATTGTGGCAGATGCCATCAATGTAGGCACATAAAAATAACAAATAAAGTAAAAATCAGAGACAGGGAATACCACATTTATGGTAGATATAACTGCGATTCTCGGGGGTAGTCTATGTCGCTACCTGCGACCAATGTGAGGCATTTTATATAGGAAAAACTGAGAGAAAGATAAAATCAAGGATTTATGAACATCGGTATATCATTACTAATAAAATAAACACTAATGCCTTAGCTAGACACAGCTCAGTTTTTCCTGACCACCATTTTACATTTGTGGTTTTACAACAAATGGAGTTTAAACAGAGAGGTGGACCTTGGAAACTCAAATTGGAAGAAGCAGAACTAGAATGGCAAGTTAGAACAGCAGCGCCCGTTTTCCCCGGATTGAATGAGGCCCTATCCATTAAATGTTTATTAAAACTGAAGGCCCTCACTAGGTAGTAATGTTCTGTAATATGCATACAAATACTATGGCCCCCTGATGACATCTTCTATCTTGACGAGTTTGTATTGTGCATTCATAAAACATGCTTGATTTTCAAATTTTGGTGGTTTTTGGGTATAATAATAATCAAACTTCTTTCAGGATTTTATCTATGTAATAGAATGCATAAACATGTGGTAGACTTTAGAAATAACATTTTATTTTTATTTTATTTTATTTTACATTTGTTAACTGGGCTAGTCAAGCTGGATATATGTCCATTTACAGTAGAGGCCCGGGGAGAAAAGCTCCACTAGAAACACTAAAAATAAGAAAGCAGTTCTAAATCTAAACAAGATAATAAGGATTATAAACAACACTAAATGTAGTAGTAACATAGAAAAATGAAAAAAATATTCCAAGAAATGGCATACAAGGTAAAACAACTGTTTTAACAGTAAGATACAAGAAACAATTTGCAGTAGATAATACTTAATGTTCATAGGTAGTTCCTATAGGTTTCTATGATTATGATCTCTACAGTCAGAGGTAGTGAGAAGAGATAACTTAATTAAGCAAAGTAGGATTTTGTAAAATATTAGTGGAGAGGGCATAGAATTAGTCAGGATTACTGCAGGGGCATAGCCACTGAGATTTGAGGTGTCTTTTGAGATTTTGTTTAAAGAGGGGTACGGAGCTGAGTGAAGTGAGTTCATTAGGTAGTAGATTCCAAACTTTTCCAGCAGTGTTTGAGAACAGGGAATCCCCTGCCAAGTTGTTGGCCTTGATTATACTAACCAGGAGTTTGCTTGAAGAGCGTAATGTATTAAGATTTTTGTAGGTGATGATGAGGTTAGAGAGGATAGGAGTGTTATTAGGTTGATTTAGGATTTTATGGGCAGTGGTAAGCTGGGTAAGATGGAGTTGGTTTTGTAGTTCTAGCCAACTGAGCTGTTTTAGATTCTGACAATGGTGAGTTCTAAAGGGATTCACAGAGGCAAATCTGGCAATGTTATTGTAGGATTTAGCTAACTTGAAAAGATTCTTTTTTTTTCAAATTAGTGTATATGGGTGAGGCGTAAAGAAGAGTTGAGATTAGATGGGAATGGGCAATTGTGGTTCTGGCTATAGGAGTCAGGAAGTATTTAATCCTGTATAGGGAGCCCATTTTTCTATTTACTGTTGTTATAGTGTTGTTAATATGGCTATCAAAGGTAAGGTTATTATCTATTGTAATTCCTAAGAGTTTAGTGGTGGAGTCTGGGGATATGAGGGTACCAGTGTTAGATATTACTGAGAAATCTACAGGGGAGGACTTGCTAGAAGGAGTAAAGAGTAGGAGCTTGTTTTTTTGGGGATTCAAGAGAAGACATTTTAAGAACCATGTCTCCACAGTATTGAATACCATATGAGTCAGGGATTGCAGTCCAGAAGAGGAATTGACTGAGCATATGATTGTTGAATCATCAGCATATTGAATACAGGTAGCTTGCTTGGGGAATTGCTAAGTATAGATCATTGATAAATAGTGAGAACAAGAGAGGACCTGAGGGACTCCAAGGGTGACTGGAAGGTGTGATGATATGTTGTTCTCCCAAAGCACTGCCTGCTGCCTATTACTGAGGTAGGAATTGAACCATTGTACAGCCTGAGTGTCAAGAGAAAGGGATTTGAGAATATTTATAAGCAGAGGGTGGTTTACCATATCAAAGGCTTTAGAAAGGTCAATGAAGAGTGCTGAAGAGAGGATTTTATTATTACGGTTTCTGTTAATGGAATCAGTGAAGGATAAGAGGGCAGTGGTGGTACTGTGAAATGGTCTAAAACCATGTTGGCTGTTAGCTAGTATATTTTATTGAATTAAATGTTCTAGTAGCTGACGATGAATGCATTTTTCCATGATTTTAGCTAAGGGTGATAGAAGGGCTATGGGTCTATAGTTAGAATATTCATATGAGTTACCACCTTTGTGTAGGGGTATAATGTGAGTGAATTTCCAGATGGCTGGGATACTTCCCTCATTAATGGTTCTGCTAATAAGGATAGATATAGGATAGGCTATGGCTTTTGCAGATTTTTGTAGATATTCAGATGGTATCTGGTCAGCAGAAGGAGTACATGGCTTACGTTTTAGGAGAGGTTTAAAGATGAAGGTAGTAGAGATGGGTTGTAGTCGGAAAGAAGGGAAAGTGCTAGAATTGGGGGTAGGGAGGCTTGAGCTATCTGGGGATAGTTGACTGGTTAGAGATTGTATAGCTTCTGTGAAGAAGGTATTGAAAACATTGGCAGTTTGCTGGGGAGTGTTATGACTAGACCCTAGTGGTGCTGGAGTACTGGAGTGCCCGGGGTGAAGAAGTCTATTGATACTTGTACAGAAATTTTGCGGAGTATTTTGGTGGGTTTGTTGCAGTTTGCAATACAAGTTCTTTTTGTCTGTGAGTACAGCTTTTTTTGTTATATTTCTCAGTTGCCTAAAAGTTTGCTGGTCTGAGATATTTTTGGTGGCATGCCACTTAGCCCAAGATTTGTTCCTGATTAGGATGTTTTGTCTGGTTTCTTTTGAGAGCTAGAGGGCTGGTTTTGACTTGATTCTAATGGAATGCTTAGGTGCATGTTGGTCTACGATAGTTAAGAATTTAGAGTTAAAGTATTTAACAGCCTCTTCAAGTGGAAGTCTTTTGGAGGGTTCCAGTCACATGCACTCAGCTCACTTTGGAATTGTGTAAGGTTAAAGTGTTTGGTATTCCGTGAGTTTTTATATGTGGGGTGTTTAAAATGTCATTCATTTGCCTGATAATATAGGTCAATGAGTGATCGCTTATTTCATCAGGTAAGGTTCCTACCTTATAGGATTGGTGAAGTTTATTGATAAGAATCCAATATAAGGTGCTCTCTTTTTTGCTTGTTTGTTTATTCTAGTTGTGGAGTAGATGGTTTGAGAGAAACCGTGAAGGTTGATATGGGAGGTAGGATTTTCAGTGTTAACACATTTCCAATCCATATTAAAGTTGCCTAGTATTATTGTTTCTTGTGGGTAAATTGTTGACACCCAGTCTTGGATAAGCTCTGTTGTATTGGTGTTATTACCAGGTGGTAGGTAGATACATATAATGTATAAGGACTTACTTGGGTTGAGTTGTAGTCTGAAAATAAGGACTTCTGCATTATTGTCCATGGGTGGGTTATATGGTGAAGAGGTGATTTGCAGGTCATCTTTAAATAGAATTGCTACCCCCCCCCCTTACACTTCATGCAGTCTTGTCTCAATATATTATATCCTGGATGGATAATTTCAATATCTTTAGTTCCAGGTTTTAACCATGTCTCAGTCAGACATAGGATATCAAAGGAGTAAACTTCTAGGAGAGCATGGAGATGGGCTACTTTATTGTTTAAACTCTGAATATTGAGTTGTGCTAGTAGGAGTGAGTTGGGAGGTTGAGAGGGAATTAATGGGATAGAAGGATTGTGGTTATGAGTTTCAATTGTTGAGATATTTGTCAGGCCAGGGTTAGGATGAATGTCACCATCATTTAAGGAGAGGATTTTTAGTCTTAGTCTGGGATTATGTATATTAATATTTGGATATTTATCTTTCTTTACTATGAGGCTATAATATTTAATGTGTGTAAATCTGCAGTATTTGGCTAGGAGGTAGTTAGGTATGGCTGTCATGTTTATATGACTATGGGAGAGAGTAAGAGTCTGTGTAGCTGTTTGTTTGGAGGGGTAGTAAAACTGAATATGTATCAGGTTTTCATTGGAGGTAAGGAGATAGGCTGAAGTTAGAATAGGTATGAGTGTGGTAGTGAGTAGTAGCTTGATAAGGGTAGAGTGAGTTAGCATGTTTGTTGTAGGCATGTTACTATGTTTAGATAAGAGTGATTTGTAGGTGTTAGGATTAAAGTAAGACAATTAGAGAGGAAATAGGATGAGGTTAATTAATTTAAGTGGAGGGAAACTGTTAGTGGCTAGATGTCAGGTGGGGCTGTGGTTCTAAACAATTAGAGTAGTGGGGATGTCTAATTGATGGGATGGGGAAGAGGGTGTGGTAAGGAAGTATAAGACCAGGGCCTATGTGGGTGGGTGGAACTTGGGGATAGGGTAGAGGAGTGGAGTGAGCCCACAGGGCAAATGGAGTGGGTAGAGACAAGAGAGGGAGGAATGTTGAAAAGAACAATCAGTGAAAAAGGATATGATTTAAGGTAGAGTAATATAAGAGGTGTGTAAAGAGATAGGGTAGAAGTGGGAGGAGTATAGGAGGGGGTTTAGTAGGTAAAATACGATATATAAAAGGATGAATTGGAGTGCAATAGAGTAGTCACAGAGATGAAGTGGAGAATATTTAACCATGAAACTTGGGCAAGGGAGGGGAAAAAGATTAGATGCAGATGTAGCAGGCAAACTGAGAGGGGAGTAGAGCTCGGAGAGTATGCCACCTACTGGAAGAACTCTAAAGTACAGTGGAGATTCTGAGAGGACAGGCCAGGGATAAAACTAAGAGGCTAGAAGTAAGGTACAATGAGAGTATGGAGGAAAGGTACACAGTCTATATGGGAATGGCTGCTGGCTATCCTGGATTAAAGCGGCCTATTAGTCACCATAAATTAGTTGTAACAATTCTAGAATGTACTGACAGGTTTAGGATACAAACATACTTTTGCTTCCTTTTTAATACTTTGGGGAGCAGGATGGTAGATGCTATAGGCATGTATACATAGAGCTGAGTATATGATTTTATACTATTTACATGCAATAAAATAGATTTTATATGTGTTTTAGTTTGACGAATATGACACATAACCTGTGTGTTTATTTATATTTAGCGTATTTGTTTGGTTCTTTTTGTGAATTTAATGCACGATCAGATTTTAATATTGTGGTGCATAATTTACTAGAGTTTAGAGTTTAATATGTATGCATTTTGTATGGCTTTTGTACAATGAGAGTGTTAATATTCTTTAGGTGGTATAGAACTTATTGACTTAGACATACATGGTCATTTTTTATTTTAAATAAAGTCTGTAAAAGTTTTTTTCTTTCCTTCCCATAATGGGAATATTTTTTTTATAGCAGATAGCACTTTAAACTTTAAAAAATAGGCAATGCTGCTTTAATTTTGAATGTATATGATGACATCATTTTTGTGGCTATCAGTTCATTGGCTATGAACTTTTTGAAGAAGTTTTAAATTGGGAGACTGGGAGCAAGTTGTTTCATTTAGGCTGAAGAAGCTGATACACTGGTGTCAGTGAAAGCACTTACAAGAATAAAGTGTTGAAGAATCCGTTGCCTGATCATTTTTTTTGTTTACTTTGTTTGGCATTTAAAGGTTTGTTCTAGTTATTAACAACAATGCCACCATTAACTCAACTCCCTAATCCCTACACCTAACATCCAGTGTATGCAGGGGGGCAAGCCCCCCACACCCCACCTAGCTTCTTATTTCAACTCCGAGATCGCACTACGGTGAGGAAAGGGATGTATTTCCCTAACCGCACTGTACCGCGATCACTTTACATGAGCGAATCTTATATTTGTGAAAGTACAGTCCATTCACAATTATACAGTTCCCTCATGTAACCTGACGAAATATGAAGTATTCGAACATCTGTTGTTCGACTACTTCATAGCCATGCAATTGCATGGCAACATTTCAATAGTAAACCAGTAAAAACATCATCTGACCTAATGACAGCAGTTGTAGAGCATGTTGCTAGAGATTTTAGATGAGGAAAGAAAGACCACCTTGGCAGCCGAAAAATTATCAGTAGAGTATCTCAAAAAAAAAAAAAAACAGCAGAAGCTGTAGTATTCCCAGTCTCCATTCTTATCAATAGATCCATAACTGAAAATCACATCACAAACATCTGGAAAATATCATACATCATAACGGTACATAAAGGCAGACGTCCTACCAACCGAACCAAATATGGTCCCACCTCTATCTGAAGTACTAGAAAAATGTATCCACAACCAGTTGTTCAAACACCTCACCAACTATAACCTACTTTCCTTGACTCAACATGGCTTTCAGTGTAATCATAACAGCATTACTGCCCTTCTAAAATGTATAAACATAGTTAATCAACTCCAAAACAAAAGTAACCTAGTGTCAACAGTCTCCTAGACTTATCTAAAGCATTAAGTACTGTTTCACATCTAAAACTCCTTGAGGAGCTTAGCCTATCTAGGACTTAATACCCCATTACTAACCTGGTTTCACAGGAACTTATCCAGTAGGAAACAAGTCTTTTAATGACACCAAGAATATTCTGATTTCCTCACTGTCACAGTTGGAATTCCACAAGGATCAGTTCTAGAACTCCTACTTTTCAACATCTTTATCAATAATATATACTCTACCACTAAACAAGCTACCCTGGTACAATACACAGATGATGCCATTCTCTTCTGTTCAGCCCAGATGCTAGCCTCCCTACAAGAAAACATCCAAAAGGCATTGCTAGCAATAGAATCCTGGCTAGATAGCTCAGACTTGCTCTTAAGAGTTAAAAACACAGTTGGTGCTTTTCCCCCCTAAAAACTACTCAAACCAAAACCAATCTTTTCATATCCTACCAGCCAACAAAACAGCAATAGGATTTGTCACACAGGCAAAACTCCTTGAAGTAATACTCAGTGATAATCTCAGATACAACCAACATCTACTCCTAGCCATCAATAAAACAAACTTGAAACTGGATCCCTCTACAGGGCTAAGAAATCTGTGTACTTAATCACAACCACACTGAATCTTAGGTCTGTTTAATTATGTGTGAAGATCCATTGCACTCATGGCCCTTACTTGATGGTTTTACTGCCTTTTTGTTGGCCTGCTAAGAGTTCTTTTTTTTTTGGGAGGGGGGGGGGGGGCTTCCACTATGATCCATATAACCACTTCAAATTTACTTTGGAGTTGCTATGCTTCTAAAGTTTAATTTAGTGTAATGAGCCTTAAATCATGTTTATGGATACAGAAGCTTACCCTTGTAGAATGTAGACAACAGTTCCACATTGATACCTCTCAACTGTCCAGATTACAGCCGAATGGGCACATTTTTGCCTCATATTTCTGGTCTGTTCCTCAGAAATCACTGAGGAATGAATTCACTAAATAGTGACAGGTATTTTGAGTTATACACTTCATTTCCTTCAGAAAAATGCATGGTGACACTAAACCTTTCATTCTAACAACTTTCCAAGTTGATGACCGCAATCTTTAAACTTGGTCCCTATTTTTCCGGCTTTGTCCAGATTTTTTTGTGTTAACTCATTCCCTCTAGTAGAGCTCTTTTGAGTGTGCACCTTTAACTCCTAGTGGGCGTGGCTTCAGCATTTAAAAATTGAGGTTATCACCATACATTTTTAACAAATACCCATTGACAGAGGTCATATATCAATACAATTGTTTTTGCTATCATGTATGCTTCAAGATAAAATTTTCCGATACCTTGAATGTAACATGGTTTTGGAATTATTAATGCAAATATGAACAGGCAATATCTGATACCTAGAGGAGCAGTAGGGTGTAACTGCAGAAACGCCTGGAGACGTCACTCAGCTGTAATGAGTTAAGAGGTTGATCGGTATGGGCATGCCCTGCAATGATCACAAATCATTTCATCCAAAACACCATTTAGAGAACAATACCTCAAAATAGATGAATGTTATTCTTTAGGCTGTGATCCTTAAAATCAGGATTTAAGTAGTGCTTGAATAAAACATGTGCTACTCAGCGGAAACTGGAAATAAGTGGTTTAGAAGATGATGACCATTTTTCTCTCTGAACCTATGCTTCTTGTTTGTACATCTATGAAGTCTCCAGTAAAGCTGTTTCACACATAAGAAATCTGTTAAGTTTAACTGTGTTTATTACTTCACATTTCGGTACTTACGTTATCTGTCAACTGTTCATTGAGGTTTGTCAGCAGTGCATGTACAACTGTGACATGTTTGCAACATGGTTGCGATAATACACAAGTACTGAAATGTGTCACTATTACCTCTGAAAATACACAGCACAAACATACCTACTTCCATCCCTAATCTATGCCTCACCCATCTTTATAAATCATAACTCAACCATCAAAACTAAACTAAAGACAAAATTTGCTAGAAATAATCCTCAAAAAGCCTTAACTGGATAGAACATAAAAAACACCTCTACTATCATCAACGTATTACAGCTTATAAGCTAATAAACTCCCAAGAAAAATGCCAAGCTTTGAAAGGAATACTGCAACACACATACCACTAACTGAGCCTTATGATCAAACAACACAGCTTTTCCATTCATCACAAAATCAAATAGCACAGGAGACTCACAATACTCTAACCAGCTAGCAAAAATCTCAACCCCCCCCCCCCCCCCGGAAATAAGACAGACAGTCTGTGTGGCTTCAAAACATCACTAAATAAACACCTACTCAATAACTGGCTGTGCACATGCACTACCCCAGGCTACCCCCCCAACCTAAACCCCACCATCAGTGTTACACTCCCTTTACTTAACCTTTCTGTACCATAATCTTTGCATGCAACTTAATATCTTTGTCACAAGAAATTCCACTGTATATTCTCCTGAAACTGTCATTTATAATATTCTTGTTCAGACTGCCACTTCAGCCTTTACGTACTTTCTCTCCTACAAAATTTCCATTTCCCAAATAACTACCACTACCTTTGTTTTCTTTAATGCAGTTCCATACAAGCTGAACAACAAATAAAATATCCCAAACTCTTACGACAAAAGTTCTCTACCTCAATCTACCTAATGTTTCATGTAACTATTTGTCTACCTGCTAAATCCCTTGCTGCTTTTGTTACCTTTTTCTGTACTTCCAAATGATGGGCATATTACATAATACATACACTATCTGTGTAATTTATTGCAGCCAACTACCTCACAAAAATGCATTTCCTTAAATTCATAGGCTACTATATGTTATATAATGTGTTCTACATGTAATCATATAATTGCGTTTTCATGTAATCTCAATATATTTTGCAAATTGTATTTTTTTTGTCTTTACACGTACTTGAAAGGAGAAATTTAAGGAACTCCTAAATCCAGTGACCATGTCCTCCTATGCCAAAAGCAGCTAATGCAATTGGATTATGTCAGTGTGGTAATTAAGTAATTCAGCTGTTACACGGAAGCAGCAACAGTAAAGAAGATATTTCTATAATTTCAGAAGGTATTAGGCATTGCTAGAGTATCGTGATTCATCTTTCTTTTTACTATTAAATACATTTTGCGGACAGTATTTTTGGGCCTGGCAAACAGGAGTGGTAATCCCCATTTTCAGAAAGTGCTCCATTTATAAATGATAAATAGTTCTCAACCTTCCTAGAAAAGCCTATGCCAAGTGGTAGAAAAGAGAATTCATCAAATAATTGAGCTTCTGATTCAGCAGAAGTAAGTGAATTCCATTCTGTGGTCCAGGGGAAGGCCAAGTGTGAACCCTGGAATATGTTATAACAGTAGAGGTCCTTAGAGATTTTACTGTATGTCATTTCTTCCTCTTCTGGATTTTTCCCAGCTAGGGGTCACCACAGTGGATCAACTGTCCACTTATGATTGGGAGCGAAGTTTTACAGTGTCATGTTGCCAGCCTGTCACCCAACCTTCCACAGAAGGCACACACATGCACACACTCACACAGGGACAATTTAGAGTGTCCAATCCACCTACAGCATGTCTTTAGGATGAAACGAGAGCACCCAGAGGAAACCCATGTGACCACAGGGAGGACATGTAGACTCCGCACAGAAGGCACCCCAGCCGACGATCGAACCGGAGAACCTCTTGCTATGAGGCTGCAATAACTGCTGAACCACCGCGGCCACCCATTTTACTGTATGTCATTTGATATAAGTATTTGTAACATGAGATTTTTGCCTACTTTTTGGGTTTCAGTTTGAATACATACAAATTGTGTGCATAACTCAACAAAGCTGAGTCTTGTCTTTCTCCCTGCTTAAGATTTCATGGATAGCATTGCAATTTGCTTTTGTTGTCTGCAGATAATGTCCTTCCAGAATCAACTGAATGTGATCTCCAGTATGGAATATGCTGGACTGGTATTGCTGCTGAATGTGAAGACTGATATGAAATAGTACATTCAGCTTAGAGGCCATAACTTCCTCTTGAAAAATAACACACTCTGCCCTCTGCACATAAGAGAGGAATGGCTGTCTTATTTGGGAGTATTGAGTATTATGTAACCTTGCCTTTGAGTAAACACAGAGGACATCAAAAAATTTACAAGTGAACTGGTGCATTGAATTGAACATTGGATGTGTTGTATTAGCATACGTTAGTTAAGTGAGAACTGAGTCATAGGATGAACTACTTAATTCTCTAGCCATTTTATGTACCCATATTCACAGCTAGTGTAATGTTTGCTTAGTGACTAAAAGGAGAATATCAGTGAAAGAAGTAGAAAAAAAAAATATTTTGCAGGGTAGTTGGACTCATTCTCCATAACAGAGTAAGCAAAGTCCACCAGATTCAGCAAGCATTATATTCTCTTGACAAAGCCAACCTTGGAAGCATCTAGTGTCTAGAGGTCTCCCATGTCCTTTTTTAAAATTTCCATGACATTTCTTTCCATGGCTTTGCAATTAAGACTACTCAGAATAATAGGTCTATAGTTTCCAGGATGTATTGAAGGTCCACCCTTAAGAAGGGGGATGAATACTACAGTCATCCTTTCACGTGGCACAAAACTTGTTTTAAGACTATAGTTAAATAATGATTCCAGGAATCCTGATAAGTCATATTTTAGACTGTTAGGAGGCATCCTGCGATGTTACTGAGACCCATTAAGGCCTTGTTCTCGGCTTTAAGAGGTGTAGCCACCTAATGTTCTATAGTTATAGTTTGAAGGGTTATGTTTGAGACATTTTTGGGAGGGATGGTTGGGGATGAGAGGGGGATAAAACTGGAACTAATTTTGTCTGCTAACAGGTTTGCTATATTACCGAGCTCAGTGAAAGTCACACCATTAACCATTAGTTCAGCACATAGCTGTGTGCTGCCCTTGAGGTTTCTGACATATCTGAAGAAGGCCTTATGTTATCTTTCACCTGGGAGGCTATTTTAACCTCAGAGTTAGCTTTGCTTGACCTAGTTAGTTCTCTTAGCTGCCTAT
Organism: Protopterus annectens; assembly: GCF_019279795.1. Classification (NCBI taxonomy): domain Eukaryota; kingdom Metazoa; phylum Chordata; order Ceratodontiformes; family Protopteridae; genus Protopterus; species Protopterus annectens. Next base: position 801,897,683 of record NC_056732.1, on the reverse strand, counting down.
TTAGTTTCATGAGACAGTTTATATCTTTGTGGGAATTACCCTTCCTGATTTTTGCCATAAGTGTTTTTCTTTGTTTCTTTGTTGCATATCCTGTTTAATTTGGGATGCCACTAGAGCAATCTGTTTCTGGTGCTAGACCCTGGCATACCTTTGGTACATACAGCAGCCTCTATGCAGCAATTGATGTGGTTATACAGAGTTTTGGAGATCAATTCAGCATAGACTGCTGTGATCTCCAGATTCGAAACCATTACTAAATAAAAGGTAATTTGCCTTGGAATAGTTCCTCTCTGTTACTGGTTTCAAGGGGATTGTAGAGCTGATTCTGAAGGAGACACCTTTATGGTCAAACCTTACCAGGGAGGACAAGTCATTGTGGGAATGCAGCTTTCTCCCATATTTGTGAGAATGAAGTCCAGTATATTGGAGCTGCTAGTGGAAGTATTCACTATTTGGTCAAGGGTGTTTATATTTACTAAGTTCCAGAATCTCTGTGTCTGTAGATTTGAGGCCATGTAGGACATCCAGTCTATAGAGGGGTGATTAAGGTCTTCCATGAGTAGGGTGTTAGGTTTGATGGTAAGTGTCCTCAGTATATCCAAGCATGTATTATGAGCTTCTTGGAAAATGGAGGGTGACCTATAGCTGGCTAGGGTATGGTACAGGATTTTGTATGTGGTGATCTGTATGTGAAGGAATTCCAGCACATTACCCTATTTGGCCACCCGAGAGGCATGATTGTTGTTGATGTACTTTATTTATTTATTTATTTATTTTATTTATTTATTTAACATTTGTTTACCGGGAATGCCAGACTGGACCAAGAGCCCATTTTCAGTAGAGGCCAAGGGAGAAAAACTTTACACATATAGCAAACATATACAGTAAAAATATTTGCAAAGTAGCATAAGATAACAATATTAGAAACAGTACAAAAACTTATATATCAGAAATAGTCAAAATTAATAAAGAGTTCAAAGTAACATAAGTGCACAAAAAACTGCTGAGGATAGGCTCCAGAGTTCAAAGCAGGCAAAAAATACCAAATAAAACTTTGCTGAGCAGTACTACTTTATTACAACACACTAGCGCTTTCACAAAATGCTTCCTCAGGTGTACAAATTGATACAGATACCTGCACCTTAAATATGCAAATAAAATAATCACATGACACACTCCAATTAATTTTTAAAGGTGCCAATATAAAAATCAATTTTATAAAAACATATATAAAAACTTAATATAATAATAAATCTAATACACTATATAAAAATCACATAAATATGCATGTATAAATATATAATTTAATTAATTATCTGAAATTATGCATTGAAGAACATAAATTGCCTAAATAGTGCTCTTTTACTGAGAACAGATTCCATGGGCACGTTAATATACATACAAAGCATGAATTACCTAAATAGTGCTCTTTTACTGAGAACAGGTTTCATGGGCACATGATCATTCAAACAATGTCCATGATTTGCTCTTAACATCACTATCCATTTAGCCTCTACCTCTTCTGTTCTAGCTCTAATGTCACCTACTCTTAAGTTTTCATAAGTCCTAGACATAACCATAAATAGGAATTTATGCTGTTCCCCCATGCTTTGCATGTGTTTAGCTAAGGCATTAGTACTACTACCTTTACCTATATGGTAATTATGCTCTCTTATTCTATCTTTCAAGGTACGATCTGTCTTTCCAATATAGAAACATTTCCAGATAGTGCAGTTAGCTAAATAAACAACGTGCATGGTTTCACAATCATCCTGCACCCTAACATCATATACTTTACCCGTGTCTGGATGCACAAAAACAGTCTCTTTATTAATATACTTGCATTGTGAACATTTTCCACATGGTGTAATACCAAACACAGTCACTCCATTCTTTCTTTCCTTAACATTACATAACCTCCTTCTCAGGTTTTTCTTGTTTTTAAAAGTAAACTGAGGTCTAGGGCCTATGATATCACTTATCTGTGGGTCTGTTAACAAACTATCCCAATGTTGATTGATACTGTCACTATATCTCCCTACATCTCTTGAATAGGGAATACAAACCTTAATTTTGTCAACCCTCTTATGGATACCACTGGGTGGTCGTTCTGAAAAATATGGTTTTGCTCTAGTCTCTCTCAGTTGGGAGACTTGAGTGGCATTATATTCTACTAGCCTAAAATCATATACTCTCTCAGTAAGTTCATTAATTGTTCTAAGTTTCTGCTCTTCAAACTCACTATTCTTTACACTCAATCTAGATGCTCTATAAAATTGATTCTGCGCTACATTTCTAAAAACGTATTCAGGATGCATGCTATCCCTAGATAACAAACTATTGACATAACAGTCCTTCCTATGCAATCTAGTTGATATCACATTAGTATTATCCTTCTCTACAACTACATCTAAAAAATTAATACTTGTCTCTGAATAATTTAAGGTAAACCTCAAAAATTGAGTGGTATTACTAATATACTCAACAAAGCTCATTAATTCTAATACTGAACCTTTCCACAAAATGAAAAGGTCATCTACAAACCTTCTGTAAAATAAAATTAGATCTCTAAAAGGCCCTTCAACCAAAAAATCTGTCTCCTATTTCATCATAACAGCATTTGCATAACTGTTCGAACATGAGCTCCCCATTGCCACACCATTTTTCTGCCAGTAAATCTGGTCTCTAAATAAAAATTAATTGTTCATAAGCACAATAGACATCAGTTTAATATACAATTCAGTTTCACTTGTATTGTAGATGCAACTTTTTATCAATTGTTCCTTCAAAAATCAAGCCCTTTATCATTGGGAATGACTGTAAATAATGAAACAACATCAAGAGTGACACATAGATATTTCATATTTAACATACCACGGTTGGTGCCTTCATACAAATCATGCAGAAAATGCTCAGTATCTTTAAGTACATAAGTAGAACTTTCTATTATTGGCTTTATTTTTTTCTCTAAGAATATTGAAGTACATTCTGTACACCACCCCCTCCCTGCAACAATAGGACGCATAGGAGGTCTAACTGGGTTCTTATGTAGCTTGGGTAATCCTTGTATAATAGGGACAGTGTAATGAGATACTCTAAGAAACTTAACAAGATCATCCCCGGGATTCATGAACCTTGCGCCAGGCGCACGCATAGCGTAGGCGCTACAACGCCAGATATGGCCGCCGAGCGATTCAGGTACGATCCAATTCCACGTGCACTACCGGCGTGCACCTGAGTTGCGCCGCCTCCGGCGTAGGTATGTTAAACACCCCATGTGCGGTGTTGCACCATGCAAATGAAGGCATATAGCGATCCACGAAGTGGCGCAGGCGTAGCATAAGGGCACAGCAATGTAAACCAAAAAAAAACGGTTTACATATACCCAAACATGACATAGGAGTAACGGAAGGCTGTCAACGTCAGGTATCATACTGTTGCAACATGCCAATGGCGAAAGACACCGCGAATGTCAAAAGAAAACATGCACAAAATGTAAATAATGACATAAATGGTATGTCCGCAGAAACCACAGCAGAACCCCAGGACATGTCCGCGGAAGGTGCTAAACAATGAAATAATATGACAATGTCATAAAAGAGCAGTATAATACACATCAGCTTCACAGCCACAATACACCATAGTATGCATGGAAAGCCACAACCATGGCGCAAGGGTTGCCAAGGAGTGGCGGCAGTGTTCGGCGCCGTAACTATGAATTAGTAGTCAATGCCATGCAAATGAGGCAGATAATACTGAATCGCAAAACCCCCGCCGGCGTAAGGCTGCACCAAACGGCACAGCGGTAATACACCGAGGAGTGGCCCAGAGGGAATACATGTCAACCGCAGAGGGGTGTGCCACTGTAGGAGGAAGCACATTGGAGCCCAGCAAACATGGGCTGTACAATGCACATCACAGTAGTAGGACCAGCGTGTGGGGAAATAGTTGAGCTGAGAGCACACAATGCGCGCAGAGATGCATGTGCATGAGGATGACTACGTTCCCCTAACCCAGTCATGTGACGGCCGCCCTGTCAACAACAACGGATACAGGAAGGTGATGCGGAGAATATGAGGAAATGCGGAAGCAGTGTAATTGGAGTCGTAATGAGCAATCAACAGCAATCAACCCACGAAGGCCAATTGGCGGCAGCTGACAACTCTGCATGCAGAAACCCGCAAACCGGGATAGGGGAGGCATATGACTGCAAAGAAAGTAGGGGAGGTAGCAGAATGCAAAGAGTGAAGAACCGATACAGCACAGCCAAGTAGAGAGGTAGCATAACGCGGCAGCAGACAAAATCCATGATATGCCATGTCCCAGAAACGACACATGACAGGGCTCTGCAGGATGCAATCCAGGAACTAGTATGCGCAACATGCAGAAACAGTAAGGTAAGGTCTAAAGCTAAACCAATGCAGGCAAGTGTAATGCAACACCAAAGGCAACAGCATTGCAGTGCCAACGGTAAAACACGGACGATAATCCACAGATACGGCCACACAGACACACCCAATGACATCACCGGGTGTACAGCACAACAGTATAAAGTGTGAATGCACACAAAACACAGCCGCGTATTCCCAAACGCCGCAATCTAGGTGTAAACACACGGGGAACTTTTAAAATGTATATGTTGGGTGCCACCATGGCCGTGATACATCAGCATGTGTCAGAGACAGCCGGAGTTGCGGAGGAGGGTGCCGACAACTACCGTAGGCCTCAGAGGAGAAGGAGAGTGTTCAGACCAAGGGTAACCTACCAGGGGCTACAAGACCTGGAGATAGTAGAGCGCTACAGGGTGGACAGGGACACGTTACAGCAAATAGCGGAGCTGTGCCGGCCACACCTGAGAACCAGAAACAACAGAGGGGAGCCCATCCCAGTGGACACAAAGGTATGTGTAAGCTTGCGAATACTGGCTACAGGTACCTTTCAAAGGCCAACTGGGGATATAATGGGCATCTCACAGGCATCAGCATCCAGGGTACTACACCAGTTTCTGGATGCCATGTTACGACATGCCCATGAGTATATATACTTCCCCAGATCTCAGGAGGAGTTGGCTAGCAATATGCGCCACTTCCACCGTGTGGCACAATACCCGGAGGTACTGGGTGCGATAGACTGTACGCACATACAAATCAAGTCACCACCTGGGGAGCAGGGTAGACGCTACATAAACCGCAAGGGATACCCCTCCATCAATTGCCAGGTCGTGTGCAATGCGCAGGGCATTATCATGGATGTGTGTGCTGGCAGCCCTGGAAGCTACCATGACTCCCATATCTGGCATGCCTCACAGCTGTATCAGGTATTCACCAGGGGGGACATCACACAAGGCCACCTTGTGGGGGATGCTGGCTATGCACTGGAGCCGTGGATGATGACTCCCATCAGAAATGCACACACACACATGCAAGAACGCCATAATGAGGCACACGCACAAACCAGAATAATCATAGAGCGTGTGTTTGGGATGCTGAAATCACGGTTCCGGTGCTTGGATACATCCGGTGGAGCCCTGCAGTACTCTCCAGGCACATGTGCCCACATATTCATAGTATGTGCCATGCTACATAATATGATCCTGCGGAAACAGCTGCTGCAGGGACATAATGGTGAAGGGCCACAAAGCCCACCACAACTGCCAAGGCAAGCACAGACACAGAGGGTTCAGCGCCATGAACACACTGTGCCATCCCCAGTAGGCAGACGGAGGTGTACCCAATATGCCTATGCCCTGGCAAAGAGGGAACATATAGCACATACTCTGACAGCATAGGCCCCATGGACTGACACCTCCCTACCTGCACACACAGTGAAATGGATGGCACACAAACATGGCCACCCGTAATGTGTACCGTATGGGTGGTCCCATGTGTGACTCCAACATAGGCAGCACCCAAACACTGCACACCCAACAGCCAGCGGAGCATGGAACGCCAACACCTTCACCGTACGCGGGTCCAACAGCAGACGGCGTTGCTGTATGCTGCCACGTTCGCCGCAAGGTGTATACATATAGACATGTACATATGTGCATATACAGATATGGAGATAGATATCATTACACACATAGAAATATATGTACACATACACATATATAAAGTACAACAGGTAAGACAGGGAATCAGAGGGATGCAAGGTGACAGAGAAGTAAGACGCGATATCTGTACATAGTAAACATAGTGAACGACAACCTGAGTATCCGGGAGGGTTGACAGAACAGGAAACGCCACCCATGGAAAGGTCAACCTACCTAAATGCATAATCGTGAGTCGGGATGATCGCCAGGCCACGGTACAGTAACAGTACATGTGCGGGTAATATTATGAGGATATGAGGGTGGAGGTAGACACCGCCGCCGGTGATGTGGGCCATGCAGGTACTGTGTGCAACCATCCCTGTGATAGCCGCAGTATGTGTATGTGTGTGGTGAGGGTGTCGTGTGTTCCGCTGTGCGAGTGTAATGTGTGTGCCACTGTAAAATGTGTATGTTGGTACCATGTGACAGGCGGAGTGGAACAACATGTGTAGGCATACAGTATAGGAACCACAGGCGTATGTACAGCAGTACCCCCAAAGTAGTACTGAGAGCCCCTCCCTGGCAAGGCGCGTGGCGATGTAAAACGATGCAAAGTGAAAATGTCCCAGAATGTACCACAGGAATATAGCCAACATGAAATGTAAAGGACATATGTACAAATCATGACCGTATGTATGACACCGATATGTTAATTGCAAAATGATACGTCAGCAACGTTACACAGCAATAGTCATAACACCGCTGTGTGTTCTACGAGTGTCAAACAAGCAATCGCCACCCGAATATGTGGCAACCAGTAGCATACAGGCCGTCCCAAGTACAGGACCACAATGACTGTAAATATACGGGACAAAATACCAAGGGATAGTCGGCACGTACGAACAACTGCAGATATACTGCCGATGTGATGGAGGAATACATGCAGGAAGCACACATGCATGCGATACCGACACCAGACGACATCAACACAACCTACACTCCCAGAACAACAGACAGGTAACTGCCAGCTCCCCAGGCAGGGATGGAGCACACACACAAGCATACCGTGTATGTAGAAATGCAAGGCCCACAACCCGTACCCGTCACCCACAACCTCCGATATTCCCCATCGCACATATCAAAGGGATACAAGCTGCAATAGCAGCACAAACATACAGGCAGTCAATGACAGCGGCATAACCGCAACATCTCACGTGGGAAACACTATCAGCAGCGGATGCATACCTGCATCCGTTGTTTAAAGGAATACAAGAGCTATGTTATACATCTGAATGCAAAACACCATCGACAGACGCCGCCAGGACAGGGACACCCACATGTCGAACATAATACCATACCCAACACACACAATCCACGGCTAACACCACTGCGAAATGTACCTGACGCCACACATAGCGGCTGCAGTTACACATAACATAACACAATACAGACCATCTCCATGAAGGTAGTGCAAATAACCAACGCCCAGGCGAGGAATGAACCATGCCCTAGTTACGACGTGTACTGTACGAATGGAGTAGATGCACAGGTGATATGCGCACAAGTATTTACCGAGGAACAGCTATTGGTGTGATGAACCCACATGTCGCAGGTGACGACGGATATAAGGATGACTCCTAGGATATTCAAACCGTATGCTCATACCGAACCACATATCAAAAACGGATCGAGTGAGAGACTACGCAATAGCGAGACACGCAATGGAAAACGGAAGGAAACACAGTAAAGGTATGTAGAACCCACGATAAGTACTGGTGTGTAACGCATGATGTGTATGACGAAGCTGCACTGTATGTGAACGGTGTGTGTAAGTAAGGATACTTGTCCATAAAGCAGAGAGTGGTGAAAGGTGGTTATGTAGTGCTATCCCGCTGAGCATTCCAACGACTGTGGACACCGTGTGCACAGCAGTGGGACATCATGTACACAGCCGGGATAACACAAGGGCTGCCACAGGGGGGCATAACACAGAACAATGCCACCCCCCACACCGATGCTGGCAGTGGATGCCCAACAAGGAAGTGCCACAGCAGGGGATAGGACATGTATGTATACTGTCACAGCACACATGTGTATGGGCATATACCATTGATGTCATACGTAATGTGCGCACGACGTGCACGTATGCCTCGCAGTAGGGGCTACTATGTTAAGTATGTGTAATGTAAAGCTGTCAAGGTGGATATGACAGACATCATACACAGTATCACAGGCATATCAGGCATAATGGAGTTATGGTCCATTGGTATGTACACTAACAGGATACGTATGGCCTGTACATATGGGACAGAGTAGTAGCAGAATAGCCATCCAAAATGGAAGGAACACCAAGTAACCATGTCCAAACGATTTGTAGCAGGTGCAATGTGTGCAACAATGAAGTCCGGCAGGTCCATGTGTAAACACATGTGCAGTGTACACAGTAGTGTCACCTCCCCATGGTAGGGTCCACTGAACAGCAGAGGTGGATGTCAACTGCATGTCTACACAGTACTGCTGCTGTGGTGGTACCATAACTATGTGTCACCCTATCAGCAAGGGAGCTATCACATGAACAGTGCCACAGTGTGTCCCTGTGGGATGTGCACAGGACCTATGTTCCACAGCATGATGTGCGTTGTGTCTGCAGAAGTAACACAGAAGCCTAGGCCATGCAATGTGGCATGTGTGCACATATGCAGGAGTGCTCCATTCACCCCGCCCACTGCAATTGCCATGTATGAGTACTACATGCATCAGTAATGCGGAGGACATGGCCCATGTCAGAGTAGATGACACCCCTGTGTATGTGGTATGCAGATGAGTACAGATGTGTTCTCCGTCTGTCATCCGCATATGTAAACAGTCTGAGCCTGGTACACATCATGGCATGATAATGCCGTGCCATGTAAAGTCGTAGCCATTGTGGAAGGTACACCATGAATGTGTTATTGTAACCCTGCCTGTGTGTAGATGTGTGTATGGCACAGGTACAATGGCTACCTATGTACCAGCAACACAGACAGTACAGATATGTGTGGCCCTGCAGATGTGTACCCATGCCACAGTGTAATACGGCAACCACAGCACCATGTGGGGCATGTGTGTGTACAGCAACCATGTACAATGTGATATGCATGTATGGGGACAGTATCCATGTGATACCCAGTGGATGACTGTTGCTATGCAAAGGTGATGTGCATGCACCATGTGTGATGCATCCTGACGCAATGACACCCACACGATGTATCCACCACACCGACACCTGTACGGTTGTTATCAGTATGAGCAGGTAGAGCTACAATGGTGCCAGGTATGTAGATGTGGGATATCTAGGCATGGACAGTACTCTGTGACAGCATGTTGTGTATGTAAGCAAATAGTGAACAGGAGGGGCCCCATGACGGAGGACTGTGTAATGCCACATGTACCTGACATGTAGTAGGTAGCATGATATGCTTGCACCACTGTGTGTCCTGTCCAGGAGTCATATAGCCTAACATCCTGAGACACAGGGTATGATGTGACGGTGGATGTGTACATTGCCAATACCAGAATGTGCAATGGTGCCGAAGGGCAATGTGGGGACAATGTCTGATCTGTTACCCTCTGTATCACACCAACCACCCATGCAATGGTATGACAGGTGGCCAGCATGTGTATGTGGTGTGCTGTGGCACACAGAAGCCCAACAAGGGTGCCAGTAAAGGCATGGAGGTCATCAATGAGTGTGTGAAGCACGTATGTGAGGACGTGCCCCAGTGCCATACTGAATGGTCCAGTCATGGGTGTACGAATGCAGTTCACACGTGCAATGCAGTACCACCCATGTGTAGTGCGATAGATGCAGTAGTGTGGCGGTCAAGGTACACAATATCCAACAACAGGCTAGCAGTTACGTCAGTGGGCTGGTGTGGAGACACATACCAAACAGGTTGGCCGGACATAACAGCTAGGGAGATCGGAAGGTAACATTGGGACAGTGTCTTAGGACATAACGTGTGCATCGCAGTACCATGTATGTGTCCACAGGGACACTGCGATGTCCATGTATGGATTGCAACCCTGTAGTGAGTGAGAGTGTGTATTGTTGGTAGGTACACCATTGCCTGGCATGTTGCCAACATTATCCCAGTCAGCAATGCCTGGGTGACTGTTGTATGCGACATCCAATGTGGATGTAGCCAAACAACACAGACATACCACCACACTGCCTGAGGGCCCACACTGCAATGTGCAGCGGTCATGTGTAGGTAGCCAGCCTTGGAGCATGTGATGGACCACGAGGACCCACCATGGCTGTCAAGTGATGCACCCCACACATGTGAATATACCCACCATGCAACAGCCTGCACATGTGCCCATACAGCAGATGTGCATGGAACATGACTACAACCGTGGCGTCTGTGAAAGGCCGGTACCGCCATGTCTCTGTGTGGAATAGCATGGTCCCTACCATTGCGTACATGTTGCGGAAGTGCACTGTTATATGTGTCAGCATAGTCACGTACACTGTCCATCTGCTGGGGTGCCATGCCATTAACAACCCCCGTCAGCAGACGTCAGTAGTACCGGCTGTAGAGCACATGTACCATGTATGCTGCGATGGGTGTGTGTCCAGGGTGTGGCTAGCAGGGCCGTGAAGCATACATGTTCATCTACCAGAGGGGGGATATCCCCAGGTTTAACACAGCAGACACATGGAGGTATCGTGCATGCTGAGGGTAGTGTAGGTATGGTATGTGTTGTGTAATGTGTCACCCAGCTAGGTGGAGTGCATGGCCAAGCATGTGTGGGTACATGGGAGTCCATACTAGGGAAGTGTGGGTTGCTGTCAGCACATGGCAGTAGCAGCTGTCCGAGGTGCAATGTACAGTATGACAACACAGCCAGCATGTAACCTGTGGTGTACAGTGTAATCTCTGTTGCGTGTTACAATGTGTCTAGCGGTCACAAACATGGGTATCCGAACATGGAGCACCTACGATGCATTGTGTTCGGAAAATATACAGTATGTGTGCAAAACATTGTGTGATGTGGGATCCCCTCACCTGTGTGTGTTGCAGTCCAGGTATGTGCCTGGGAGGTATGATCCGTGTACAATCTGGACTTGCAGGTGTGCTGTGCAGAGCATGGAGGCAGGTCCCAGGCACCACAGATAAATGTGAGGCGTGCACTAGTGTGCGTGCCTTGCTTGTGTGCAGCACAATGGAAGGTGCAAGCATTGTCCCACATTACCGCATGTCGTGCCTGCCTGTTACAGCCCTGCTGGAGACAGACATGTGACACCGCCACAGAGGCAGCATAGCATGTGAAGATGTACATGTGGGCTCCATACCCTAGGCAGATGTCCGCAGGTCATGTGTGCCACAGTAGTGTGGTCGACCATGACTGTCATAATGGTCAGATACCACATGCCTGTATAAGTACAGTATGAGCATAGTCAACAGTCGCAGTGACAGAGTGGGCCAATGTACAGTATCCCTGTGTTCAGACCACTGCCTACTGTACACTTGGCTAGACACACACCCGGAGGGTGAATATACCTTTGAGCCATCACATGTCCCAGTCCACGTAGCCTGCACAATGCCATCACAGGGTGGTCACAATAACGTGTGGTAAGACAGACATGTTGTACCAGGTGATGTGTCATGTGTGCATATGTTGAGTTGCACAGCCGTTCACACATCCACAACATATCAGTGCATGATGTATAGTGTAACATGATGTGTGGAACTGCACTGTGATCCACAACAGGGTCATCTGAGACAGGTGTGTTGTGAATGGTGTAACCCATGGTCACACGGGATATACACTGGTGCTGTTGGCTGTCATGCTGGGGCCACCAGTGGTGCCTGCAGTGGTCATACAGACATACTGCACACAGTGTTCTGGCAGGAATGTCCATTGTTGTGGATGATGTGTTGCTACGTGAAGGTAGGTGTGTGTTGTGAATGTTACACATCCAGATGTGACCATCAGGCGCAGTCATGGTTGTCGATAGCATCACACACATCCACAGCGGTCAGAACCCTGTCCCCAGAATGGGTGTCAGCCGCCCTCGTACTCTGTGACATATGTGCAGATGGCGGAATACCTCCTACTGGCTGGATAACAGTGTCAGCTAGGATGGCTATGTGATGGCTGGAATACGCCGTGATAATGTACAATGCTGGTATCCCAATGAAGTACCTGGAATCACACACAGTACGCCATGGCCGGCATGTAAACCATGTACAACAATGACTGTGTGACAGACACAAACAATGCGTAGACATGTTGAGCATGCACACATGAGAACACCAAATGAGGTATGTTGCACATATCGATGTACAACTGTCATCTATGGCCATAGCATGGATGCAGACGCATATGCCCCACAGGCAGTACCACGCCATGTAGGTGGGGGGGCATTGCACGTGTACATGTGACAGTTGCTGTACCGCCACATGTCCTGCATAGCCGCCATGTAGGGGTAGCAGTGGTACATGACTGTTGGACATGCCTGTACATTTGACCATGTCCCACAGGATATGTGTTACGTGTGTACAACATGTGTTGTGCCGTCATTAAGCTGTGAAGTGTACGGCTGCCAGTGTACCTGTGTGACATGTTCTGCGATGGGTGCAAAGGCACGCAGTACTGCATTGCATGCCCACATGCCCCACACAGGTGCATAGCCTGAACATACAATACAAAGAGGGTGTTGGATGACAGCAACCCACAAGAGCAGATGGGTACGGGTGGCAACCCACTACCGCCTGTACGGGTACGGTGTGCATGTCTATGACACATTAGCACCCGAGAAGCTAGCAGTACAGCAGTACAGGGTGGCATGCATATATGTTCACCAATACCCCTGTGTGTCCCACCACTGGGCCGTGGACAGACAGACACCAACACAATGTGCAGATTAGATATGTGCACAGCACATCACCGCTGGCTACTGTAGAACAGGCTTACTGTGTAGACATGTGCACAGTAGGTCTGCGCCAGCCACAATCAAACACGTTATGTGCCGAACCACACCAATAGTTTAGCCCATGCCACAGACAGATGTGCACGCATCTGTGTATGTACGTCTGGGAATGTCCCTGGCCTAGCAGTATAGCTGTGTCAGTGTTGCGGACAACATACTGAATGTGTTGTACGTGTATGGTCAGATCGACGATACCATCAGTGCCCCTGCTATGTGAACATCCCTGTCCCCATACATGGATACCTATGCTGTGCCCAACACCACGTTCCCCGTGGGAGGTATGGCACTGTGCGGTGTACCAGCTGACATGGGGGTGGCAGCAGGCACTGGATGTGGACATATGTGGTACCCATGTCAGGCCAGGCAACCATCCATGTGCATGGGATAGCAGTGTGTGGGCACATACAGCACTGTGTTGAACAATATCGCAGCACATAGCACCTGTCAGGGTTAATGTGTATGCATGGATGTGCGATACCTGCATGCACCAGACACCCCCCCCAAGCAGTGTGCAGCCTACCTTGCAGAAGGCCAGTGTCCACACCATGATGATAGACATGTGTAATGTCCATATACACATAGCAATGACATATGGAATGGACAGCCACCCTGCCAATATCAGTACCCCCCAGGTGGGTCACATCCCAGTGCCATGTATGTGACATACCCTGCCATACCATGCAGCCCTGCCCAGCAAGGCTGCACGTGCTATCACAGTCCTACATGGTGCGATGGACAAAAGGCACTTTCACTATCAACCGTCCACAGCAGTAATGTGGCAGTGATGCACCCTGTGATGTTACAGGTGCTGTGTGTTGCTGTGGACAACGTGCATGCGCACATGCTATGTATGACCTTTCCTGCTAATGTCACATGGTTACACATTGTCCCATGTGTATCACATGTGCAACACAGGTGAGCCGTGGCAGGTTGGCCAACACCCGTACAGTGCTGTGTAGATGTACATGGCACAACACATGCATGTACAGGTGTCCATGTGTATGTGTGCAGTGCCACCGCTGACGTTCATAATGGCCACGTACGGGATGCCTAGTGACACATACACAGCATCCAGGTGAAAAGTAGAACTGTTTTCACATGGGGACACGTGCCAACTGATATGGACACAGGTGCAGGCAGGTACACATGTCCACAGCAGGCGAACATCAACATGGTGCATGTACAGTGTGATGAGGTGACACACAGATATGATATGAGACCCACTGCTTAATGGTGTGATGGAAACACGTCGGCTGTGTCACTGCCATGATGCATCACAGAGATTACTGTGCAGATGTTGTACATGTCATAGCAACGTATGTCCAGCAGTATGCCAGTACAGCAGTGTAAATGTGACCTGTCAACATCATTATGTCTTACAGATAATGCCACGTTCCCAGCTGCCTGCCTTCAGCCGACAGGAGGATGACGTGATTATACTGTTGCTCCATGACAACTACGACATACTATTCAGCCATGTGCCACTACAGGCACAGCAGCGTGATGACGTGTGGCAGGATTTGCGCAGGAGGGTGAACAACATGGGTGGCAACAACCGCACCTACCAGCAGATCCGCAGACACTGCACAGACCTAATTCGCCACGCGAAACAGCGTGCCGCTGCAATCGCCAGACAACAAGGTGGGACAGGTGGTGGGCCACCAACCCAGCCCCCACTCACACACACGGAGGAGCTCCTGGCCAGTCTGGGGACACCCAGGGAACAACATGCAGAAACACTCGCTGCCATCGTGGAGGTGGGTGTCACCCAACCAACGAGCCTGGAGCTGCCTGGTAAGTCAGTCTTGCATGTTTGTATGATAACTGACGTAGGTGTGGGTGTCATAGTACACCACATAATGTAGCAACACATGCCAGGTATATGGCCACACAAGCTGCATACTACAGTATGCTACATTGTGTTTGCAGACATGTGCATAGCACATGCTAACACACAGGTACATGATGTGACATGCACAGTGCTTACCATGGCGATAGTAATGGATAATGTGTATACTTTTGTGTCACCCCTATACAGGTACCTCTGGCGTGTCGCACGGACATGGGTCCGTCGCAGGTGAGACTGTTGCTAGTAATAGGCATGATACGGTGTATAGATATCCCCCATGTGTCCAGGTATGACATGCACACCTGGGTCTGCCCCAGTCACGGTATACAGGTTGCACCACCTGACACACACGCCACCCATGTACAGTAGATACAACCGTTAGTATAGACCGGCATGACACCACATAACCCATCGGTGTGATATGTGCAGTCAGCTATGCATACAATGGTGGAGGTGTTCCACAATGGCTGCATGTGTAGTATGCATCGGTATGCCTTTGTGGTACGCACACAGTACCACATAGTGAGCTGTGATCTGGCCAGCACAAAGGTGTTACCACTGTGACCTATGCCCCTGCATTGGGTGCACACGTTGTGACATGGCACATGACATGTCCCATGCACGTGGTGGTCTGTCCGCAACATTATCACACCATGACATGACCTACGCATGACATAGCAGACATCCACAATGTCTGCATAGCCGTCGGGAATGTGACATCTCAGACTAGTACAGGTGTATGTCACATGGGCCACCACAGGGATGTGTACACGATGCCCATCACACACAATGGTCCATGAACCAGTCAAACATGGCCATGGGTGATACCTACAGGCATGTTGCCACACAGTACATCCGCAGTGGGTAGTCACCGTTGCACCCTGTCCACACATAGTGCGGTCATAGCTGTAGTGGACCCCCTGGACATCTGATGTGGTACAGCAGACAACTGAAATGCCTGTCTGCAGCCAATAGAGGTGCCACCAATGTCTACCATATACGTGCTGTGGAACAGCATGACTGTGTTGCAGACATGGCAATGCAATGCGTCCAGGTTACGCATCGCACAGAAACATACCTGTGTCTTGCTGCCATGCAGTGGCACAGTGCCCGTACCCCCCACTGTACAGATATGTACACAGCTCACACCAACCACACCTGCACAGACATCCTTGTTACACATGCATTCTATCTGTAGCCTGTACACATAACACTGCACTGTGACATCCGTTATGATGTGGTGCATGTGGTGGGACACCATTGTCACATGTCCACATGTTACCGCACATGTTTGCGGTGTACATGACATAGTGGCGCCAGCCATGTGTACTGTTAACCCGCCGTGGCCACACGGTGTATCACGGTGGTGCATGCAAACTACCATGAATGTGTGTACTGCAAGCATACTAAAAGACACCTGCTTGATGTAGTGTGCACCCCAAGGCAGTATGCATACTACCACTATTAATGTCTGGGCTGCATTCACTGGGCTGTGGTGTGGGAATGCTGCATGCCACCTGCAATATCACATGCATGATGTGTCTGCATGTGTGTGTGTCTGCGTGTGTATGTCAGCGTGTGTGTGTCCGCATGTGTGTGTGTGTGTGTGTGTGTGTGTGTGTGTCTGTGTGTGTGTCTGCGTGTGTGTGTGTCTGCGTGTGTGTCTGTGTGTGTGTAATGTAACTTACGGTATGTCTTTGTATTCACAGGTGCTGTAGGTGCGTTCCCCTCCTGCGGTCCATCTGATGCTAGTGTCCCCACAGATACTAGCGGTGATGACCATGTGCATGAGGCACAGGCAGGGTCGTCACGGGCAGAAGCTGTGCCATTGGATAACATCCCACCTATGTCCCCTTCATCTCCGCACACGGTTCAGATGCCGACACATACCACATCACCATTGCCCATAGAGGAAGGACAGTCAGCGTCTGTTGGCACCGAGCAGGAATGTGTGGTGTCTACAGAAGGTGCGGGTACACACCATGTTGCCAGTGTAATGACTGGTGATGTGCCACACAGGCATGTGGCTGGTGCTGCTCGTAGGAGGAGCACTGGTAGACATGCACCTGCCGTACAGGGTGCAGCAGCTGGTATCACCAGACGCATGTTTCAGACTGTAATGGCGGCACAGGCATGCGCCGAACGGCAGAACCAAGAAGGGCAGAGGCTGCAGAGGGCCACAATCCGTTCCTTAAATGAGAACATCCAGTCATTGGCGAATGCTCAACAGCAGCTTGCTGATGTTCTGGATAGGAGATTAGGTGAGATGGTTGGAATCCTCGACCAAGGCATGACAATCCGCGAGTGTGAGCTGTCTGTGCTTGAACACCTGGTAGGGGTGAGGCGTAGGACACGTGGCCATAGGCCAGCAACACCACCTCGACCGAGGCATGACAATCCGCGAGCGTGAGCTGTCTGTGCTGGAACACCTGGTAGGGGTGAGGCGTAGGACACGTGGCCGTAGGCCAGCAACACCACCTAGTGCAGGTCGACGTGTGCATGCCACCTCTCATGCCCACTCACACAGTGCTGGTAGCAGCAGCAGTGCAGCTGGTGCTACACCAACCACACCAGGACACAGCAGGCCACGTGGACGTGGCCCTGGATGGTCCCAGCGTGGACACGGTTCCAGCGGACATGTGTCATCGGAGAGTGGCCACTCCATACCTCCACCCGGTAGTGCCCGTGCGACCCCAGGCAGGCACGGGTCACGTGCCGCAGGCGGACACAGTGAGCCGTACAACCTGCACTGTACAGTCTGGGGCTGCCAAGTATACCCCGTGTAGGCATCACAGATGGCTGAACTGTGTACACACATACTCACACACAGCAGACACAACTGTAGGGCTCCACCACATCCACATGCATTCTGCACAGTCATGCCCAGTAAATGCACAGGCCCTTACACACACACATGATGTCATCCATTGGTACAGCCTATGCCCCTGGCACACATATCACCCTGTGCATATGATGAAGCCTCTGCAGCAGCACCGTGATCCACACCATCGGTGCACGGTTATGCAAACATATTCTGATGCACAGGGTAGACAAGATAGTGAGAGGTGTATGTGATACCTGTGTCCGCATAGTACGCGATGTGTATGTTGCAGTGGTTGTGTATGACAGGTGACAGGTGCGTATGTGACGTGGGTTGTGCACTGACATCATGCAGCAGACATACCATGTAGTGCAGGTGCAGCATACATTGATCTGTGTACACGGTATGCGTGGCGGTTACATGTGTAGCATCATGTTGGTTCAGTTAACCTGTATGCCAATTATGGTGTACTTGCATGTGCCTACTGGGAGCACTGTTATCAGTCCCCCACGTGCAGCTGTGGGGTACCCACAGGCACATCTGGCAATATCAGCATACCACAGGTACCCACAACCTGCATGGACCCCTACATAGGTACATAGGCGCATATGTATATACCAGGCTATGTGCCCTACGGCATGTGTAAGCCTAGCCAGAGTGTGTGTGGCTGTCACCACCCCTTAGGATGAGGATACCACATCCATCGGTCCGCTGTCCCTCTGTCCAGCAGTGACACAGAGATGATGCCTGGCGCATACCTACGATCACACATCCACACGTCAGGATTACTCTTGGACAAAGTCAGTCAGGGGCTCTGCTTCACATGGGCTGGGAATCCTTTCCATGTTGTAGGGGGTCTCTGGGCCTTGACCCTGTTCCCCCAGCACATCCTATTTATGTCCGTGTTGAGGTTTCTGTCAGTTGCTTCTGTGCCCGTGTTTGCTTGGAGCATAGGAGGTGGAACATGTCCATGTCACCCAGGTCGGACATGGCCGTGTATGTCAGGCACAGATCACCACAGAGCAGATGTGCTGGGAAGGTATACAGCCGGAGTCCCCTTGGTCGGGCAGTGTGTGACACATGTCTCAGCACCTTTATCCCTGTGTTGTGGAACGTTTGTGGTCCTTCCGAGTGCTGCAGGTGTCAGGATAGGTACATCCCAGATGTGGCGTTGTATGCAATCATTGGTCTGATGTGTGAAGAGTACAGGGGTACAATAAACTCCCCTGATGTGGATGTGCTTCCTTCCTGACCAGGTGGCCACAGTGGAATGTCTTCCCAACCACATTGGCATTGTGAGTGTTGACAGAGGTTACCGACAGGTGTGGTACCCATGTCCCTGAACACACCCACCATGTTTAATGGATTACCACCTACATGGTACTTCGGGGCGAACATGTTCTTCCCACTGGGTAGGTCTGCACCTTCCCTGGCATGTAGCATCAGGCCATGGCTCTGGCACCAGTTATCCATTTCTATGAGGCCCCAGGTGGATGTCCGTGTCTGATGGGGTGTTGAGTATGGTGGCCGGTGTGCAGTCATCTGCATACCTTGTCTGCCACAATCCCCCTATGTTTGCATGCACATTGGAAGGTTGAATGCCGAACAGGAGGGGGCCCAGGACTGAGCCCTGTGGGCCTCCACTCGAGACCAGCTTGGAGTCTGACATGGCACCACGAACACAAACCCTGTGTGGTGTGACCTCCATCCAGTTGGCAAACCATCGTGTGACATATGTCTCCACATGTACGCTGGTGAGCCTTTCCATTAGTCCCAGGTGTAGTGTTCTTTGAACGCTCCTGCCAGGTCATGGTTGTCTGTGCAAACCGACGTACCCCCATCAATGGCCTTAGTGACCCCTCCGGACAGGTCGAGCAGGTGTGGGAGGCAGGATCTGCCCTTGACTAAGTCGCTGTGGGTATGTTCCGGTATTGGCTGTACACCACTGTCTGTACTTATGGGCTCCAGTATGGACCTCCCCACAGCTTTGCAGACAAGGCTTGTCAAGCTGATAGGGCAGGGATGTCTACAGTCCATAAGAGCACTACCCTGGTGTAGTGGGACCACAGCTGCCGTATGCCATCCAGCGGGGACCTAGCCCATAGTAAGCCTAAGATGACACAGCGGCCTTATGTGTGGGGCGAGGGCCTCAATGAGGTTGTGTAGCACACAGCCAGGGACATCATCTGGTCCGATTGGTGCTGTGTTCACCGCTTAACAGATATCAGATCTCTCCTGGGCATACGAGATGTTTGGGAGGCTAGACTCTGGTGGGATGGATACGTCCCCTCTTGGGGGGGTAGATGTATGCATGGAACATGTCCGCTGGTTTGTTGACAATGTCTGTGGGTTCAGTGATCATTGTTCCATTCTGGAGTAATTCCGGGCATGACTGTATGCTCCCACCCATGTCCCTACCACAGCTAAGGAAGGCCCTATGGTTGTCTTATGTGTCCTCTGCAGTACCACTCCCACAAGTGGCCTTGGATGATTGTATGTGTGATTGTATGTTAACGCCAGTATTAATCAGTGATGCCTTCCCTGGTACTGATATTGCTCTGTCATGTATTAGCTCCAACTGTTGTTGTACAGTTTGTCAATGGCTGGGGTCCACCAGACCATGTGCCTGCCTTCGGTGGACAAGGTCCTGATGTTATCATGATCGCTTGGTGCAGACATCCCTGGGGGTGCTCATAGAAGGCATTTGTAAGGGTTTCAGCAGTGTGGCCTGTGTTTACCACTGGCATGGAGGCCTTGTAGGGTACCACACCGTTCGTATGACGTGTGTGGTTTGCTGTGGAGAGGACGTCACTTTGGCCTCCCATGCCGGTGTTGGGTGCAGGATGCGGATTACCAGTGGATTCACTATATGGTCTGACATCACCATTGAGGGATGTACATCCTGTGTGGAGCATATCCTCCCCAAGTGTGATGATCAGAAATGGTATACGTCCCTCCCTTGTGGGTATGGTACATGGGTGTTCCACAGCAGTCAGGTGTATGAACACCTGGGACCTTTGGCGTAGGGTGTTGTGTCCTGGGTAATGTTCTCGGTCTATGTATGGGTGGTTGATGTCACCCAATATGACGGTGTTGTGAGAGCATTCACACTCACCAGTGTCTTCAGGACGGCTGTGCAGGTATCCTGGGTTTGGGAGGGTGGTCTGTAGCATGCAACAAACTGTAGGGCAGTCCTAAGCATGGTTAATTGCACCTGGATATTCCCCGCTGCTACATGCATCTCTGCCAACATGGAGGTGTGTGCATCCGTCATGGAAATGGGGACACCCCCTCCTCCTGTGTTATGTCCAGGTTATGGTCCTGAACGCGTGATATGGGGTATGACCCGACAGTGCTGGGGTACTCTCAGCAGCCCTGACCAATGTTTCAGTCACAGCACTGACATCGATGTCCTCCATACTGAGGAGGGCATTTGAGGGTGTGCAGCTTGGTCATAGACCACTGGCAGTGAGCTGTATTATCCTGTGTGTTCTCCAGGCTTGTAGTGTAGGGTGGTAGGTTTATCATTCCAGCCGTGCCTGCAGTGAGCACTGTGGGGGTGGCAGGTGCCTTCGCCAAACCCTTGAAGACCGGGGGCGACAGCTGCCAGCCATACCATGCAAAGGGCTGGCGTGCCAAGCATGTCATCCCAGGTAAGAGGAATCCGGATCCCCTCAGACTGACACCGGTAACCAGGCACATTATCAAGGGTGACCACATTGAGCCAGTATAGTGGCATCATACTTGATGAGGGTGGGGTACTGCCCAGGGTCAGGGACATGCCGGCCTGGGCTACACAATCTGAGTGGCCCTCTATGTCTCCTGTAATGTATCCCAGGGTGGTATGCCACCAGTCGTTGACACCAGCATGGGCAATGACCGCGTCATACCTGTACATGCTGTGGAGTGACCTGAGTGCGTGTGTTATGTGGCGTATTCCAGCACCCAGCGGCAGACTACTGTGATCATTCCCTTGTTCAGTATGGTGGGTGGGACGTCGGTGTGTCTGGCAGTGGTGTCACCCATTACAGGTGTGTCTGGCAGTGTGTGTGTCGCCTTTGGGGCTCTGCCAGGTTAGCACACTGACGTTGGGAACCATGTGTTGCATGTCCTATGTCTTGTGGAGGCAGTAGCTTGTGTGTCCACTTCAGAGGGCTCGTTAGGTTCATGACATGTCCTACAGTGCCTCCAGGTATGTCTTAGTGTGTTCATGTGTTTGATTAGCATTTGCGATAGTCACATGTGACACTGGGTATGTGGTGTGCATTGTGTCCTTCCCCTCCCGCGTGGTCTTGACGGTCATGGTTGGGGAGAGCACAGCCCCCTGTCTGGCTATATAGTTGCATCTGTCACATGTATTATGTTCATTGGGGGAGGTGCGGCTTGTCCGTGTCCATGAGGCACCTGTAACAGTGGCCAGGACGCCCAAATTCACCATCTGAACAGGAGAGGTCACTAGCAATTGACCCGTCGACATGCCAGAGGATGTGAATGCATTTGCTGCATAACCGGGTCAGAAGGCACCTATAGGGAAGTGGGCACACAAGGGGATTCTAGGACAGTGTAGTACTCCATTGAGTATACATGTACTTTATCTATGTGGGAATACTATGGGAGCAGGTGCAGAGCTTTTGTGATGTAGAGAACAGACAGTCGGGATTGCAAGAAGAGAGGTCATACACATAAACCTGCGGAGCACGGAGCCGGATACAGTGTAACGTTGCTTACACGGTACATGACGCACATGTCCACACATATACTGCACCTGACGCCTGTGGTCGGTGCCACAGGCTATGGTGGACAGAGACATCACATACATGGCATGACACAGTACAGGTATGGTGACATTCTGCAGGTGTCGTATGCAGTGTGCTGGCTACTGATCGCAGGTGTCACCTGTCAGCTGTGGTGCACAGTGTTTGACAGTCGGATGCTGTACCGGTATAGGAATATTCCTGCATTCGCGGGGCGTACACCTCTATGGCACACACACCATTGTGTGCAGATGGGGCCACCTGTCTGTGTGGTCAGCACCCTCACAAGACAATGCACCGACGCGCAATGTCACAGGGGGTGGTCTTGCACAGGTGGCCAGTAAGGCTCACAGGTATAGAAATGACATGGCTGTACAATGCAGCACCACTATGGGATGTTCACCCTGTGTGGTCAGTGTCCAGTCACAACACGATATCTGCATACACCCTCTCAACAGGCAGCAGACATACACACATGTCGACACACCAACAAGGTGGTGGCCACACATGTCTAAATGGAGGGATGACGTGTTGCATGTACTACACCATCCACATCGGTGCACCCCACACTGAGGTAGGTAAAGAGCTCTACCATGGTGTACAGTGATGTGTGGCATGTGGCACATAGTTCCCCCGATCTGTGGCATACATGGGCACACATTCCTGCACACATGTTGGTGCTAGGAATGCCACACCCGCTACATGGGATTTGTGCAGGCGTGCAGCGGTATGTGGTGCATCCTGCGTACTACCACTGTATCTGGCAGCTGTGCCAATATCTGCACTTGGGTGGTGGTAGGGGTTACAGTGGCAATGTGACATATGGTCGAACCCGCATGGCCGATGGGTATGCATCATGGCAGCGCTGTCATGTAAAGGCGACATAGTGGACTGTATGCACATGGCAGGTTAGGACGGTGTGTGACACACCTGTGAACAGCACCTGCACACATGCATGTGGACAGGTGTTTAAACAAATGGTGTACACACAGACTGCCATGCGTGCTGTTACCATGCCACCATATGACGGCCCCCATGATGGGTATGCATGTGGGAGGGGGTTGCAACTGTGTTACGGACACCAGACACCGCCCCTGCATGGCTGCACCATGCACAGTACACATGTCACATGTATCCCCTGTTGCCATGTGCGTATGCATTGCTAAGTTGTGACGTGTGTCAACATGCATGGAACATGGACTGTGGTTTGGTATCACAGCTGTCACAGGCAAACTGTACAAGGGTATGTGTCCCTGTGAACACCGCCACACCCTGTAGGGGGTGCATACCACAGACATGTGTCCGCCTCCCCTTCGTGTGTATTACAGACGCCTGTGTCATGCATGTGGTCCATCACAGGCCTCGTATTTGTCCTGCGTGCAGTCCATGCACACAGCCTGGAAACCACATATGTGACATATCCGGACATTGTTTCACTGTGGTACAGCTGCAGTCATGTGTCATACCTGTGTCAGGCCCGTGGCATGTGTGGAGCATGCCTGTCCGTGTATACCGGTACGGGTGGACTACATCACACCTGTGGGATCATTGATAGTACATGTGTACTCTGCACGACGGACGTACACCGCCACATAGTCTTCTGGACATATGTCACATGCAGTTTCTGGACAGTGAGGCATACTGCTGCACCAATAACAAGGTGCTGGCATAGCAGCTACAGTGTTCACTGCGGTGTGTACATGTTCAGCCTGCACCCATGGCGCCTGTGCTGTCATCTGTGTGTGCACGTGTGACTGCATGTGTGTCCACCCTGCGCATGTGTATGGGTTTACCTGGCCGTGACTTGTGGTGTGTGCACTCCATCTGCATGCCGGACGGCGCGTAGCACATACTACGTGTGTGAGCATGGCCGGGTCGCTGTTGTGTGGCTGGACACACACGATGGTCCACAGTCTGCCTCCCATGCCGTCGCCCCATGTGTATGCATGTCTGCACTGTGCCGATTCTAAGTGTCTGAGCATGCCCAGTGAGCAGCTGTGTAGATAGACACACAGTACAGTGCACACCGCGCACTACTGCATTGATACCCCGGGTGCATGCCTGTTTCTCCTTCGCAACTGCCACGTCTGTGGCATGGCTGGGTTGCTGTTGTGTGGCTGGACACACACGATGGTCCACAGCCTGCCTCCCATGCCGTCGCCCCATGTGTATGCATGTCTGCACTGTGCCGATTCTAAGTGTCTGAGCATGCCCAGTGAGCAGCTGTGTAGATAGACACACAGTACAGTGCACACCGCGCACGACTGCATTGATACCCCGGGTGCATGCCTGTTTCTCCTTCGCAACTGCCACGTCTGTGGCATGGCCGGGTTGCTGTTGTGTGGCTGGACACACACGATGGTCCACAGTCTGCCTCGCATGCCATCGCCCCATGTGTATGCATGTCTGCTCTGTGCCGATTCTAAGTGTCTGAGCATGCCCAGTAAGCAGCTGTGTAGATGGACACACAGTACAGTGCACACCGCGCCCGACTGCGTTGATACCCCGTGAGCATGTCTGCCTCCCCTTTGCAACCACTAGGTGTGAGAGGCATGGCCAGTACACCTGTCGGGGGTACACACGACAGTCGGCACCGATTTCTGCTACTAGGCGTGTAGCCATGGCCAATGACATCCTGCATAGCCATGGTGACCATCCAGGTGACTCATATGTGGCTGTCATGCCACATTGTCTGCCTACATCCTGCACGCCGGATGCCCTCTCATAGGGTATACTGTCATGTGGTGCATCCCGTATTCATGTCGTGATGTACTGCTCCATAGTCATTTGGTATTCCCGACTGCAGCACTACCGTGTTACTGTACGGCCGCCTTGGGATGGTAACAGGCTGTGTGACTGCGCACTCTGTCTTCATTCCCTATCGGCCGCATTGCCTCTGCAGATGATACCACCCACCTAGGGGTATGCCTCCTGACAGTGCTGTGCTCAGTAATCCCGGTAGCGCGTTCTGTAAATGCTTCATGCTGTAGTGAGTTCATGTAGGTAGGCGTAGGTTCGACTCTCGGCCCTTCCCTGTGTGTGTGTGTTTCCAGCTGCCTCTGCAGATGAACATGCTTTTAGATGCTTCGCAACACATACCTTGGCTATTGCCAGCTATTCACTTACGGGTGATGTCACCCGCCTAGAAGTATGCCTCTGACAGCGCTGTGCTCAGTAATCTCGGTAGCGTTCTGTAAATGCTTCATGCTGTAGTGAGTTCATGTAGGTAGGCGTAGGTTCGACTCTCGGCCATTCCCTGTGTGTGTGTGTGTGTGTGTGTGTGTGTGTGTGTGTGTGTGTTTCCAGCTGCCTCTGCAGATGAACATGCTTTTAGACGCTTCGCAACACATACCTTGGCTATTGCCAGCTATTCTCTTACGGGTGATGTCACCCGCCTAGAAGTATGCCTCTGACAGCGCTGTGCTCAGTAATCTTGGTAGCGCGTTCTGTAAATGCTTCATGCTGTAGTGAGTTCATGTAGGTAGGCGTAGGTTCGACTCTCGGCCATTCCCTGTGTGTGTGTGTGTGTGTGTGTGTGTGTGTGTGTGTGTGTGTGTGTGTTTCCAGCTGCCTCTGCAGATGAACATGCTTTTAGACGCTTCGCAACACATACCTTGGCTATTGCCAGCTATTCACTTACGGGTGATATCACCCACCTAGAAGTATGCCTCTGACAGTGCTGTGCTCAGTAATCTCGGTAGCGCGTTCTGTAAATGCTTCATGCTGTAGTGAGTTCATGTAGGTAGGCGTAGGTTCGACTCTTGGCCCTTCCCTGTGTGTGTGTGTGTGTGTGTGTGTGTGTGTTTCCAGCTGCCTCTGCAGATGAACATGCTTTTAGACACTTTGCAACACATACCTTGGCTATTGCCAGCTATTCTCTTACGGGTGATGTCACCCGCCTAGAAGTATGCCTCTGACATCGCTGTGCTCAGTAATCTCGGTAGCGCGTTCTGTAAATGCTTCATGCTGTAGTGAGTTCATGTAGGTAGGCGTAGGTTCGACTCTCAGCCCCTGTGTGTGTGTGTGTGTTTCCAGCTGCCTCTGCAGATGAACATGCTTTTAGACGCTTCGCAACACATACATTGGCTATTGCCAGCTATTCAATTACGGGTGATGTCACCCGCCTAGAAGTATGCCTCTGACAGCGCTGTGCTCAGTAATCTCGGTAGCCCGTTCTGTAAATGCTTCATGCTGTAGTGAGTTCATGTAGGTAGGCGTAGGTTCAACTCTCGGCCCTTCCCTGTGTGTGTGTGTGTGTGTGTGTGTGTGTGTGTTTCCAGTTGCCTCTGCAGATGAACATGCTTTTAGACGCTTCGCAACACATACCTTGGCTATTGCCAGCTATTCTCTTACGGGTGATGTCACCCGCCTAGAAGTATGCCTCTGACAGCGCTGTGCTCAGTAATCTCGGTAGCACGTTCTGTAAATGCTTCATGCTGTAGTGAGTTCATGTAGGTAGGCGTAGGTTCGACTCTCGGCCCTTCCGTGTGTGTGTGTGTGTGTGTGTGTGTTTCCAGCTGCCTCTGCAGATGAACATGCTTTTAGACGCTTCGCAACACATACCTTGGCTATTGCCAGCTATTCACTTACGGGTGATGTCACCCGCCTAGAAGTATGCCTCTGACAGCGCTGTGCTCAGTAATCTCGGTAGCGCATTCTGTAAATGCTTCATGCTGTAGTGAGTTCATGTAGGTAGGCATAGGTTCGACTCTCGGCCCTTCCCTGTGTGTGTGTGTGTGTGTGTTTCCAGCTGCCTCTGCAGATGAACATGCCTTTAGACGCTTCGCAACACATACCTTGGCTATTGCCAGCTATTCTCTTACGGGTGATGTCACCCGCCTAGAAGTATGCCTCTGACAGCGCTGTGCTCATTAATCTCGGTAGCGCGTTCTGTAAATGCTTCATGCTGTAGTGAGTTCATGTAGGTAGGCATAGGTTCGACCCTCGGCCTTTCCCTGTGTGTGTGTGTGTGTGTGTGTGTGTGTGTGTGTGTGTGTGTGTGTTTCCAGCTGCCTCTGCAGATGAACATGCTTTTAGACGCTTCGCAACACATACCTTGGCTATCAGCGGCCATTCCTTTACGGATGTTGTCACCCACCTGTACATGTGCCTCTGATGGTGGTGTGTTCAGTGGTCCACGTAGCGCATTCCATACCTGTGTCATACTTTTGTGCGGTTGGGTATGTGGGGGTGTGGTCAATCACCATGCCTGCCACATGTGTGTGTGTGTCCATGCTCCCAGCTGCATGGGTTCATAGGGTATGGCTTTGAGGTTTCCGCAGAACACTCATATCCTGCCCCCATCCCTGTGTTTGTGGATGGTGAGACGCAGCTCGTGTACTGCTTGTGTGCCTGCTGTGGTTGGCGACCTCCGTAGCGTGTTCTCCACGTGCACCCTGCTATGGTGTGGTGGGGTGGTGCTGTGTACATTACACTCACGGGCCTGCCACGTGTCCGTCTGTATCTCTGTCATTGTATATCTACGTACCTATGTTGTGCCCGTAGTGCTGCTCTTGCATGGACAGCTGTCTTTCCCATGTATCGCATATTTGCACGGCTGACACATAGAACTGTGGTACGTTGCATATCCACTCATTGTCCATGCACCGTCCGTATTCCAGAACACCCTAAAGACATCTGCTGGATATCGTGGCAGACAGCTATCCTTGCTGTCCTGACACTGTACCCATACACGCCATACACCTTGTGTATAATTGCCTATTTATGGTGTGTGTATGTCTACCTGTGCTGTATGCATGGCCGTGTGTGTGTCCCGCTATAGCCATCTGTGCAGGTGTCGCCACTATGGGTAATCCTTGTGGACCGCTGTTTCATGTGCATGTCTGCACATACCTGCAGACCGTACTACCCCTCCTACGGCAGCGGCCTTAGATCGACTGCTGCCCTAGGCTGTAGGGCTCCATGGCGCCCACCACCACAACACATGGTGCCCCCATCTTGGTATGCCTACATGACACACCTACTAGACAGGTGGCCCTACTAGTGCGGCGCCCTGGGCAGCCGCAGGATTGGCGTATGCCTACGGCTGGCTATGAGCACATCACAAGGCATATGTCTACATTCGGTGTTTTACGACATCTAGGTTATAATACCAGAGGGGAGACCTCATCAGCTATGCTATAGAATGCGGATTTAGATGGATTAGTAGGTGGAGGGTTGGCCACACACCAGGGCTGACCGATGGAACACTGATGAGGCCTCTTTTGAGAAGCAGGTGGATCAAACCCCCATAACAGGAATGTAGTTTAGGTAAAGATGTAGAGTTAACACACATTTGTCCACTCTTTCAGTTCTGTACCGCTGTATTACAGTGATATGCTATGCATATCTTCCATATACATTGTTAGATCTTTGATTGATGAGTATTCGGCATAGTACAATATCATATAATACATGTGTTAATAGGATGCTTTCTGAGATGTTAACATATGTGTGTGTGGTTAACATTGCGTCTGTGCTTTCTATGCTGTGGTTACATGTTCATTGTTTGCATAGAAAGTAACAAATGGAAGTGTAAGGGGGATATTTAAAGCCTGGATGCTTCTATGTTATGTGTAAGTCTCACGGAGCCTACGGGTGAAAGCGCTTACATGTCTATGAAGTAACCTTTGTATACCATATGTGACCTGTCGTGGACAAAATGTCTACGTTGACTGTTTCATCTACCTATGTGTGACTTGGTTTGTGTGCCATAAGGTGCCAGCGGGTCTTTGATGTTGATTAGGTGTATTCCATGGTCAATTGACATTAATCCTATTAATTCACTGAAGGATGTTCTTCATTGGTGGGAACGCCATAGTTTGACCATCGTATGGCTTTCCTAGCTGACGTTGATATTGTGCCATTGGTATGTGTTCCACAGGTCACCCATTTGTTCCGCGGTATGGAAGCGTGTGATCCCCATTTTGGTGCTGGCAGATTGAGTGCTGTGTATGCCGGTATTCGCACAGCGGTCTGGCTTTGTATGGGGAGTGTCTACTGTAGTCCCTATCTGTATTTCCTGTGTTATGCCTCA
This sequence comes from Protopterus annectens, assembly GCF_019279795.1. Lineage (NCBI taxonomy): Eukaryota > Metazoa > Chordata > Ceratodontiformes > Protopteridae > Protopterus > Protopterus annectens. The sequence goes on along the minus strand of NC_056732.1, from coordinate 801,868,213 downwards.
CTGCAGCTGTGTGGTTCCACCAGGTTTGCAGTTATGGGTGCCATCTTGGTCCTATGCTTGTCCATCCCTGGCGATTGCCTACTGGACACTGGTATGGAGCAGTACAGATTTCACACCTGCATTTAGCATTAACCGGTGGATGCTTTGCACAATCAGTGGGGAGTAAGGCACGTGCTACTCCCACATCCCTCCCACGGTGCGGGACAACGTATTATCTGCCAAACAACACCGAGCCCTGTTTCTGCATACCCAGGATCCCATGGCTGCAACCCTCGACGGTACCCATTACACATCCGGCATGTGTGCGGGAATGGGATGTGGACGCACCTCTATGGACTCTACAATCTGGGAATATCTGTTCATATGTCCTGCAGTCCGTGGACAGTTGTCATCAACCCTGAACACGCTGGGGGTGCATATGTCTGGCTGTACCGTACTCACGGCTGTCAGTTCTTCTGGGTCTCTCGATCGCAGCTGGTTGACATTGCGTACGGATGAATCTCTGGGGTCCTACTATGAACACCATTGTGCATATGTACAGTGTAGACATTGTTGGACTGTGTCCATCTGGCTAGTGGGTTTGACTGCTGCTGTATGTTCCCCAATCGCGGATGTCTGCTTGCTACCCATATTATGTAGTGCTACGTTAACCAGGTTATTCTAAACTGAAACCGGATGGTGTAAATCCAATGATGCAGGCTAGGAAATGCTTTAACTAATCCTCAGATGTCCCATTAGGATATTTCCGCCACTGTATTGTCAAAATGACACAACCAAAACATGTAGATCCTATTAATTCATTGAAGGATGTTCTTTATAAGCATGAACGCCATAGTTTAAGGATCCTATGACTTTCCTAGTTGACGTTGTTGGTGTGCCATTAGTATGTGTTCCGCAGGTCGCCCATTTGTTCCGCGGTATGGTAGCGAGTGATCCCCATTTCCTTGCTGGCAGATTGAGTGCTGTGTGCCGGTATTCGCACGCGGTCTGGCTTTGTATGTGGAGTCTCTACTGTAGTCCCTATCTGTATTCCCTGTGTTATGCCTTACTACAGCTGTGTAATTCCACCAGGTTTGCAGTTATGGCTGCCATCTTGGTCGTACGTTTGTCCATCCTTGGGAAATGCCTAATGGACACTGGTATAGGGCTGTACCCATTTCACAGCTGCATTTAGCATTTTCCGGTGGATGATTTTCATTATTGGTGGGGGGTAAGGCATGTGCTATACCCACATCCCTCCCACGGGGCGGGACAACGGATTATCTGCCAAACAACACAGAGCCCCATTTCTGCATACCCACGATCCCATGGCTGCAGCCCTCGATGGTACCCATTATACATTCTTCATGTGTGCGGGACTGAGATGTGGACGCACATCTATGGACACGGCCATATGGGTATTTCTGCTCATATGTTCTGCATTTCATGGACACCTGTCATCAACCTTAAACACGCTGGTGGTGCATATGTCTAACTGTGCTGTAGTCATGGCTGTTACGCCTTCAGTGTCGCTTCCTCCATCACGTTTATATTGCATAGGGTTAAATTTTTGTGTCCTACAATGGACACCAGTGTGCATATGTAAAGTGTAGAACCTGTTGGACTGTGTCCATCTGGCCAGTGGGTTTGACTGCTGCTGTATGTTCCCCAATCGTGGGTGTGTGTTTGACTACACATATTATGTAGTGCTACGACATCCAGGTCTTTCAAACCTAAAACTGAATGGTGTACATCCAAAGATGCAGGTTAGCAACTGCTTTACATTATCCTCAGAAGTCACAATACGAAATATCCGCCACTGTATTGTCAAAATAACACCACCATGACATGTGGATCCTATTAATTCATTGAAGGATGTTCTTTATATGTGGGTACGCCATAGCTTGACCATCCTATAACCTTCCTAGTTGACGTTGTTGGTGTGCCATTAGTATGTGTTCCGCAGATCGCCCATTTGTTCCGCAGTATGGAAGCGAGTGAACCCCATTTTCTTGCTGGCAGATTGAGTGCTGTCTACGCCGGTATTCACACGCTGGTCTGGCTTTGTATGGGGGGTGTGTACTGTGGTCCCTATCTGTATTTTCTTTTTTATGCCTTACTGCAGCTGTGGAATTACACCGGGTTTGCAGTTATGGGTGACCATCTTGGTCGTACGTTTGTCCGTCCATGGGAATTGCCTACTGGACACTGGTATAGGGCTGTACACATTTCACAGCTGCATTTAGCATTCTCTGGTGGATGATTTGCATTATTAGTGGGGAGTAACGCATGTGCTACCCACATCCCTCCCACGGGGCGGGACGATGGATTATCTGCCAATCAACACCGAGCCCCATTTCTGCATACCCACGATCCCATGTCTGCAACCCTCGACGGTACCCATTGCACATCCTTCATGTGTGCGGGAATGGGATGTGGACGCACGTCTATGGACTCGGCAACCTGGGGAGTCCTATTCATATGTCCTGCATTTCATGGACACTTGTCATCAACCTTGAACACGCTGGTGGTGCACATATCTAGCTGTGCCGTAGTCACGGCTGTCAGTTCTTCTGGGTCTCTCGATCGCAGCCGGTTCACATTGCGTACGGATAAATTTTGGGTCCTACAATGGACACCAATGTGCATATGTAAAGTGTAGAACTTATTGGACTGTGTCCATCTGGCCAGTGGGTTTGACTGCTGCTGTATGTTCAGCAATCACGGATGTCTGTTTGTGTACCCATATTATGTAGTGCTACGTAAACCGGGTTTTCCGCCACTGAACCCAAATGGTGTAATTCCAATGATGCAGGCTAACAATTGCTTTAACTAATCCGCAGATATCCCATTGGGACATTCCCGCCTCTGTATTGTCAAATTAACACGACCAAAACATGTAGATCCTATTAATTCATTGAAGGATGTTCTTTATATGTGGGTACGCCATAGCTTAACCATCCTATAACCTTCCTAGTTGACGTTGTTGGTGTGCCATTAGTATGTGTTCCGCAGGTCGCCCATTTGTTCCGCGGTATGGAAGCGAGTGATCCCCATTCTCTTGCTGGCAGATTGACTGCTGTGTACGCCGGTATTCGCACGGCGGTCTGACTTTGTATGTGGAGTCTCTACTGTAGTCCCTATCTGTATTCCCTGTGTTTTGCCTTACTACAGCTGTGTGATTCCACCAGGTTTGCAGTTATGGGTGCCATCTTGGCCGTACGGTTGTCCATCCATGGGAACTGCCTAATGGACACTGTTATAGGGCTGTACACATTTCACAGATGCATTTAGCATTCTCCAGTGGATGATTTGCATTATTAGTGCGGAGTAACGCATATGCCATACCCACATCCCTCACACGGGGCGGGACAACGGATCATCTGCCAATCAACACCGAGACCCATTTCTGCATACCCACGATCCCATGGCTGCAACCCTCGACAGTACCTGTTGCACATCCTCCATGTGTGCGGGAATGGGATGTGGACGCACTTCTATGGACTCGACAATCTGGGGATTTCTGTGCATATGACCTGCATTTCATGGACAGTTGTCATCAACCTTGAACATGCTGGTGGTGCATATATGTAGCTGTGCCGTAGTCACGGCTGTCACTTCATCTGGGTCTCCCGATCGCAGCAGGTTGACATTGCGTACGGATAAATTTTTGGGTCCTACAATGGACACCAATGTGCATATGTAAAGTGTAGAACTTATTGGACTGTGTCCATCTGGCCAGTGGGTTTGACTGCTGCTGTATGTTCAGCAATCACGGATGTCTGTTTGAGTACCCATATTATGTAGTGCTACGTAAACCGGGTTTTCCACCACTGAACCCAAATGGTGTAATTCCAATGATGCAGGCTAACAATTGCTTTAACTAATCCGTAGATATCCCATTGGGACATTCCCGCCTCTGTATTGTCAACTTAACATGACCAAAACATGTAGATCCTATTAATTCATTGAGGGATGTTCTTTATATGTGGGTACGCCATAGCTTAACCATCCTATAACCTTCCTAGTTGACATTGTTGGTGTGCCATTAGTATGTGTTCTGCAGGTCGCCCATTTGTTCCACGGTATGGAAGCGAGTGATCCCCATTCTCTTGCTGGCAGATTGAGTGCTGTGTACACCGGTATTTGCATGGCGGTCTGACTTTGTATGTGGAGTCTCTACTGTAGTCCCTATCTGTATTCCCTGTGTTTTGCCTTACTACAGCTGTGTGATTCCACCAGGTTTGCAGTTATGGGTGCCATCTTGGCCGTACGTTTGTCCATCCATGGGAACTGCCTAATGGACACTGGTATAGGGCTGTACACATTTCACAGCTGCATTTAGCATTCTCCGGTGGATGATTTACATTATTAGTGCGGAGTAACGCATATGCCATACCCACATCCCTCACACGGGGCGGGACAACGGATCATCTGCCAATCAACTCCGAGACCCATTTCTGCATACCCACGATCCCATGGCTGCAACCCTCGACAGTACCCATTGCACATCCTCCATGTGTGCGGGAATGGGATGTTGACGCACATCTATGGACTCGACAATCTGGGGATTTCTGTGCATATGTCCTGCATTTCATGGACAGTTGTCATCAACCTTGAACACGCTGGTGGTGCATATATGTAGCTGTGCCATAGTCACGGCTGTCACTTCATCTGGGTCTCTCGATCGCAGCCGGTTGACATTGCATACGGATAAATTTTTGGGTCCTACAATGGACACCAATGTGCATATGTAAAGTGTAGAACTTATTGGACTGTGTCCATCTGGCCAGTGGGTTTGACTGCTGCTGTATGTTCAGCAATCACGGATGTCTGTTTGAGTACCCATATTATGTAGTGCTACGTAAACCGGGTTTTTCGCCACTGAACCCAAATGGTGTAATTCCAATGATGCAGGCTAACAATTGCTTTAACTAATCCGCAGATATCCCATTGGGACATTCCCGCCTCTGTATTGTCAACTTAACATGACCAAAACATGTAGATCCTATTAATTCATTGAAGGATGTTCTTTATATGTGGGTACGCCATAGCTTAACCATCCTATAACCTTCCTAGTTGACGTTGTTGCTGTGCCATTAGTATGTGTTCCACAGGTCGCCCATTTGTTCCGCGGTATGGAAGCGAGTGATCCCCATTCTCTTTCTGGCAGATTGCTGGCAGATTGAGTGCTGTGTACGCCGGTATTCGCACGGTGGTCTGACTTTGTATGTGGAGTCTCTACTGTAGTCCCTATCTGTATTCCCTGTGTTTTGCCTTACTACAGCTGTGTGATTCCACCAGGTTTGCAGTTATGGGTGCCATCTTGGCCGTACGTTTGTCCATCCATGGGAACTGCCTAATGGACACTGGTACAGGGCTGTACACATTTCACAGATGCATTTAGCATTCTCCGGTGGATGATTTGCATTATTAGTGCAGAGTAACGCATATGCCATACCCACATCCCTCACACGGGGCTGACAATGGATCATCTGCCAATCAACTCCGTGACCCATTTCTGCATACCCACGATCCCTTGGCTGCAACCCTCGACAGTACCCATTGCACATCCTCCATGTGTGCGGGAATGGGATGTGGACGCACATCTATGGACTCGACAATCTGGGGATTTCTGTGCATATGTCCTGCATTTCATGGACAGTTATCATCAACCTTGAACACGCTGGTGGTGCATATATGTAGCTGTGCTGTAGTCACGGCTGTCACTTCATCTGGGTCTCTCGATCGCAGCCGGTTGACATTGCGTACGGATAAATTTTTGGGGTCCTACAATGGACACCAATGTGCATATGTAAAGTGTAGAACATGTTGGACTGTGTCCATCTGGCCAGTGGTTTTGACCACTGCTGTATGTTCCCCAATAGCGGATGTGTGTTTGACTACCCATATTATGTTGTGCTACGAAACCCATGTTTTACTACGATTAACCCAAATGGTGTTAATGTAATGCTGCAGGTTGGCAACTGCTTTAAGTAATCCTCAGAAGGCCCAGTAGGACATATACACCACTGTATTGTCAATATAACACAGCCAGAACATGTAGACCCTATTAATTCATTGAAGGATGCTCTTTATAAGTGGGAACGCCAGTGTTTAAACATCCTATGACCTTCCTAGTTGACGTTGTTGGTGTGCCATTGGTATGTGTTCCACTGGTCGCCCATTTGTTCCGCAGTATGGCAGCGAGTAATCCCCATGTTGTTGCTGGCAGATTGAGTGCTGTGTACGCCGGTATTTGCACGGCGGTCTGGATTTCTATGGTGAGTGTCTACTGTAGTTGCCATCTGCATTTCCTGTGTTATGCCTTACTGCAGCTGTGTAATTCCACCGGGCTTGCAGGTATGGGTGCCATCCTGGTCGTAGGCTTGTCCATCCATGGGGATTGCCTACTGGACACTGTTATGGCCTGTACACATTCCAAACCTGCATTTAGCATTATCCGGTGGATGCTTTGCATTATTAGTGGGGAGTAGGTCATGTGCTACACCCACATCCCTCCCACGGGGCGGGACAATGGATTATCTGCCAAACAACACCGAGCCCCATTTCTGAATACCCAAGATCCCATGGCTGCAACCCTCGACAGTACCCATTACACATCCTTCATGTGTGCGGGACTGGGATGTGGACGCATGTATGGACACGACGATCTGGGGATTTCTGTTCATATGTCCTGCATTTCATGGACACCTGTCATCAACCTTAAACACGCTGGTGGTGCATATGTCTAACTGTGCCGTAGTCACGGCTATCGCATCATCTGGTGGACGGTAACGGCTGGATGGAATTCTGTTAGGATAAATTTTTGGGTCCTACAATGGACACCAATGTGCATATGTAAAGTTAGATGTTGCTGGACTGTGTCCAACTGGCCAGTGGTTTTGACTGCTGCTGTATGTTCCCCAATCGCGGATGTCTGTTTGACTACCCATTCTACGTGGTGCTACGTAAACCAGGTGTTTTAGAACTGTGAACAAATGGTGTACATCCAAAGATGCAGGTTAGCAACTGCTTTAAATAAACCTCAGACGTCCCAATAGGAAATATCCGTCACTGTATTTTCAACATAACACCACCAGAACATGTTGATCCCCTATGTATTCATTGAAGCATGTTTTCTTTATAGGTGGGAACGCCATAGTTTACATATCCTAGTTGATGTTGTTGGTGTGCCATTAGTATGTGTTCCACAGGTCGCCCATCTGTTCCGCAGTATGGTAGCGAGTGCTCCCCATTTTGTTGCTGGCAGATTGAGTGCTGTGTACGCCGGTGTTCGCATGGCGGTCCAACTTTGTATGGGGAATGTCAACTGTAGTCCCTATGTGTATTTCCTGTGTTATGCCTTACTGCGGCTGTGTAATTCCACCGGGTTTGCAGTTATGGGTGCCATCTTAGTCGTACGCTTGTCCATCCATGAGAATTGCCTACTGGACACTGGTATAGGGCTGTACACATTTCACACCTGCATTTAGCATTCTCCGGTGGATGCTTTGCATTATTAGTGGGGAGTAAGGCAGGTGCTATGCCCACATCCCTCCCACGGGGCGGGACAATGGATTATCTGCCAAACAACACCGAGCCCTGTTTCTACATACCCAGGATCCCTTGGCTGCAACACTCGACAATACCCATTACACATCCTTCATGTGTGCGGGACTGGGATGTGGACGCACTTCTATGGACTCGGAACTCTGGGGATTTCTGTGCATATGTGCTGCATTTCATGGACAGTTGTCATCAACATTGAACATGCTGGTGGTGCATATGTCTAGCTGTGCCGTGGTCACGACTGTCGCTTCTCCTGGTTGGACGATGAAGGCTGGCAGGTATTCCGTACGGGACAATTTTTGGGTCCTACAATGGACACCAATGTGCATATGTAAAGTGTAGAGCTTGTCGGACTGTGTCCATGTGGCCAGTGGTTTTGACTGCTGCTGTATGTTCACCAATCGCGGATGTCTGCTTGACTACCCATAGTGTGTAGTGCTACGGAAACCAGGTTTTCCAAAACTGGAACCAAATGGTGTACATCCAATGATGCAGGTTAACAACAGCTTTAATTAATCCCCAGAGGTCCCAGTAGGGAAGTATCGCCACTTTATTGTCGGAATGACACCACCATACCAGGTAAATCACGAGCACTTTGGCCCGGTCTTACCGGCCATTTGCAAGTGTAATTAGCAGACACGTGTCAATACATGTATAATAATACATATTGTAATACCGACGTTAATCTATGTTATTTGGACAATGGCTTCTGCTATTGACATACGTTGCTGTGGGTGTTGCCGGTTACCATACACATGGCTTTCTCAAAGGCCGAATTCACAATTCTGAACACTACTGTGGTCTCCTTTAAGGACCCTGAGCCAGTGGTCAACATTACTCAAGCCACTGCATCACTTACATATGCCTTCTACCGGTACCTACAGGACTGCATGGATCAGGCATTCCCTTACCCAACTGTGGTTCATTGTACCAATGCCAAGCATCCAGTGTGGTGGACCCCAGCCATACACAAGCTGTACAATGAGAGGAGGTGGCTACTACAAGGCAGAGCAGACACCTTGTGAGGTATGACACCCTTGCTCATTATATGTGAAGAGCTACAGGCTGTCATGACATAGTCTGGGGCAGGTTCCACAGATATATCTCCAAGGACTCGGCAGACAATCATACAGCCTTCATTTGCTATGATGGACACCTGGGAGGTAACTCACACATATGCTCTGACTGGGTTCACAATGATGTGGAGTTTACTGAACATACACACATTGCCAACATACGGGCTGACAGGTTCGGTGAAGACATCTCCACCCCCTCCCCCCCACATGGAGAGATGTCTGTACCAGCGGTTTGTGGTCCTCGAATGTTCTGTAACGCACGGGTGGGACATGCTCTCTCCAGGGTAGTGAACACAGCATCCATGGGACCAGCTGGTGTCCCGACTGTGTACTCCGTGATCTCATTGAGGAATTAGACCCACAGTTAGGACAGCTGTTTATTCTTAGCCTCACCTCGGGTAACGTACCCAAGTTGTGGCGCACGGCGACTGTAGTCCCACTTCACAGGGCCAGTGCCTCCACTGACCCTGGTTATTACTGTCCCATTACCATGAGAAGACTTATCTGCAAAGACAAGGGGAGGGATCATACTGCGGCCTGTAGATGACGACATAGGGGACCTGCATACCTTGCATCCAACGCAGTTTGGCTTGGTCAGGGGCGGTTCATGCGTTTAAATCCTGGTTGACATTTTAGGGAAGTCACCGAGGCCATTGATGGGGGTCATGCAGTCCATACAGCCTACCTCAACCTGGCAAAGGCCTTCAACACAATACCCCCCTCGGGTATCATTGATAAACCCATCGGCTTGGATGTGAACATGTACATCGCAGGATGGGTTGCAAACTGGCTAGGTGACATGACCCACGCGGTCATAGTTGCTGGCAGCATGTCGGACTTACTGCCTGTCACAGGCGGTGTCCCACGGGGCTCTGCCCTGGGTCCACTCTTTTTCTACATCTACATTTCCACAGTACAAGCACACACAGGGGTGTTATGGCTGACATTGTTTGTAGATGACTGCGAACCGGGTGCCATAGTGGGACGGACATCTGACACAGATATCCTTCAAAGGGGCCTCCCAGATATGGATATCTGCTGTCAGGGACATGGCCTACAGCTAAATGCCAGGTAATGCATAGTCATACCCGTCGGGAAGAACGAGGTCACCCCTGTCTGGCATATGGGTGGCAGTCCACTGAGCATGGAAGGAATTACCAGGGATCTGGGGACCCAGGTTGTCGGTCACCATTCATTCGACACACACGTTGCTATCGTGGTTCGGTAGAACTTCTACATTGCCCACCTGATCGTGCAGGGATTCACATCTAGATCAGGGTAGGTCATCGTCTCCTTGTACTCATTATGTGTTACACCTATGATTGAGTACATTGCCCCATTCGGAGGGTATCTGACCCGACACCTACAGCAGCTGGGAAGGCCCCATAGGTTAATCGTCAGACAGATGCAGGGTGTCAGGGATTTGTGTTATGCTGCCCCACTGTAAGGACTCCTGCTCCATTCAGTCACATACCTCTTGTTCGGTGTTGACCTGTGCCTGACATACGAGGCCATGTCGACCCATATTTGATGACTATGCTTCACCTACTGGATCTACATCCATCGGAACCACAAGGGCAGGTGACGTGAACCTTGACACGGTCATTAATAGGATGTGTTGGAGTGACACATGCATCACCCAGACACTCACTATGCTGTGGATCTACATCACAGTACATGTGAGGCAGTGAACCTTGCTAGCCTTGTTCGAGGGGGATCTTGTCCATTGGATGGGGGATTGCAGATATACCCCAGGGATTACATCATTGTCACTGCTTGACAGAGGTACAGCAATATAATAGGCATTTTATCTCCGGACCGGAGGGTTGGCAAAGGAATCCTAACTATGGCCTAGGGTTATGGCTGCCCTTGGGTAGATAGCCTACCCTGTACCTATGGACCTATGAACCTATGTTCATAGTTTGTCCCATTCACACTTGTCTATCCCCTATCCTCTTTCTCATGTGTATATTTCTGTGGCACGTGATTGAACTCTGTATTACCTGCAGGTATGCTGTCTACAGTGCACATACATCACGGTTGATTACAGTGTATCTGTGTACCTACCTCTGTGATACTGAGGACTACCACACATCCTTCACAGCATTACATGCATATGTCCATTCTATTATTCTTTGGCCTACGGGGGGGTGTTAAGGCAATGGTTACACGTGTCCCTGTTTGTGCGTGCATCATGGTGGTCTTTGACCAGCCTCCGTTGCTGTCGTGGGATGGACGGTAGTGTTGGTGTGTGTTTGGCATGTGTTTTCACTGCCGGTACATCTGTGGGAGGTGGGGTTGGCACATGTTCCTCTTTGCAGGGGGCCCCATCCTGGACTTTTGTGTCATGCATCTACACTTGGCACGTGCCATATGTCCTGTGCTATTCCCACAGTCGTGTATGCCTTCATGCATTACTACTGCGTGTTACTGGCTGTTTGTATGTGGTACACATGGCTATTATGGTGGATGGCTTGGCCTATTCCCATGCTATGACATACCCATCCATCCGGGCATATGCATGTTATTCCGTTCTTTGCATTGGCCGTGGGTGTCTGGCCGTCCGGCAATGCTACTCTCAACATGTGATGTCCCACCTTCCCCTTCTGTGCCTGTGGCACCCTGTTAGGGTGTCCTGTTTGGTAGGCAGATGTTCCGCTATATGTGTTGTGTTTGACATGTCTGCATAGCTAATCATCGGTACGGTGGTTGAACATGCCGCCTTGTCCAGATGTGTACAATTATGTGCACCGTGGTGTGTGCACACCTATGGGGTTTCGACAGGTCCATACCACATGCGGGATGTACACATTCTGCTGACACATTCACATGCAGCCATTTGGATATCTGTACCTGAGGTGGGTTGTTAACATGTGGTGTACATATTTGCCCGCGTGGCACTGCCTAAGACAATACTTCTTACCACATTTCAGGTATGCCCATTGTGTGTAGGTGTGTAGCTGCGCAAGGCTGCTAGCTGGGTTGGGTGCACGGTCGTACATGGGTGCGGGATACATGCTATGATGGGGCTATTATGTATTACATTTGCATGCATGAGTTCTGCTTCTGGATATTACGCTTAGACATGCGCCGTCCTATGTGTATGCGACGAGCACGTTGCTGGGTGTGGTACATGTTGCTATGCACATGTTTGCCTGTGTTTAGGGTATCTTGTTTCCTTCTTGTTGTTATATCGACACGGCTACCCGGCTGTGTACTCTCACTACTGCTGGTGACCATGCCCATGTTGCTACTTCTATGTCGGTGCGGCACGCTGACATGCTGTGGTACACCTTCACTGGGTATGCCCACTGACAGTGCATTGCGGGACGGACACGGTATTACGCGTATCCTTTGTTCCTTGGACGGGTACACTTAGGGCTTCGTGGGCTGATGTTTGGTTCTCCGTTTTGTTGGGACGGGTACTATGTTGCATAGTCTGCGTACGTTTCATTCTCCACGGGCCCTGGCTGGTGCGGTTACTATTACGGGCGGCCTGTGGAAGTCAGCACTTTAGGTTGCTCATCGCCTGCAGGCTTGGCCACGCCTCCGGACGCATCCTACTTGGGCTCGCTCACGTGCCCTACGCACGTGTCTGTGGTTGCGGCTCGCACTCATTACTATGCATATGGCGCTGCTACACCGACTATTCACTGCACCGCTGGCGCAAGCCTTACACCGGCCTTGCGCCGAGCTTCATGAATCCCGGGGCATATGTTAATAAGCCTGATTGTGTTAAACACTTTAACTGTTCATTAACTGATTCAACTATCATCTGCATTCGAAATCTTGTTATTACCTCATAAAAATCAACATTTTCCAGCATTTCATACATTAAACAATCATAATCTTTTCTATTAAGTAAAACAATCCCCCCACCTTTATCCGGTGGTCTGACTACAAGGTTATCATCATTTTCTAGACCATACAATGCTTGAAATTCTCCCTTAGATAGATTATGTTTCCTATTACTACAATGTCTACCATTATATACTTTATACATATCAGCTAAACATATTTGCTCAAAGGCATTAACCAACGGTATAGGTTTAGGAATGAATGTGCTGGGTTTCCTCAATGAAAAATCAGAAGCATTAGTATTATGTTTAAACATGCATTTCAACGTAAGATTTCTAGTAAACATTTTAAAATCAAAAATGACATCAGTAATGGACATGTCTACAGTGGGTATGAATGATAAACCTTTACTCAACACATTTAGCTCCATAACTGACAATCTACATTGTGATAAGTTAGTCACTAATGTCTTACTTGTTGAAATGCCTTTTTTATTGTATACACATTGCTCCCTTCTTCTTCGTGTTTCCTCTTGTAACGTGTTGTACTCCTCCCTCTGTCTCTGTGCTGATTGTTCTGACGCTGTCCACCCTTTCGGTTCGACGAGCTGTCTCTCATAGGGAGTGGAAAATTCAGTTGAAAAAATGGTGCCGTTTTAAGGGGCTGTGATGGTGTAATGATAGGATCAATATCGTTAACACAGGGCATATTGCATTCAGCCTCCCTGTGCACTTCAGCTGTAGTGATGACAATCTTCTTCCTAGCTCCTACATTTGAAACGCTACCATTTGACTGAGAATTTAATAAAGGCGCTCCTACTACAGAACACGCTAACTCACTTAATGACTCATGTTGTTGTACGCCAAAATCTTCACTGGAATTGTGAGGCTCTACGTCTTTGTGTATCTCATTGAAAGCATTACTCTCATTACTGATGTTAGTCGATGAATCACGTGGCCATGTGAAAATATTGCCCAATGAAAAATCCCGATGATCTCTCTGTAGCTTGTTCAACTTAATCTGCAAATGTTTACGTTTGTAAGAACAAACATTACCTATAGTGTCAGATAAAAGACCAGTTACTGCACCATTCAGGTATTTAGCACTAATTTGCCCATATTTTTGTCTAATAACATCCAATATTGATATTTCCCTTCTCTTAGCTGCTTGTAAGAGTAGCCTAAGATAACTTAAGCTAGTAGCAATGTTCAATTTCTGCCATTCACTCAAAAGGAGTGAATCGCACTCTGTCTGTGCCGGCATCTTTAATACCCTCAATCCACGAGGTATCAGATTCTCAGCCAAACACACCTCTAGATGGAAAATTTCATATTGAGTCCATGCCAACCTACATATCTCTTTTTCTAGCATCAAAACATCTGTCCGAAGTGCTAGAAAATCTACATCCACAGTTTCCAGACCATCTACAACTAAATTCTTATTGAACAATGGATTATTCTGTTCTTTAACCTGTGAGATGATAGAGTCAAAGCTTATACCAGTAGTTTGTTCAGTCCCAGGTAACAAAATAGGATTATATTCCAGTTCAACTTCTTCAACTTCATTGGCCATCTTCCAGGTGCTCACAGCCAAAAAAGAACGTAATAAAAAGAAACAGATAGCCAAGCACCAGAAACCTCTGCAGCTATAAAAAGTGATAATGAACAGGATGCACAAAAAACTGCTGAGGATAGGCTCCAGAGTTCAAAGCAGGCAGAAAATACCAAAGAAAACTTAGCTGAGCAGTACTACTTTATTACAACACACTAGCACTTTCACGAAATATTTCTTCAGGTGTACAAATTGATACAGATACCTACACCTTAAATATGCATTTTTTTTTTATTATTTGCATATTTAAGGTGTAGGTATCTATATCAATTTGTACACCTGAAGAAGCATTTCATGAAAGCGCTAGTGTGTTGTAATAAAGTAGCACTGCTCAGCAAAGTTTTCTTTGGTATTTTTTGCCTGCTTTGAACTCTGGAGCCTATCCTCAGCAGTTTTTTGTGCATCCTGTTCATTATCACCTTTTATAGCTGCAGAGGTTTCTGGTGCTTGGCTATCTGTTTCTTTTTAAAGTAACATAAGTGTTTGATTTTCAGAGAGACAGTATACAGCAGTGTTTTATAATATTCAATGTATATACATCTAAACATATATTTCCAGTATAGATTGGTATTGTCTTTGCATTGTATTTAAGCATGTTGGATGAAATAGGAGTCGAGCACAGTGAAGAAGGCAAAGGATGGAGGAAGTAGAAAGAGCTAAGAGACATAGCATAGTGTGTTCTGCCTGGCTTAGTGCATGAGCAAAGCTAGTTGTTGGATAGGTGTTCACTGAGGAGACGTTTAAATTTGGTTGTGTTAGCAGTTTTTAGATGGTATTCCAGTGTTTGGCTATTTGATTAGAGAACAGAAAGTCCCCAAAACTGCTGTTTTGAGTTTTTTGATTTGGTGACTTTTAGTAGGAGTTTGTCAGAGGATATCTGGGATCTGTCATTTGAGTAGGGTTGCGTCACAAAAGTAGATACTGACAGCCCAGCTATCTGGAATTTTATAAATAATTATGTCATTTGGTGTAATGCTTGCTTAGTGACTAAAATGAGAATATTAGTGATAGAAGTAAAAGAAACAAGCTTCTTTTGCAGGATTTACAGAGAAATGTAACAAAAGAAGATGCTGCCAGCTCAGCTATCTGGAATTTTGCAAGTGGTTGTGTGTCATTTGTAAATATCAGCATGATGCAATTTATTTGTGTTACAACTTTATTTGACCTGTATGTCATACTGTACAGATGTGTGGAAGAGACATTTTGTAAAATACTGAGCAGAAATGTATATACACTATTGTAACTGTTTAGATGTATATGTCTTTTTAAATAGGGGAGACTGAAACACGGGATATTAACTTGCAAAACTTCAGAAAAATAGCGGAGATTGAATTACTTTATGGCTAGGCCATAAAAAGAGATGTTATCTTTCAGTTTCAGTGCAACAGGACACATAATGTCTAGAACTAGAAGTTTTTTTTGTGTTGTCTTTGGATGTGGAGGAAACTAAATTGTTTTATGACTTCCACTATTTGCCTTAGACCTAAGAGAAGTCTCTGTTTATGTACTTTCACAGATAGATGTTAAATGCTACCAGCTGCAGTGAGGGGTTTCAACTGGTTAGTCAGATCACAATAAGTGGTGTCATGCTGCAAGTATCCCTGCAGCAATATTTGAGATATTAATTTAAGAACTCTCTGAGAGAGGTAGTGCATTTTGTATTTGTCTTTGACCTAACAACATCAGCTGGAAAACCTGCTCACCACATCTGCCTGCAATGTAAGTAAGTTAACTAGTATACAGTGATTTCTTTTAGATATAGTTAGGAATATAGCTGAGCTTAATTTAGATGTTTTTCTTTATTTATTTGAGACTGTCCTGCAATGTTGTTTTAGATATCTCCTGTGATTTTGAACTCTGAAGTAAATGTGATTTTTTTACTGAGTATTTTCTTGTTCTTTTATTATTACATATATTTAAACATTTCAGTTGTGGCTGGTCTGTCTAGAGTTATTTAAGTTCTTAGAGCACTTGCATATCTACTTGATGACACTGTGTATACCACTCCTAATAGCCTTGCTCTTGGTCAAACTACCTTTTGGATTAATAGTAACATTACATAGTAAGACTGGACACACTTTGCTAAGGGCCTTAAAGTAGCTGATAAGTAGTGGCTGGTGGCAATGAAGCTACCTTATAGTCTGGGCAGAAGGGGGCATAGCTAGTAAACCTGTGTTAGCCTTTCCCATGCGTGTATATGTGTGTGCATAAATCAAACCTCAAAGTGTTTATGTGTGAGCTACATGGGCAGGGACACAAAGCACTAGTTGGAGAGAGAGGGTGCTGGAGGCCTTGGCTTGGCCACTCAGCTGAGATCTCAACTCTTTAGCTGTGCCACTGGGAGACTTACTTGGGATCTGGAGAAAGAGAGTAAAACCAGCCCAGACTGACTGTGGTCTCTGTGTGTTCTTAAGGAAAATTGCACTTGATGCAGAGAGCTGCATCTGGAAATACTGTGTGTGTAACTTGTCATCCTCCCAGTGTGTACATCCCCCACTGTTGCCAGTGGTGAGGATTGTGGCTCCTTGATTGCTGTGCCAGTGCAGGGGTGTCACATATTAATTGATTGGCAGTGGTGGGATAGCCACATATTAGGATTCAGTGTTGTGGATATTGAATTCCTGTAGCCTGTAAACAGTAGTCATTAAGGAAGGTGTTTGTTCTGTCAGTTAGTCACACATTAAATATTCAGAGTTTCACATCACAATAATTTTATTTTTTTATTTTTTGTTAGCTTAGTTAGACAGGAAGAGCAGGCAAGGAAGTCAGCAGAGGAGTATGGCAGGCTGACAAGGAGTCTGTTGGCTGAGATGTGCCAAGACAAAGGACTGGTACATGCCAGCCTGACTAAAGCAAAGAGATGATTGCAGCTGTAGTCACAGCTGCATCATAGACCAGCAACCATGACAATCAGACTGGCCTTAGAGATGTGCCTCTTTTAGCAAATGGACAGTTCAACCTTTCCACAGAGGACTTAAAAATCCATCTGGAATTAAAGAGACTTGAACCGGATGCCAAACATTTGGAAATAGAAGCAGGTGAGAGACTGAGATGTCTGGAGGCTGAGAAAAATAAGAAACTGTGATGTCTGGAATCTGATGAGAATAAGAGGCAGAGACAAGATGAGAAGGAGAAGCTGATTCTTTACCAGAATCATGGAGGTAATGGAGAAGGAAGTAACTGAACCCCAAAAGCAACAAAGGTCAGTAAATTTGTTCCACAATTTACAGTGGGGGATAATTTTGATATTTTCATTCATATGCTTGAAAGGGTATGTAAACAGTATAATGTTGACCAAGGGCTCTGGGTATGGTTCCTGACCCCCTTACTCCATGGTAAAGCTGTAACTGGTATTTTTAAATTGTTTGATACTGATTGCTTAAATTATAATAATGCTAAAAATTGTCTGTTAGAGTGTTTTAAGTTAACACCTGAAGCTTATAGGAAAAAGTTTCATTAGCATAGATGCAAGGCAGATTAAAGTTTGTGTGAAAATATTGCTGAACGAAGCAGTTATTTTCATAGATGGGTAAGTGGGTGTTAGGTCAACACTTTTGAAGAGCTGGCAGACCTTTGGGTGAGGGAACAAGCCCATATCACTTTGCTGATGACATGAGAGTCTGGTTAGCAAATAGGTAATACAATACTGCAGTTGAGTTGGGGAAGTAGGGAGACCTATACCTAGCAAACAGGGCATAACTGCACAGGAAAGGGATATCTAGTGCTGCATGGGTCTAAGGGAACCCATGGTGGGCAGCCTTTACCACCCCAACATAGTCTGCCAGTAGCAGGGGAAGCCAATAGTCCAGGTACATGTCCAGGTCCAGGGATTAAATGTTTTAAATGCCACCAGTGAGGCAATGTAGCATATAGATGCCCATCAAGGCAAGGTGGGGAACAAAAGGTGGGAGAGCCAGTAAGTGGAAATAACAGAATGCCAGTAGTAAGTTGTCTGGAGACAACAAGGGTACCAAACTACCACAACAGGTTATATCCTATCTAGGTAAATGGGAAACAGGCCACTGCTAAGAGAGAGACAGCTTCTGACCTAGCCATTGTGAAGTCTGCAATGGTTAAAGAGAAGCACTACTATCTTAGGGAGTCTACTCCAGTCTGAGCTTTAGGAGGGATCCCATTCCAAATATCTTTGGCTAGGGTTCACCTTGACTGGGAGGGTAGAAAAGGAAGCCAGCGAATGGGTGTGTCTGAGGGTATCCATGCAGATGTCCTGATAGGGAATAATTTTGATAATCCAGTGCCTTGTGTGCATGCAGTGACATGCAGTCAGGCTTGGAGACAAGTGTGTGGGTCTGGTAGCCTGGGTGGGACTCAGACTGCAGAATTTATGCCAGAATAAAACAAACTTTCTCAGAATAGCATATACACATAAAAAGTAAAAGAAAAAAATGTCAGAGCGTTGAGTAATCTACAACCTGGTAGGAAGGAGAACAAAAGACTGTTTATTCACAGACTAAGCACTTTCACTCTATATCCATAGGGCATCATCAGAGGTAATTAACCACAAAAAACATCTATATTTATACAAGTCTAAAAAAACAACACATCCACTACTAATTATAAAATACTGTGCCAACTAATTTTTAAAGAAATTTAGTTAAAAACACTTAAACACATTAGAAAATGTACTATAGTATTAAATAACTGGATAACTAAGTGTAAATATATATAACCATGCATAAATATGTGAAAAAACTGCTATTAATAAATTAATTAAATTAATATATACTGTAATAATATTTTATATAAAAAACTTGACTAACGGAAGTGTACTAAGGAAGCATACACATTTTAAAAGCCTGCATATATGACATTATAAAAAAGGGCAAAAATGTATATATGAAAAAATTATTTCTAATGGCCACCTTAAACCTGCAATGCTCTTAACTTCAGTACAGTGATACATTATCCGTAATACCTGGAGGTATTGTGGCATTTGTCCTCAATTGCCATTCCAACTCCGAATTCTCTAAGTATAGGTTAACATCACCCTCTCTAAAATGGTCAACAATTCTGTCAATAACAAAAAACAAGAATTTATTAAAACCCTCACATTTCACTGAATGATTGTAAAGTGTACTTTCCTTCTTGCTTTTTTTAATGTCCCTTACATGTCCTAATATTCTTTCTTTCAATTTTCTAGTGGTTTTACCCACATAGAACACTGAACAGGTCAAACATGTAGCTATATAGACCGCCATACTAGTATTACAATTACAATTGCCTGGAATGGGTATCAGACTTTAAGTCAGGACTGGTGTGGTGGTTACTTCAGGAAGGGTGCCACCCTGTAGCAGTGAGACTGAAGGTGAGCCACAACTGCTTGTGGGTACTTATATTCCCTTGGACAGAGTGACTGCAAGGACAGAGGTGAGTAGTAGTACACAGGCTGACAGTGAGGCACTGCTGTCAGAAAATACCAGACTTCCTGTGGAAGGGGAGCTGGGAAGGGTTACAAAGAGAGAGTTGAGACAGGCTCAGTTCTCAGACCTTACATTCCAAGGCCTGTGGGAGGTAGCTAGTGAAGCACCTGATTTTCAAGGGAAGGGTGAATCTGTATACTGGAACAAAGGGATACTGTACAAAGAGTGGACTGCTAAGGGAGGGCTAGAGGGTGACAGAATAGAGCAGTTGGCAGTGCCCAGAGCCCACCATTTGACACTTCTAGCCATAGCCCAATACATTCCCTTTTCAGGTCATATGGGCATAAAGGGTACAAGGAGATGTATTATATAGAACATTTTTTAGCCTGCGATTTCCAGAGATGTAGCAGGGTACTGCAGGACCTGTGAGCAGTGCCAGAAATTAGGCAAGGCAAGGGACAAGATTAAAGGCCAGTGATTGAGGAGCCATTTCAGAGGGTAACTATAGATATTGTGGGGCCTCTGAGTAGCCCAAGTTATGCAGGGAAGAAGTATATGCTAGTGGTAGTATATTATGCTACCAGATACCCTGAGGTGGTGGCCCTATCCTCCACTGAGGCAGAGATTTTCAGCAGGGTAGGTTTCCCAAAATAAATACTGACTAACAGATGTAACAATTTCATGTCAGACCTGCTGACTTGTCTGTTGAAGTATTGTGTGGTGAAGCACCTAAAGACCACCCCTACCATCCCCAAAATAAAGGTCTTGTTGCGAGGTTAAACTCTACACTCAAGATCATGCTGCAGGCATTTGCAGACCAGTTTAAAGGGGAGTGGAACACATATTTGCCACATCTGTTGTTTGCTTACAGAGCTGTGCCCCAGGAATCCACAGGTTTTTCATCCTTCAAGTTGCCGTATAGGCATAGGGCGATAGGACCTCTAGATTTGACTCGAGATGAGTGGGAGAGTGAGTATGAATCCCACAAGGAGTTTGTTGTGGCATATGTCCTAAACCTCAGGAAAAGGCTCAGGAAACTCATGGGTTTGGCCCAGGAGAACCTGGCAGAAGCCCAACAGCCGAAAAAGGTCTGATATGGCAGGAATGCTTGAACTAGAAAGTATGCTGTAGGGCAGCAGGTAATATTTCTCATTCCTGTCAGACACAGCAAACTGCAGGCAGTTTTGGAGGGACCCTTCAAAGTGGTAAGGAATGTCAGTGATGTCAGCTACATGGTAGAACTGCTAGGTAGGATGCAGGAGCACAAACTGTACTTTGTTAACATGATGAAACCTTACCATGACAGGGAGGCCCTTGTGCTGAGTATTTGCAGTAAGAGGCAGGAGGAGTTGGAGGGGGATCTATAGCTACAGGGAGCCAGCCAACCAAATCCCAAATTACTATGGTGGAACCTAGAGTTACAGACATCTGATAGCACAGTACAACACTGTAGTAGGGTCAGCAATGTTAAGGCAGTTGAAATCTCAAGGCAAAGTATAGGGTAGTGTATTCCCAGATAGGCTCACCCTCTCAAGCAGCATTTCTCATTGGTCACTTGAAAAACTAGCTTGTGCTTTCGGTGGGGGGTGTCACAAAATGAGCTTCTGCCAGCCCAGCTATCTGGAATTTTGTAAATAATTCTGTCATTTGAATATTAATATGATTTATAGAGAAATGTAATAAAAGGAGATACTGCCAGCCCAGAAAATTAGAATTTTGTAAGTGGTTATGAGTCATTTGTGAATATCAGCAAGGTACAATTTCTTGTGTTACAACTGCATTAGAACTGTATGTCATATTGTACATACATGTGCTGAAGATATATTTTGTAAAATACTGAGCAGAAATGTATATACACTATTGTAACTGTTTATATGTATACGTATTTTTAATAGGGGATACTGAAACACAGGAGATTAACTTTCAGTGCAACAGGAGCCATAATGTCTAGAACTAGAAGTTTTTTGTGTTGTCTTTGGATGTGGAGGAATGTAAGTTGTTTTTTGACTTCCTTTTGCCTTAGACCTCACAGAAGTCCTTGTTTATCTATTTTCATAGAGAGATGCTAAATGCTACCAGCTACAGTGGAGGTTTTATAGTCTGATCACCAGAAGTGATGTCATGCTGCTAGTATCCAAGTAGAAATATTTGATATATTAATTTAAGAACTCTCTGAGTGAGGTAGTGCATTTTGTATTTGTCTTTGACCTAATAACATCAGCTGGAAAACCCACTCACCACATCTGCCTGCTCTGTAAGTAAATTAACTAGTATATAGTGATTTCTTTTAGATATAGTTAGGAATATAGCTAAGCTTAATTTAGATGTTTTTCTTTATTTGAGACTGTCTTGCAATGTTGTTTTAGATATTTCCTGTGATTTTGAACTCTGAAGTAAATGTGATTTTACTGAAAATTTTCTTGTTCTTTTATTATTTATTATTAAATATATTTAAACCTTTCCATTGTGGCTTGTCTGTCTAGAGATATTTAGGCTCTTAGAGTACTTGCATATCTGTTTGATGACACCGTGCAGGCTACTCCAAATAGCCTTGCTCTTGGTCAAACTACCATTTGGATTAATAGTAACATTGCACAGTAAGATTGGACACCCATTGCTAAGGGCCTTAAAGTAGCTGATACATAGTGGCTGGTGGCAGTGAAAACTACCATATAGTCTGGGCAGAAGGAGGCATAGCTAGTAAACCTGTGCCAGCCTTTTCCACGTGTGTATGTCAGCTACTTGGGCAGGGCCATGGAGAACTAGTTGGAAAGTGAGGGTGCCGGCAGTTTGGCTTGCCCACTCAGCTGAGATCTCAACTCTATAGCTATGCCAGTGAGGAGTCTTGTGGGGATCTGGAGAAAGAGGGAGAAACCAGCCCCAGACTGTGGTCTCTGTGTGCTCTTCAAGGAATTTGCACTTGATGTAGAGAGCTGCATCTGGAAATACTTGTGTGTGTAACTTGTCATCCTCCCAGTGTATACATCCCCCTTTATTGCCAGTGGTGAGGATTATGCCCCCTTGATTACTGGGTCAGTGCTGGGGCATCACAGGTTATAATAGGTTCCTAAATGTAGGGCAATTGCTTGGATGGCAAGTAATAGAATGTGCTAAAACTAGTTGGTTGAGGGAGAATGGATTTGGTAGTTTGAACCATTTTAGGTGGTGAAGAGCAGAGCAGTGGTGAGATTTATGTGGCTGGTTGCTTGCAAATCTGGCAATTTTATAATAACAGGACTCCAATTTGTTTATGTTAGTTTTTCTGAGATTTGTGAAAATTAGAGTATTGTATAGTAGGGTTGGGAGTAGGTGTGTTCTTGCCATGGATTGCCTGGTGGTACTGGCCAGATATGACTTGACTCTGTACAGGGAGCCCAGTTTAATGTGGATCTTTTTGATGGTTTGAGCTGTTTGTCAAATTTTAGACAGTTGTCTAGTAGTTTGGTGTGGACAACAAATTCAATGTTAGTATTATTGGAAGAATAGATAATGAAGGGGGGTGTGATCATTTGTTTTATTATTTGAGAAGAGCATGAGCTTTGTTTTGTTTGGATTTTGTATAGATTGGTAATCAGAGAGGAATTGTTTGATGTCTTAGAAGTATTTTTGGGTGATCTTAAGGAGTTCAGGTAATGATGGTGCAACAAATATGAGGGAGGAGTCATCTGCATATTGAACAATGGTTGCTAGGTGGGTAGCAGTTCAAAGTTTGTTAGAAAAGATGGTGAAAAGCAGCAGTCAGATAATTAGCTATGGTACCAGGGAAGGGCAGGATGGGTGAGGATTAAGGATGCTAGTTCATTTAATAGTTTTTGATGGGATACTGTGTCAAAAGCCTTAGACTTATCAAGAAAGATGGATGATATGAGTTGGCCATTATTTCTGAGTTGACTGATTGTATTAGTAAAGCAGTTGTGGTACTGTGTTTGGGTATAAAACCACGTTGGCAATTAGGTAGAAGGTTATCGTTTGGTAAATAGGTGAGAAGTTGCCTATGTATATATTTTTTTCTAGAATACTGGCTAGGGGAGGAAGCATAGCAATTGTTCTATAGTTTGAGAAATCAGTTGAGGTCCCACCTTTGTGCAGGAGGATAATATAAGAAATTTTCCACAGCTTGGGCTATGTTGTTCAGAAATGGAACAGTTGATTAGGATAGAGATAGGGTAGGATATAGAATCAGCTGCTAATTTTAGAATTTTATTTAAGAGTTGGTCGGCAGTGAGGGATGTGGGCTTAAGCTTGTCAAGAAGTGTTTTTTTTTTTTAATGAAGCTAGTTTGTACTGGTTTGATACAGAAAGAATTTAGGTTTAGTTCTGAGGCTGTAGGAACACATAGAGGTGTATAACTGTCATTTTTAGTACAGATAGAATGGACCTGATGAAGTGTGAGTTAAATTGGGAGGCAATGCAATTTGTGGCATTTGTGGTGGTGGGAGCTGGATTTGTGGACTGTCCATTTTTAAGGAGTAGCTTAATGGCTCTCCAAACTTTTTGTGGATTGTTTTGGTTCTTTTGTTGGAATTTTGTATAGCGTAACTTTTTATTGAGAATAAAATGAGTGGAAAAACAAACCATAAAGTCTAAACCAAAATCCAAGAAAAACAGCTGTGTCAGCGTACACGGTGTAAATCCAAAGTAGTATTTATTGCATAAATTACACAAGCGCTTTCACCCTAACTTAATTGTAGGGCTTTTTCGATTTGAGTTTAGCCTCCAGTGTCATTGTATAAGTTCACCTCTCTCATACTCTTTCTGTTTCTTTAAGGATTAAGTGGTTGTTGCTAACATGAGACAATTGCTACATGTTCTCAGCATACCTATATCCATCAAGCTGGCTACAGAAAAGTTAGGAATTTGCATGTCCATACAGTCCAGTCCTTTGATTGTACACTACAAGGGGGGCTCTATTGTGGTTAGAAGGCTATAAGGGTGCTTTGTGGGTGCAGACTAATAAGGGTGTTGTATTGGGACAGATTATGCTAAACAATACCAATTTAGGTTCATAGGTTCATAGGTTCGTACTAGGCTATCTGCCCTAGGGCATTTATAAGCCTAGCCAGAGTGTGTGTGGCTTTTGCCACCCCTTGGGATGAGAATACTATGCCCATTTAGGGTTTAGTTTACTGTGCCTCTGTCTAGTAGTGACACAGAGATGACCCCTGGGGTAAACCTATGATCTCCCATCCACTCGTCAAAATTTCTCTTGAAGAGAGTTAGTGAGGGGCTCTGCCTAACATGGACTGGGATTCTGTTCCAGAGTGTAGGGAGCCTCTGGGTTATGAATCTGTCCCTCCAGCATGTCCTATTTATTTCTGTGTTGAGGTTCAAATCTCTTGCTCTCGTGGCTCTGATGGATTTGGATTTTCTGAGGTGGAGCATGTCCATTAATTCCGGATTGGACATGGCCTTGTACGTCAGGCATAGATCACCTCTGAGTAGGCGGTATGCGACTGAATAGAGCTGGAGTTTCTTCAGCCGGGCAGCATATGACATATGTTTGAGACCCTTTATCCTCTTGGTGAGGAACTTTTGGGGTCTTTCCAACTGCTGCAGGTGTCGGGTAAGATACATCCCAAATGGGGCATTGTACTCAATCATGGGCCTGATAAGAGAAGAGTACAGGGGCACAATGACCTCTCTTGATCTAGATGTGAATCCCTTCATGATAAGGTGGGCAATATAGAAGGTCTTCCTAACCACCTTGGCAATGTGAGTGTCAAATGAGAGGTTACTGTCAACTTGGGTGCCTAGGTCCCTGATTACCTCTTCCATACTTAATGGATTACCAACTATGTGGTAATTTGTGGGTAACTTGTTTTTCCCAAAGGGTATGACTATACATTTTTTGGCATTCAGTTTAAGGCCATGGCTCTGGCACCAATTATCCATTTCTATGAGGCCTCTCTGAAGGATGCTTGTGTCTGCTGGAGTATCAATTATGGCACCCAGTTTGCAGTCATCTGCGAACTTTGTCAGCCACAATCCTCCTATGTTTGCTTGCACCTCAGAAAAATAAATGCCGGACAAGAGGGTCCCAGGACTGAGCCCTGTGGGACACCACTTGTGACTGGCTTAGAGTCTGACATGGCTCCAGCAATTCTGACCTTCTGCTAACACTACAGAATTCTACTAAATCTGTAGGCATTACTGCTCAGCAACTAACAGCTCTAAACTTGTTGGTGTGCATGGTATTTGGTCTATATTGCTGCTTTACAGTGAAAGTTTTTTATGGACCATTCGGCTATTAAAAGTTGCTTTCTAGATGTTTGCTTCTGTAGAGGGCACAGCTAACCCATGCAAACATGTAAAATTTACAGGAGCTCAGGAAATGTAGACAAATAACTAATGAGCAATCTGGATAATAAAACAGCTAGACTACAAATCCTTTTGTGTATTTGGGAACTCGGCAGATATTTCATGCCCCAAGATGCATAAACCCAGTCCTTCTAATATAAAAACGCAGTAGAAGAGACCCACAAATGCAATGCTACCACAAACCAATTAAACAGCTAGCAGGAAATTCCTTTACTTACGGTGATATCAAGACAGTCTTCACGGCACTAAGAGTGAGAGGACAAACTTTTTTTTTTTAAATACATGAAATCTAAACATAAAAGCAGGAAACAATAGCAATAACTAAAAATAAATTAAGCAAGTGCAATTTAGCACTCAAAGGTATTTAGCTTGGCCTGGATGGCACTGAATATAAGTAAAAATTTTCTGTAACACAAGCTAGGACTCCAAGATTTACTGAGCTATAGGAAAGTGAGCAGGAGACAATGTGTAGTAATCCACTTTCATGTGGGTATGTTGGTTATGTATATCAGTATATTTCTGTATTGATGTTCCTGTCATTTGAAAGCTTAATCTTCCCAACTACTACCGTCTTTTGCATAGCTCATTTTCTACTTACATTTTCTTCTTTCTGCTTTCCAACCTGACATATTTTACAAAAAGTAAAACTTGTTGATCCTCAGATCGCTTACAATAGGTTAAAACAGTACCATAGGTAATATAAGTTCCTGCTTCATCTTCATTTACTTTGTTTTTGTCTTGCAACTTTGAAAACTGACTTGACAGTATCTGTCATGTTCCCTCAATAACATCATTTTATACAAGGCTTACAATATAAACAAGTCAACAAGCCTTTTCCAAGATGTAAATGTAGTTGAATTAAACACAATTGTTTAAGCAGAATTCTTTTCATACTTTTTTTACATCACAAAATTCAAACTGTTGACTGTGGTATAACTCATCATAAGTTGCTATTGTATAATCAAGACCCAATAGTGTCAGTCCCTTTATTTATGTATGTATTTATTTATTTATTTTTCATTCATCTCTATTTGTTAACCATTTAGACAGGCTGGTGATCTGATCCTTTTCAGCTATGAGCCGTAAGTTTGACTTATATGTGAAGACAGATTTAATGTGTGTATATATATATATATATATATATATATATATATATATATATATATATATATATATTTATCTCTCTCTCTTTATATATATATATATATATATATATATATATATATATATATAGATATATATTAAATAATTGCATGCATTAAATAAGTACATAATAGGGCAATGTACATAACTGAATAGAGAGTACTGGAGAGTAAAGTAATTTGATAGCTGGTATTTGTTTGATGTGAACAATATTTAATCACTGGAATAAATGTATTGTACAACTCTAGGATCATCCACTGTCTCTTAAACAGGTTCACAAGGTTTCACTTTGGAGGTTTTCCTTCAATGATGTCTTAAAAGCATCTATGGTTGTTTGGCCTATGATATAATTTTGCAGGTGATTTTAGGTGGCAGGGCCTATTCCGGAGAAAGTAATTTCTTGAGCAAGCAACTGTTTTTAATTTTGATCTGTTCATGTCAAAATAAATATGCTGTGAATTTCTGAGGTAATATGGTTGATTTCAAAAAAGGAACTAATCTTCTCAAAGATGGACAGTAATCAAGTTTGTGGATTTTGAAGAGAAGAGTAGAAATGTAGCCAGATCTATCATTCTATCATTGTAAATCACAGTGATGGAGTTAGGAAGGTTACAGTGAAGAGTGTATGTCTATGTGTGCGTGTGTGTGTGTGTGTGTGTGTGTGTGTGTGTGTGTGTGTGTGTGTGTGTGTGTGTGTGTGTGTGTGTGTTTGTGTATGTGTGTGCGTTGCGCATGGGGGTGTGTAAATCTAAAACTTTATTTTCTAGAACTATGAGCTTTGAGGCATTTTTGAGGAATGTAAACCCAGCAGGAATAGGCCATATTTTAGCTTGGAAGGGAGGATATTTACTGCTGTGCTTGTCATGGCAGATTGTGAGAGAAGGTGTGGTATCATATAGCAGAGTTTTAGCTCTGTGTGAACATTGCCAGTGAGTCAGTGTGGGTGGTGAGAGATAATAAAGAATCAAGAATCAGGCCTAGATGTTTGTATTCCTTGCTTTTACAGTGACTAGGTGTTTGTATTCTTTGCTGTTACAGTGACTAGGTGTTTGTATTCTTTGCTGTTACAGTGACTAGGTGTTTGTATTCTTTGCTGTGACAGTGACTAGGTGTTTGTATTCTGAGACCATTGGGAGGTAATACCTTTGATATCTTTGATAACGATAGCTTTAGCATCAGTTAGTTCTTGAGGTATGACAAATAGCATTAGGTTAATGTTTGTGGTACTTATAAGAAGCTTATTGACTTTGGACATTAACTCCAAAGAATTAAACACGATGACAGAGAAATAAACGTTAGGTCTGAAATTGCTGTACCTTGAAAAATTTTACTTCTCTGAAGGATAAATATCTTGGGGTTAGTATGCACAAATGCACATCTATAAATAGCTGGGGTGTGAGGTTAGCCTAGCATATTAGGTAGTATAAGCAAGTTTCAACAATTTACCTGCAAAACTGTCATTCATTTTTTGGAGTTTGGGACTCTTACTATAGTCTCAGTCTTCCCATGGGATACCAAATTATCACATTCTCAGTTTAAATAAAAGGTGAAATCATTAAAGATTTTCAGGCCATCATTAAAGATTTTGGTAGAATGGTAGACAACTGTATAAACATTGATCACTTTATATTTATCAAAACTCAGAACAGTATTACTCTGCATACCATCAAATTATATAAGGCACATTTAGTCACTACAAGGTGACCATTGGACCACTTTATGGTTCACTAATGTGACTCATTATTCGATATAATATTGCATTCTATAGCCTTTGTGTAAACTATCTAAAACAACTAGGAAAATGATAATGCTATTCCCTTACTAGAATAATATTAATGGGGAAATACAGCTTTGCATATGTCCAGGAAATGTGGTGGTTGGCATGATGGTTAATGTATTTACCTCACAGGTACAGGGTTTGATTTCCACCAAAGGAAATTGAGTAGGTTTAAAATGGCCCACAAAGGCAGGTACATAGTGCTTACCTATGGCAGTGTGGTGCTTCTTACAGGCAGCATAATGTTCAAATCTGCCTTCTCTTTAAGTCAATGTCTACTTATAGTCTGTTTGCATCTCAAATGCCCAGCCAGGGAAGCTGAAATCAGAACAAGGAAGCTAATTCTGAAAATAAATGTCAATCACACAAAAAAATGTGACAGGTATATTATGCACAAGACCTTCAAAAATGATAGAATAAGACTCCCTTAAAATTAGAAATAGCCTTTCATTAAACTCCTTCAAAAAAATCTTGCTACCTCTATGGCGAGCACAAAATGTCAATATGGGATTATGACAATTGTGTGTTGATGGCAAGTGGGTCATAACTTTGACAGTCAAATCTAAGAATTTATGCCCAGACTATGAGGGTAACTCAACCTGTTTGTTGAGCCATGCATTACTTTTGATTCTTGTACCCTATGGAAAGCCTTCAGTCAACATTTGATTGTAGCACTTTGTCTCACATTAGTATATATATATATATATATATATATATATATATATATATATATATATAGATATATATATATGTGTGTGTGTGTGTGTGTGTGTGTGTGTGTGTGTGTGTGTGTGTGTGTGTGTGTTTGTGTATGTGTGTGCGTTGCGCATGGGGGTGTGTAAATCTAAAACTTTATTTTCTAGAACTATGAGCTTTGAGGCATTTTTGAGGAATGTAAACCCAGCAGGAATAGGCCATATTTTAGCTTGGAAGGGAGGATATTTACTGCTGTGCTTGTCATGGCAGATTGTGAGAGAAGGTGTGGTATCATATAGCAGAGTTTTAGCTCTGTGTGAACATTGCCAGTGAGTCAGTGTGGGTGGTGAGAGATAATAAAGAATCAAGAATCAGGCCTAGATGTTTGTATTCCTTGCTTTTACAGTGACTAGGTGTTTGTATTCTTTGCTTTTACAGTGACTAGGTGTTTGTATTCTTTGCTGTTACAGTGACTAGGTGTTTGTATTCTTTGCTGTGACAGTGACTAGGTGTTTGTATTCTGAGACCATTGGGAGGTAATACCTTTGATATCTTTGATAACGATAGCTGTAGCATCAGTTAGTTCTTGAGGTATGACAAATAGCATTAGGTTAATGTTTGTGGTACTTATAA
The DNA here is from genome assembly GCF_019279795.1 of Protopterus annectens. Lineage (NCBI taxonomy): Eukaryota > Metazoa > Chordata > Ceratodontiformes > Protopteridae > Protopterus > Protopterus annectens. The sequence goes on along the minus strand of NC_056732.1, from coordinate 801,838,229 downwards.
GAAGCTTATTGACTTTGGACATTAACTCCAAAGAATTAAACACGATGACAGAGAAATAAACGTTAGGTCTGAAATTGCTGTACCTTGAAAAATTTTACTTCTCTGAAGGATAAATATCTTGGGGTTAGTATGCACAAATGCACATCTATAAATAGCTGGGGTGTGAGGTTAGCCTAGCATATTAGGTAGTATAAGCAAGTTTCAACAATTTACCTGCAAAACTGTCATTCATTTTTTGGAGTTTGGGACTCTTACTATAGTCTCAGTCTTCCCATGGGATACCAAATTATCACATTCTCAGTTTAAATAAAAGGTGAAATCATTAAAGATTTTCAGGCCATCATTAAAGATTTTGGTAGAATGGTAGACAACTGTATAAACATTGATCACTTTATATTTATCAAAACTCAGAACAGTATTGCTCTGCATACCATCAAATTATATAAGGCACATTTAGTCACTACAAGGTGACCATTGGACCACTTTATGGTTCACTAATGTGACTCATTATTCGATATAATATTGCATTCTATAGCCTTTGTGTAAACTATCTAAAACAACTAGGAAAATGATAATGCTATTCCCTTACTAGAATAATATTAATGGGGAAATACAGCTTTGCATATGTCCAGGAAATGTGGTGGTTGGCATGATGGTTAATGTATTTACCTCACAGGTACAGGGTTTGATTTCCACCAAAGGAAATTGAGTAGGTTTAAAATGGCCCACAAAGGCAGGTACATAGTGCTTACCTATGGCAGTGTGGTGCTTCTTACAGGCAGCATAATGTTCAAATCTGCCTTCTCTTTAAGTCAATGTCTACTTATAGTCTGTTTGCATCTCAAATGCCCAGCCAGGGAAGCTGAAATCAGAACAAGGAAGCTAATTCTGAAAATAAATGTCAATCACACAAAAAAATGTGACAGGTATATTATGCACAAGACCTTCAAAAATGATAGAATAAGACTCCCTTAAAATTAGAAATAGCCTTTCATTAAACTCCTTCAAAAAAATCTTGCTACCTCTATGGCGAGCACAAAATGTCAATATGGGATTATGACAATCGTGTGTTGATGGCAAGTGGGTCATAACTTTGACAGTCAAATCTAAGAATTTATGCCCAGACTATGAGGGTAACTCAACCTGTTTGTTGAGCCATGCATTACTTTTGATTCTTGTACCCTATGGAAAGCCTTCAGTCAACATTTGATTGTAGCACTTTGTCTCACATTAGTATATATATATATATATATATATATATATATATATATATATATATATATATATGTGTGTGTGTGTGTGTGTGTGTGTGTGTGTGTGTGTGTGTGTGCGTTTGTGTGTGTGTGCATGTGTGTATATATGGGTCTACTACCAGAGATTGAAATTGCACTTTCACGAACACCAGTAGAACGAATGGACAATGTCCTCCACTGTGGTACGTTAGTCATGGACCTTAGGGTTAGGGCTTGGGTTAAGGATAGTGGATAGCCCTACTAGGTATCCACTTTCCTTAACCCAAGCCCTAACCCTAAGGTCCGTGACTACCAGACCACAGTGGAGAACATAGGTCTGTGACTACTGCACAGAGAAGGACATACAATTTCCTCCACTGTGGTACGGTAGTCATGGACCTTAGGGTTTAGCACTTGGGTTAAGGACAGTGGATATCCCTACTAGCTGTCCACTATCCTTAACCCAAGCCTTAATCCTAAGGTCCATAACCATTCGCTCAAGTGATGTTCGCAAAAGTGCACTTTTGGTGAAGTTCGCGTTAGTGGGCATCTACTACTGGATTTCGAAAGAGTGTAATTTCGATCTCCGGTAGTAGACCCATGATATAAATATATATATATATATATATATATATATATATATATATATATACACATATGTGTGTGTGTGTGTGTGTGTGTATATGTGTGTGTGTGTGTGAGAGTGTGTGTGAGTGTGTGTGTGAGTGTATATATATATATATATATATATATATATATATATATATATATGTATATATATACATACATATGGATCCACTTTGTAATCCCGAAATACTGAAATCAAAATTTCAATATTGCGGACTTACAAAGCAAAAACACTAAATACCAAAACCTCATAACCGCAAAATTTAAAATCCCAAATATACAATACACATACAGCACACACATACACATGTACACAACTTCCCCCCATAATCAAACAGATAATCCTGCACTACAAACAAACAGATAATCCTACACTACAGATACTGCAACACCCCCATGTGGAGGGCTGTGCTCCCCACACCCTCCTACTTAAATATTCTATTTCCAAGATTGCACAAACAAGCACACAAAAGAAACTCACACCCACACATTTCAAAGTCCCTCACACACAGATCACAGTCACAGCACACACTGACACACACTAAATCCCCTAATGAACACACATACACATACATACTTACTTAATCTTCCACCCATCCATTTACACACCGCACCACTAGAAGCGTGAAATTCAACATCTCCAAGCTTCGGGACTGTGAATTTTGCACTTCTGTGTTTTTGTGATTCTGTGATTCAAGTATGCAATTTCAAAATACTGAAATTCGGGATTTCAGTATTTCAAAATTACAAAGTGGACCCATACACACTCACACACACACACACACACACAGACATATATATATATATATATATATATATATATATATATATATATATATATATATATATATATATATATATATATATATATATATATATATATATATATATATATGTATATATATGTATATATATATATATATATATATATATATATATATATACACACACACACACACACACACACACACACACACACACACACACACACACACACATACATATATACATTTATAGATGTATATGTATGTAACACTTTGTGACCTAGAGCTTCAGGATAATATTTGGTTATCCACATATTTGCTGGCTCTTCTTGCTTCATAAATATTGCATTATAATTTTAACAAACAAGTTTGGAGATTTGCTTCACTGATGAATAGTTCATTGCCAATATTTTAATTGATTTGGATAACTAATATTATTTTACAGTTTTTGTAATGCATATTAAAGTATGAAGAACTTAAACTTGAAAAAAAAATACATACATCCTGCTGCTCAAGAAGGGGGTATAAATGTTGATGTATCTATTTGCTGAAATGTATGGATAACATGAACAGTTGAATGTGGGGGGCTAGAACTACCTGCCAATATAGCTAAATGATGCTAAGGTGTGAAACTGTCTGTATGCATGCATTCATTTGAGTATTGTAAAAAAGTTCTGTTCTTCTGTTCTTCTAAGGATATTGTGTGATGCCACATAAACAAATGGTTTCATTTAAATGATAAAAGACAGATCCCAGGATTCAATAAAGTTTGTGTAGGCTTCACTCAAAGCCTGCACAGAGTTTACATGTGTGCGCAGTGATGCATGGTGAGCAGCAGCGCTCACTGCATATTCATGCGGTGTATCACATTTATACATAAATAAGTGCAGCTTCATGGTTGACAACAGTGTTGCCAGCAAGGAAACAGTGTAAGCGAACAAGGACAGCACTCCTGTTTCAATCAGAGCACTGAAGATCTGCAGTTTTGTATGGAATGCCGCAGTGATCAACAGGGCTTCACACTTACTGCAAGACATCTGGACAAAGGCCAACATAATGGGATGACAATGACCCAGAAATAGGGACATATTTGCCCTACAGAAATATGTGAGAATAGCCAGGGGGTTGTGTTAAGATACATGTTTTGAAGGATTTGAAGTCTGAAAATCAAATGTGTAATTATTGAGTCACATCAGTCCTGAGATCATCCCAGTAATATGGCAGAAAATCACAAATATGTTAATGAACACATCTGTACATTCTGTGAAAATCTGGACAGTTGAGAGGTATGAATATTAAGTACAGGGTCCAAACAAAGCATAAGACAGTGTATCAACAGTGTAGAATACTGTAAAATGCCATTCCTGGCATTCTGTACTAAAGTTGCGTAAATGATCTATAAAGATACATGGACTGCCATTTAAAATAAACCCTCAGTAGAAGGGTGTGTATTGAGCAGGGACACACAGATGAACTGTAGGAATGAACACAAGGAAGGAGGATAAGATAAACAGCCTAATGTACAGCAGATGAGGGCATGTCAATGGAAGACTGTTGTAGCAGAAAAAACAATCACATATCAGAATGGTGCAGTAGGGACTGCACATTGAAAATGTGTTATATGACTGTCACAGAAGGTGACATAAACAATGGGGAGGATGTCTGTGTGAGATATTCATCCTTACGAGAATAATGCAGAGGACATCCATCAGGGATCTGACATACAGTTGGGGAAGGGTGCATATTCTAAAGCTCTGCAAACTGATTAATATAAATTTCAGTGTAATCTCAGCAGAGGTCTCCAGCAAGTGGGGCAGAGAAGAACATTAAAAAGAAGAAATCACAATCATGGACAATATCAGAAGAATAACAGCAGTCATCCCATGCATATGACATAACATATGTGATTTAGAATGATCAGAGATGATTTTGCACAAACACACTTGTGCAACTGTTATGATATGTCCACAATCTATGAGGGTAATCACACACACTGTCCTGGCACTGTAACATCTGCTGGAGGCATTAAGAGGGTCACTGCTATACCTGTATGCGACATTATGATCGATGCAGGCTAGTTGACATGTTGTGCATGGTGCACACATGCATACACACACACACACACACACACACACACACACACACACACACACACACACACACACACACATATATATATATATATATATATATATATATATATATTTTTTTTTTTTTATGGCAAGATCCACACTGTCACAAATATCTATGCCATTGATGTTGTCAAACACCTATGTATGTACTGTGTGCATCACCAGAACAGGTAGCACACATGCATTTGGTGTAACAACTTGATGGGGTTTCTGCACCGTCACATGTTTATGCCACAAAATAATACCTAGGTATGGCCAACAGGCTGTGTGACAGTTCACTGTGACAAAGGTGGTACCCTTCAGTTACACATCAGTGGGAGATGTGTAGGGAGGTACATGAAGATGGGTGCATTGTATTCAGTTATTGGTGTGATGTAGGCTGGTAACCATGGAGGTATTATGTTATTTATTTAAAATTTGTTAACTGGGAAAGTCCGACTTGGAACAAAGCCAACTTTCAGCGAAGGCCTGGGGAGAAAGGCTACAGATGCACGTCTTTGTAATGTGGTAGGAAACCAGAGCACCCAGAGAAAACCCACACGAATGCAGGGAGGACATGCAGACTTCATACAGAAGGCACCCCAGCCGAGAATCGAACTGGAGGATCTCTTGCTGTGAGGCGACAATGCTACAACTGCATCACTGTGCCATCCTGATGTAGGTCACTTCACATATTTCAACATACTTAAATGACGCATATGTGATCCACTGGTCTACCCACTTGGTGATAAAGCTGTTTATGGCCACATCTGACAGTGTTGATTGAATACCTCAGTGTGGATTTCTGTCAAATGTCTTGCCTGGTCAGGTTCAACAGGATGATACTGTTGTCATCATGTATGCCCTTGATGACATCTTTGAGGACATCTTTCAGATGTAACAGACATGATGTAGCATTAACAACTCATAAAGGTCTGTTGCACACAGACTGGATATTATTAGTGTCCATTTAGAAAAGGTCCGTGATGACATGTTGGTCTACCTCACAGTAAAGGAGAATCAGGGTATGTCTATACATGCATGCATCAGTTGCTGCTCCCCAAACTCAGATGGATGCATGTTGATGTACACCCTTCTATGGGAACATAGTCCATGTGGAGGGTGTGTTGAAGTGCTTATTCAACCATATCAGGAAGATGTATGTCCTGAGTCACACCATAATCAATCTGTGATGTTGTCACAGGCCATTGATTCTGTGTGATAGGCTTGGATGATACTGCCTATCTTGATCTGGTCTATGGTTTTGACACAATCCCTATGCAGGTATCATTGAGAAACTCTCCCAGCTAGGGATTAACCCTTGCATCATTAGATGGGTAACCATTTGGCTCAGTGACAGAACACATAATGTGAAAGTTGGTTAATCAACCTGTACCAGTAGAGCTCTCATCATTGGCATACCCTTTACTGTTTGCAATCTATTTCTCGACAGTCCAGACTAATGTATATGGCCTTTGGCTTAACAAGTTTGCTGATTCTTGCATATCAGGTGCAATCATTGAGTCCTTCAATGATAATAACATGCTACAGGAGGAGCTAACACAGACAAATGATTGGTGACAAAGCCACGCAATCTAAAAATAAATGTAGAAATGTGTCTTTATTTTGTCCTTCTGAAAAGTGGGATTCCATGCTAATTACAGCATTGACACCAGTCCTGCTATGCTGAAACCTAGTGATGCAAGCACAGGGAGCACATATAGATAAAAATCTGAACTTCAACCACCAAGTGGTATTGTAAGCCTATGTCATACACATCATAAGTCACGCCATCATATTCAGATCATAGGATTGTATGGCACACTGTACTCAAACCTCATCAGAACACTAATAGAGTATAATGATCTCTTTCACATGTACCTAACCAGACACATGCAGCAGCTGGAGAGACCACAGGGGTTTCTCACCAAGCAATCTCAGGGCCTACAAACCAAGCCATGATATATGTGGATAGACTGAAAGCCATGTCGCTGTAATCTGTATCAGCCTCTGACCCTAACATGGTGGAAATAATGCATACCAACAAATCAGATATAGCTGATGACATCAGCAGTGTCCGTTGAGGACAATAAGGTAATAACACTGCTTCACATGCTGGTATAAAAGGCTCTCTGTAATGTCAAGCAGGAGCACAAACACACACGCCCAGTTGACTGCAGTAAGAAAATAACCCCTTCCTATATAAGCACACAGACTACAGACCTCTGTATTTAAGGCAAGCATCACAGCTCAAGTCTGACTTGAAGTGCCTCAGTCAACACTTTATAGATTATGACATTAGGAGTGTCTGTTGAGGAGAATATGCTAACAGCAGTGTTGCACATACTGGTGTAAAAGGCTCTCTGTAATGTCAAGCATGGGCACAAACATCAAATATACACACAGCCCCAGTTGACTGCAGTGAGAATCAAACCCCTACCTATCTACTTAAACAGACTACAGAACTCAGTACTTTGCACAAGAACCATGGCACAAGTCTTATTACAAGACAGGTCAACTTATACTGGATGACATCAGCAGGACATGTTGGTTAGAAGTTGTTGGGAGGACTGCATGAAATGAATTTATAGGCATGTGCAACTATCAAAATACTGTCAATCCACAGGACTGGAACAGTGGCTGTAGGATACACACTTCTGCTTTTCTGGTTAGACACACACACACACACACACACACACACACACACACACACACACACACACACACACACACACACGTTAACAGTTGAGACTTCAGTGAAAACAGAACCCCTACCTAAGTACAAAGACTGCAGACCTCAGTACTACCCTTTTTGAGAGCACCATGGCACAAGTCTGACATTTATAATACTACACATCAAATTATAATGGATGACATCAGCAGGGCATGTTGAAGAGAAGAAGCTGGGGAGGCCTGCATAGGTTCATAGCTTCATAGGTTCATAGGAAGTTATTAGCCTAATGGTCCTAGGGTGTTTACAAGCCTAACTGTGTAAAAACACAGTACCCGTATTGAGCATAGATAGATGATAATTGTTAGCAGAGTAATTTTGTGATCAGAACTGATTGGTCCTGTCCATGAAGGACATAGGTGCCACCTCGAGGGTGAATTTAGAATCATCCATCCAGATGTCAAGGTTGCAATTGAATAAGGTCATTGAGGAACACTGCATCACTTGCAATGGGAGCCTATTACAGAGGAGCTGCAATTACTGGAAGATATATCTGTCTCTTCAGCATGTTCTGTTTATGTCAGAGGTTAGGTGGAGATCCCTGGAGCAAGTTATTATTGTCCCATTTGATTTGCAGATGTCCAACATTTCCAGTAGGACAGGGTCTGAGATGGATTTATAAGGCCAGGCATGGGTCACCTCTCAGCAGCCTGCATGATACTTAGAATAGTAACAGGTCTTTCAGTCTTTCCATGCATGTCATGTTTTGGAGACCCTGGATTCTCCCATTCACAAACCTCTGTTCTTCCCCAGTTGATGCAGGTGTCTAGTGAGGTACAGACAGAAGGGAGCATTGTACTCAATTAGTGGTCAAATAAGGGAAGAGTACAGCAGAGCTATGACCTCCCTGGTCTTGGATGTGATGGTCTTATTTATGAGGTTCACAATGTAGAATGTGTCTCATCAATATGGACACATAGTGATTGAAGTGTAAATTGCTATCAACATGTGTTCTCATGTCTCACAACACTGCATTTGAGCTGAGGGGTGCTATGTATATCATAGTTAGCAGGAGTACTTCATTGTCAAAAGGGGCAATGAGGCATTTTTTTGCTTTAAGGTTCATTCCGTGGGTTTGCCCCATTCATTTGTTTGTGCAAACCCCTTCTATAATATGTTGACTTAGTTGGTAACTCTATAGGATAGGTCTATATTGAATTCTCGAAAGCCGACAATGTAGAATCTGACATTGTCGGCACTAGAATAGCAAAACTGCAGAACATTGAAGAAGTAAACGGAAATCTCTGTAAGTTTTTTTTTTGGAGCATTCGATGTTTTAACAGTTCGATCACTAAGGGTCGACCTTTAGTGATTTGAACTGTTAAATATTTGATGTTACAATATAGACCCTATATGACTGGGTCATTTCACAGTCACCTGCACTGCAGACCTAGTATGACATCTACCTTTGCCTGGACTTCACAGAAATAGTTTCCAAACAGTTGAGAGCCCATCACAGATCTTTGTGGTATTCCAATGGTAAGTGATCTAGTGGTGGAGGTGCAGTCTCCAACTTTGACAGTTTGTGTTCTGTCAGTTAGCCAGTTTTCTACCATCTAAGAATGTATGGCTTAATCTCCTGATGAGAAATTTTCTTTATGATATTTGGGAGATAGCGTCAAAGGCCTTGGATAACTCAACATAGGCAGTATGTCCTGTTATCTCTCATCCAAGTCTTTGGTGTCAGTATCAAATACATCCTCTCAGTTTAATAAACAAGATCTTCCCTTGACAAAACCAAAATGGGTTGGGTCATGTGTGTTGAAGGTCACCTATGTCCCTGTAGATAAGGTCCAAGCTGATTCTTTTCCTAGCCTTGCAGATAAGGATTTTTAGGCTTATGGGTCAATAGTTATGGGTCAATAGTTCTAGTTCTGCATGTTACCATATAGGTGTACATTGCATACCACACAACATTTCATATTAATTTCTGTACTGTAGGTGATATATGTATTAAAAAAGTACTGAGACACTAGGGTTGTAGTGCTTGGGGGGAGATAACATGTGACTATATGTAAATATGCGACATAATGTTAGATAGGGCCTTCGGTTTGTTACATTTCCACATGTAATTTCATGTCATAGACAGGAAATGGACAGTAAACATCAGTAATACACAATAATGTTTACTTTTCCATAGCGCAGAAAGCAACAAGTTTACACAGTGGATGGCAACATGTCTGTGCATGCGAGATACACATTTTCAGTACTTCCCATATATGTGCTTAGTTAAGCAGTGCACAGCTACAAGCCACATTGTGAAAAGTCAGAGATTTAGTATTGACTCTATGAAACACACTTGCTGCTTAACTGACTATGTGACAGCAGGTATAAATGCATTGACATATTTCTTTTTGAACCCAGATGATACTGGATTCAAATCCATGTGTATCCATGTGTATCTAATACTTTTAAAGACTTTAAAATAAATGGTGATAAATGCAATGACATGAATTCTTTATAGTACATATACTGCTGTGTGTAGGGTTAAGCAGCACAGCATGGAGATAACTGCAGCATTGTACTGCTGCTCAATGTTGCTGTGTATTGGTGCACAATGCAAAACTCTGCACACAGAGTGCAAGAAGTAAAGGTATCCATTGTTTTTTCTGCCACTTATGTTGTGTGTGATTCTATTTTTTTTTTACCAGATTAAATGTGTTAAAATGGGGTAGATAGGAAAGTGGTGAAACTGGGAGCAAGCAGGGGGAAGAACAAATGTAAAGCAATATAAGAATGTGCAGTGGGGAGATAGGAAATAACCATAGCTATCTGTTTCTTTAACAGTGTAAACTGAAAATATGAGCAGAATATTAACTGAATTTGGGCTGTCACCTCCATAAAGAGGGTGACAACAATGCAATCATGTTGTATAGCCAACTGGACCAAATGAAGTGTGTCAAGAAGACATGTGTGTGAAATGAAGTGCTATGATTTTTTTTTTTTTTTTTTTTGTGGGACAAGTGACCATTTTTTTGAATTCAGTAAGAGAGGACTGCTGGGTAAGGAATGTCTGGGTTAGGTAAGTTGGGTAGGTAGGAAGCAATTGCAAACATGCAAGACAAACAAGGCAAGAGACAGGAATGGTTGGGGACAACATTACTGGGGTGAGGGAACAGACAACACAGGCTCATGAACATCAAGCTTGGAGCCAGTGAAATGCAAGTCCTCACCCACTGGACTGTCATCACTGTCACCTCACTCCACTGTCAGATGGAGTGTTTGACATTTTCTCCTCCTCCTGTGGACTATGAAGGAGAGCAGCCTTTCCATCCTGCATAGGTGCACACCAATTGTGCACTATACATCATCCCTGCCAACTCCCTGCAGGTGATAAAATCACCACCTTTGCCACTGCTGCCAAAGGGTATCACTGCACCAGCTTCCGGGACAGGTCTACCTGAGGGCACAGGTAGTGCAGAGGCAGCAGAGGCAGTGCTGCCAGGTTGGCTCCCATACTTCCTGGGCATCGGTGCTAGAGCTGATGAGCAGGGACAAGCTGATCCACTGTGGCTGGCATACCTTGCTGTGCTGTGAAGCATTTAGAGATGTGATACATATGAATGACATGGAGACATTTTGACAACACATAATAGAAAATATAAAAAGAGTGATAATGGTTGGGGAGAGAAAAAAAAAGAGATAAAATTAGTACCACAATATGTGACATACAATGCATTAATACAATTATAAATCTTTATCTGAAGTATTACATTTAAGTATACGTCCTAACAGATACACACTATACTACAGATTGCTAAAAGTAATCCTTGAAATGAACATGTATTGCATACATACATGTTCCAGTAACACAGATCTCAGTTTATAGCAGGGAATTTGTGCCACTGGTATAGAGTTTTTAATTTAATGTAAATATTGAAGAACAATAGTATTGTATAGTTTTGAATTATGGTATTTGACCAGACAACTTCTGACTACAGTCTAATATTGGACTCTTACATTTGTTTTGTGCTACAGAGTAATGTGTGCATACTTGCTTTTTCAGTTGAGATATGCATGCGCAATCTGATGCAGCTCTATAAAAGACCAACAAAGCTATCTTTAACTTTTATTCCTAAAATAACATTTCTCCTCTGCTGCTTACATACCACTTGCTTCCCTCAGTCTCCAATTGAGCAAAATGAGCCTGCCTATTGAACTGAAATTTGGTGGCAGCTGGGGAAAGAACAGAGAAGAACAGAAGAGCATTATGCATTCCAGTTTTGCCTATATTTAACTTTGTACAAGTACTCTCTTATTGTCATACTAACACAGTTGTGGGATGTCCACAGTCTCAAATTCCTGCAATCAATGGTGGAGACCATCCATTTTCCTCCTGTGTAGGTCATTAAAATGATGCCTACATTGTTCACCAGTGCATGGAATACCAGTGACACTGGATAGAGCTTGGGACAAACTATTCCATGCCTCAGACTTGGACTGGAAGCCAGAATAGTCCCTCTGCAGAAGTCTTTGCTGTGGTGCTTTACTAGGAGTACACTAAATACCCTGGACTCCTGGACACCCCACCCTGTGTCCTAAACTAGGCACCTTGCTCTCTAACTCCAGCCATGTTTAGCAGCAGAACCAGAGCAATGGCAACTGATGGTTTCCCACCAAAATCCAGTTATCACATTTACTGGTAATGCATAAACCCAAGCAATTATGCCAACCGCATTTGCATGATGTTAAGCAGAGTGCAGCAGTGCCAAGCGGGGAGGAATGAAATAATTGAAAATGGAAGGTTAATCTGGCACTTGACCTTAGTCTGAGGGGTGATTACTAAGGTAGCCTTGAAATATATAGTGGAAATTGGAAGGTAACTGTTAGGTGAGTTAAGTTTGCAGACATGTAGTGGGGGAATAAATCTAATGACCTGACAGTTTTTTTTGTCTTTATACATTGAGGAAAATTTACTTTTACAGTGTGAGATTCAAACATAGGGGACAAAACAAGAATCATACATAAATACAGTTGACAGTTTGAGCTGTTACGCATGTATGTGTGTGACCTGACAAGATTATCAGATATAGATTGAGTTTTGTATGTGTCTTAGTTAATTGTGAAGGCCATGCAATTTCTGATAGCAGAATTATCCTCAGTCATATATCTGAAAACACAATAATGGTGTCCCATCCTTCATACATATAATTCATATCAGCTTCACTATCTAAATTGATATGTGAGAGTGGATATAATGGGAAGTGGAACAGCAGTAAAAATGTCTGGAATATCCTGTATTAGAATGCAGACCCATATGTATGACAGTCCTACACTTGCACCTATTGCCACGAGAATGTTAAAAAGACACTTGTCTATTTTTCAGTTCATTACTATAAGCTGCACTGACACAATATTAACAATAGGTCGCATACCCTGTACTAGAACTCAGAACCATCTGTAGTCCAGCCTTACACTTATGTCTCCTGCCACAGGACTAGTTACCTGATATTTCCTAATTTCCTAATCATTCATAAGGTCTCTGTGTTAACCGGCACTCAATGCCGCTCAGTGGTCTTGTGTGGTGCCCAACAGAATATATAGAATGCATAAATTTTAAATTATTATCTGTCTAAGTCCTGTCTTCAGATATTTGATGGCTGCAACTGATGTGGAACCCTGCAACATTGCACAACACCTCTAAGCGAACTTGCATGATCAAATACAGAAATGACAACAATGTACTTTTTTGACCTTTGCCCTTTTAACGATGCCCTGATTGCAGGTGTTCTGTAGGTATTCTGTCTGCTTTCTGGGTGACCCACTAGTCCAGTTTGCACACTGCCATGTTTCATGCAAACAAGATAATCATATCCAAACCAGACATTTCTTTTCCAACGTTTCCAATGATTGTGCTAAGTGGCACATCCCACAAACACTGCCCCCCCCAAAAAAATAAAAGAAAGAAAAGAAAACAAAAAAGTAAAAAGGGACCAGTAGTTAAAATGAGGACAAGCAATCTATAAAATGCACACTGGTAATGTTGTTGTGCATATGAGATATTTCTATATAGATCTGGATTTGATCTCTCATTCTAATGAAACTTCAGAACATAGGAAGGGTGGCTTATCCCTCTTTACCAAACACACAGCTTTGCAGCAAGGAACTGAAATCATTCTGCATACAACCTACTGCAACATCATGTACAGTAATATGAAACCATACAACTGTTATTTCTACATTAATTATTTTAAGATGTAGTGTACTAAGTGATCACACAATCAAAATATACAGCTCTGTCTTACCTCTCTATGTTTGTTGGTCATTCTTCTCTTATCTGACCAGTAATCTGAAACACGCAGTCTGTAAGCCATTCTATATCATTGTCCTTAAAATGTATGAGGATAATAAATGTCAATAATATCATATGCAGTTGCCAACAAATGAAGGGGAGGTTGGATGTTAATGAACAGAACATGTGAACTGTGTGCTGCTGACGTACATTTCCAACTTTACATCTAACATGTTGTAAGTCTAACCTGATACACCCACCGGATGGAAGGCAGCCTGCACTGCTGTTGTGTTTTCATTCTCCCAACCAGTAATCATTTACAACTGCAATCCATTAAAAACAAACACTGAGGGAGTGCCTAAACTATGTTTATATGTGGTACATGGAGCCAAGTATTTGGGACTCAGCAATTCTAATGAGTTCACACCTGATTTGCATCTTCACTATGCCAACAGCCCTGAATATATACCATAAAAAGGCAACCATGTAGTAAGGGAAACCGAAGTTGAGGAGACTTGTTTATGTGGACAACACAGAAAAGAGGCTATTACTTTGGGATATATCTGCAGGGAGGATTATTGAACTTGAGAAGGTATGCTTGCATTTTGTCAGCAGCATACTGCATATGCTGGAATGTAATTAAGAAAAATATGTTGCAAAAGCTTTTACACTTTTGTCCATATGCATTAGTTAGAAGTCTACTGATGCCATGGGCATTTTTGTCTGGGCATTTCAAAAGTATACATGATTGGCAACCCGCGGTGGTGGTGCTGCGGTAGTGTTTTCGCCTCACAGTAAGATGCTGTCCGGTTCGATTCTCAGGTGGAGTGTCTTCTGCGTGGAGAAATGCATGAATGGGCGTACCTTCGTTGAAGGTTGTGTGTCAGGGCTGGTAACTCTGCACGTAAAAATCAACTACCAATCATTAGCGGACCGGAGCTCTGCTGTAGTGACCACTAACTGGGAAAAGCCAAAAGACACAACAACATGATTGGCAATCCCTTAAAATGGAATGCTCTGTGTTGAATCTGTGGACATGTTTCATGGACAGTTCAATTGATAGCACTTTTTGCATTTCAAAGATGGTTTGTTAGCAAAATGTGTCATTTATCTGATCTTTTTTGGGAGAAGGAGCAAAGCGGCATTTCAGTTATGGCATAAACAGGGATATGCTGCTATTGTTACTATCCTTTTTTGAATTCAGCCTGTTGTTCATATTTCAAATCTCTAGACTGTTTTATGTTTCTCCAGTGGGTAATACTGAAATGCTACATTTTCTCTTTTATCTGGATACAATTATTTTGTAGTTATGTGATACTTATGTGTATTATCCTTGTGTTGTCTTTTAGGACACCTAGGTGTCTCAGTCCTCGAAAACCACCCTTCATTGATGCTGAAAATCAGGTCATTGTTGACACTTTTAGGCAACATGATGCCTTCCTGCTTGAAAGGGGACATGGAGATATGTCACCCAGAATGCAGATTTGGCAGCAGATTGTCACAGATGTTAATGGCATGTGTGGCCGCAGCAGGACATATGAGCAGGTGCGTCACAGAGCCACTGACATGATTTCATCTGCATGGAGGGGTGCAGCTGCAGTGGGGCTGGGCTGCTACAGAACCACCACTAAAACCTAATGAAGAGTTTATGTCCACTGTCAGGGATCCAGACAGCTCCCAGGAATGTGCAAAACAGCATGTCCTTGACATTGGTGCTACTGTTTCAAGGACAGCAAGTATGTCCAAGGAAAATTTCCAGGTTGGCTTTTGTATCTCAGTTGTGGAATACTGTTGTACAATAAAACAATTTAAATCAATGCATTACTTTTGTTTCACATTTTATTTTTGGGGGGGTGATTGAAGATTACTACAGTTAACACATTCTGCTTGATTAGCTTAGGTTGGTGTTGTCATCCAAATTCTCGTTGAAAGTATAGTTAATTGACATATGAAGGGGGAAAAGTATTACACCCTATGTTACTGTTAATTGTGATGATTCTGTCCATACCTTTTGCTTAACTTCTTCCAAGACCATCAAGCATGCAGAGGATACCATCATCTGCACATGGTAAGCCAAACATTTTTATGTCAGTACTGATGAGCAATTCAAAGAAATATTTTATTATGCAATGTTGATGTCAGGACTGTTGTGTGTATTACTGTACTGTCTAATAGTGACAACACTGTTATTTTGTTAGCATATATTGGAGTATAGTAGTTTAGGTATTATTTTTTCCTGTGCGTGTTGCTTATTATCACAGGTGATCCAGACAGTGGAAGTGTGGGACTTCTACAACCTGATGTCATAGTATCAGCAGACTCTGGTGATGATGGCGACCAAACAGAGGCACATTTGGATGGTGCAGAGTTGAATATGATACTGGGTTTGACATACAGCCATCTCTTGAAATTCCATCAGACACAGCCAGTAGGCCTACTCCTACCCATTTCAGTGAACCTACAGATATTGGACTGGTGGAGGGCAGGACAATTGATCAGGGAAGTGTGGCTACTGAAGCTCCAGTGCCTATTGACTCTGACCATAGCCAAAGTGTGGGTGAGGTGCCATGCAGGAGGGTTGATAGAGGTGCGCAGAAGAGGCCTGCTGTCTGTCCTCCAACTGATCCAGGCGTGTCTTCCCATAACACTCAATGTATGTTAAGGGCCATCATGGAGGCACAGAAATGTTCCCATAAGTGCTCCAGAGAAATGCTTAGGGTTGTAGATAGGGCACAGGCTGACATGCATGACTACCTCCACCATGTTGCCAATTCAATGGATTTGATGAATGACACATTGGAACACTGTGATGGAATATCTGTTGGGAGGGGGATGGTATCTTCATAGGTGTAGGTCATCCACATGATCTGCTGTTAGCCAATGTGGCTGTGCCTGATCATGCTCCCATTGAGGCTCCATCACACAGGGCAGGCCATAGGGTTGTGGTTCTGGGCATACTCATGAGGGGAGCTCATCCAGCAGACATCAGTTATGTTAAGGTAGCAGCATTGCATCTGACCCTAGGTGTGGACATGCCAGTACAACTCCTGGCAAATCCAGTTCTCATGGTCATGGATGACAACAATGAACTGCCACCTCTATCATGCATGGCTCACACCTGTCCAACATATCAAGATCTAGAGCTAGCACAGAGCTTGGCTGCTTTTATGCAGACACTCACACACTAATTTCACCGGGAGGCATGCACACACACACACACACACACACACACACACACACACACACACACACACACACACACACACACACACACACACACACACACACACACACACACACACACACAATAATTACATTGTTCAGCCATGCAGCTTAAAACTCATTTTGTCTCACTGGCCATTTTTTGGTTTATCCAAATGTCTGCCTGTTTCTCTTTCTTACTCACACACACACTCACCAACCTTCTCTGGCAGCCTAGGCATCCTGCCATCCACCCAACACCCTGTGCAAGTGTTGATAACTGTGCCATATTTGCATTCAAGGATACATAAGCTTTGTGTCTGATGCTCAGTGTGCATAGTTAACTTAGTGCTTAGCATATCTGAATTTGTGATGTTAAACTGGTAATTGTACCTTTGACTTTTACTGGTCTTAGAAAGTTAGACAGTTGATAGCATCAACATTTTCCAGCTTTATTGTGAATGATCTTGTGAGGGTTGTGAAGTCTGAAACTGCAATATGCATCATTACTTTCTAACTTATCTCTTTAATGATTTTCCAGTACAAACATATGGTGCTAAACTGATGGCATGCATGACCATCACTACTTATGAGAGGGATGACTGTGTGAGTCTTTGATGCCTGAGGCTTATTACTTAATAATGGACACATATAGGTCAAATAAGTCTCTGCTGCCACATGTTAAGGTATTTTCTGTACAATTATCCCACATTTTATTTGCTTACGTTATCAGGTAACAAACTGCAAGGATATGCCAGTCATTCATATTATCACACAATGCACTCCAGGTTCAACACTTACCTTGTAAATCCAGTACTTGCAATGTTTTTAGTTCAGAGCTGACTTTCTGTAATGCAAGCAGTACACAGCAAATACATCAGGAGGTAAAGGTTGTAAGAGTTGCCTGGCATCAATATTACTGTATGTATGTGCATTGGAGGATGCTTTTAGGCCCTTAGTTGGTGAATGAGTGTACTATGCGTTGCCTGTTAGCCAATGAGATGGCATATTGAGCATGTCTACATATACCTATACCCACAGCAGCTGCTGGATCCCCCTCTGACTCCTCATTAGCATGCAGCTGTGGTGACCTTGGCATTGGTGGTGGGATGTGTGCTCCTTCCTTTTCTTGATCCTGCTGAAGCTGTTTTCTCAGGATGATGTTATGTAGCATGGCACATACTGTGAATATTTCAGTACATGCCCATGGATTGGCTCCCCCAGATGTATCTTGGCACGAGAACCACAACTTCAGAAGCTCAAACATACACTCCATGATACTTCTGGTTTGAGTGTGTGCCTCATTATGACATGCTTCAATGGGTGTGTGTGTATTTCAGATGGGTATCATCATCCTGCAGTAAATGAGCTTGCGGGATATCCCCCTGAGCAAACATCAGGTAGGTGTGCCAGATATGTGCATCATGGTAACTGGCAGGGTTGTCAGCACAGATGTTCAAGATGATTCCCTTGGCATTACACATAACTTAGCAGTTAATAGAGTAGAATCTCTTTCTATTAATGTGGAGCCTTCCCTGTTCCCTGGGTGGTGCCTTAATTTCTACATGTGTGCAATCTGTGGCACGTCAGGGTAGTGTGCTACAGGTTATAACTCCTGCATATTTCTGGCCCTACTCTCTGGAGTATGGGGAAAATATATGTGATCAGTAGCATGCCGGAGCGTAGCATTCAGGAATTGATTTAGGATCCTGGAAGCTGATGCCTGTGACACCCCTAGCATGTCACATGTTGGTCTCTGAAAGGTACCTGCAACTAACATTCTTAGTGCTGGACATACCTTTGTCTCCACTGGGATGGGTTCCCCTGTGTTTGCCCTGGCTCTGAGTTTTGGATGATAGAGGTTGCAGAGTTCCTGTAGTATGTCTCTATCTACCTTGCAGTGCTCAAAAATTTCCACATCATTTTGGTTGTGAAAAGTTGCCTTGGGTTTGCAAACTCTTCTACTTCTTGGCCTTATAGGGTCATAGGTTAGTACTAGGCTAACTGCCCTTGTGGGCCATTTTTAGTCTAGCCAATTACCCCATGTGGGAATCAAACCCTGCACCTTAAGTTTGTAAGGTAAACATCTTAACCATTATGCCAACCTCCCACTCCCTTGGTCTATTAGCAGCAGCAGTAGCAGCATAGACTTTAGCCTGTTGCACATACACATAAATTAAATCAACAGCAGCCCCTATCATTCTTTCTGTGTAAACTCCTTTCTGTGGCTATATTCCAATAGGTTTTGGAATTCACAGAAAAAAAAACATTACTGAGTCTACACACTTGCTTTACAACTTGTTGAATAGCTTTTCCATCTTGGATTGTTGATTAGCATACAGTTCAGCTGCTTATCCTGTAATTTGCATGCCAAGGTGTTTACCTTGTTTCACAGCTGTGCGCGGATCTACACACCGTGTAGAGCTGCAATGTACACACTGTGTAAAGGGATCATGTAGGCTTTATTGAATCTGGTTAAGAGAAGTCTAATTTCTATACTCATAGACAAACACTTGTAATTGGCATATTAAAGAAACATCTCTGAACCCATGTTTTTGACAAATATAAGACATACCCCCAGATTCACGAATCCTCAGTGTAAGACTAAATAAGTCTTACTTGGAGGCTGCAGTTGAACGGTATGGCGTCAGCGTGCCATGAATATTCATGAGGACACGCTAACTCAACCACAAGTCTAACACGGACCGTGTAGGAGAGCAGGGGCGTGTCCGAATGCTGAGCAGTCTAAATGTCCACGCCCCTGCAAGGGTTCGAAAATAAAAATGTAAACACAGAAGAGTGAGTCCTCTCAAATTTCCATGCACCCAACACCACACTCCCTGACATTATAAACCCCCATCACAGTTATGAAAAGTAAAACATTAAAATTATATTTTTTTATATTCCCAAAATAGCTGCCCATATTTGCGTGTGTGTGCACAGGTGTGCCCATTGCTTAGCTGCAGTTAGCAATCCCGTCATGGAAGAGCATAAGAAGGAATGTTTATGCAAATTACGCCAAATAGCAATAGCGTAATGGTAGAGCCTTTGCACAAAGAGGAGGCATTCACAGTTCGAGTCCCACCACTCCCCTTCCTATTTATGTTTTAAATCAGTTATATGAAATAATACCCGACATATATGATTACAATTTTACTAAAAAGCAGTGAAATGGCCTATGTATCAGTGAACAAAATATACATTTATAAAGGATCCTGATATATAATTGCCCGCAGTTAAGCAGCGCTTTACCCAGAGCAATACAGTTGCCCATAGCTAAATAGCACTTTACCCAGTGCAATGTAGTTGCCCATAGCTAAATAGCGCTTTACCCAGTGCAGTGTAGTTGCCCATAGCTAAATAGCGCTTTACCCAGCGCAATTGGTTTGCGCGGAGGTGCACGCCACGCCAACCAGCCCACCATAGGGCAACATGGAGCAACGTAGAGCAAAGCTGCTTAAACACAGCCACACCCCCTAGCCTGTCTGGACAGTATTAAAATAAAATGAATGACAAGGTTCAAACCCAGGACTCTGTGCACCATAATCAAAGTACTGAACCACTAAGGCATGACAGCTTAGGATAAACAGCCACTGTTAACATACATACACTAATAAATGGTAGATTAACCATTACTAAGCAGGTCAGTAGTCAGCTGAGAATTTTCAAAAATGGCCAATCACAAAAAAAGTGCGGGGAATGCAGCATATTTAAGCCCCAGAGGTGGGAATACTCGCCATAACTGATTGTAGCTCGCATCTGCAGTTGGAATGGCTGGTGCTGGAGAGGGTACATGCTTCAGAGTGCAATGTTGGGGCATCAAGGAGAAGAAATACATGATTTGGCTCCTTGTCCACCATCATGAGTCAAGACTCCTGCAGGGCCAGTTCCAAGGGACAGAGTACAAGGCAGAGGCTTGGAACCTGTTAGCTCATGACCTCACCAGTGTCACAGGCATTCCTCGGACTGGTGAGCAGGTCTGTCGCCACCATGCAGACCTGAAGAGATGGAAGCAGGAATTACTGAACCAATGGGTACAGGAGGCCCATAGGATGCAAGATGCCCCACAACTGAGTAGGTAGCCATGGAATGCAATATGTAAGAAATGATAATTGATTCTGTATAATGGATAGGTATGTCTCAATATCCCTTCATTTACTTCACAGCTGCAGGTGACTGTGCTGCGAATCAGCAAGCCTATGCAGATAGGCTGCTAAGGCTGCGCCACCAAGCAGGTTAGTGATTATTCTGCATGTATTGTTATATAAAATAGGGTAGAGAGCATGAAAGAAAGTGTTGTAGTCCAATAATACAGCCATAAAATGCCCTGAATAAGTCCTCTGCATGTACTGTTATATGAAATAAGTCAGAGAGCCAGAAAAAGAGCATAGTAACCCATTACAAAAGGTAAAATATGTCCAGATTAATATCACTGAAGGTACTGTCATATAAAATAAGTGAGTGAGCCTGAAAAAGAGTGTTCTAACCTATTAATAAAGGTATAATATGTCTTGAATATGTATTCCATATGCAATGTAATATCAAATAAAGGAGTGAGCCTGAAGAAAAGTGTGTAATGTAATTAATAAAGGTATAAAACCTGGAGTGTGTCTGTGTCACTTACTGTGAAATGTTGTTTTACCCTTGCATTATACAAATAGTACTGTTTTAATAAGTGCTGGCAACACACAGTTGGGCAGTCCCATCTAAAGTGGGTGATGGAAGTGCTAGTAGCTGTGAAGCGTATATACAGTCCTCAACAGTCAGTTACTGGCTGGCATGCATAAGTAAATCCGGCACATGAGCAGCTTGTTAATATGTTCCCCAGAAATGTGAGTGTGCTACAAAAAATGCAGGGTTCTGTGCAAATTGAACTGAAAATGTCATGTGAACACATCCAGATATGTAGATAAAGAAATATAAATACAACAATAAATATGTAGCAGTAACATCTGCATCCTGGACAGTTATTATGTCAGATATAGGTCAGGTATATAATGAACAAGCCAAACCCATTACACAACCTAACACATGTTTCCAAGTGCAATAGTTCATGTAGGGGATATACACCTGCAGTCAATAGGAATGTGGTGTAGACTAAAAGTACTCATAAGATGTTAATTGAGTTTTCTTTCTACATCCTACCGTATGTGCATAAATAATCAATTCCACAACTCAATGGGTAAGTGTAATCTCAAAACATTGGTTGGGACATATGTCCTATTGTTCTATAAATATCTGCATTCACTTTGATGCATGTGCCCTGTTCAAACACCACAATCATGGTGGCCTGTTGCCACCAATCACCCCTGCATGCTGTTGGAATGTCCACTGTTGTTCAATTTATGCATGTGTTATGCTTGCTCTTCAACTGTTGTAACCTTGGTGTGTTGGGTTAATGGGAATATTACTGCATGCTGTTACAACTAATTTGGAATGCTGTTGTTTATGCTGTAATTAAACACACCTAATCACACAACGTATGGGAAGGCTGGTCCCAGCGGACCCACCTGTCCCTCCTCAACTGGCGAGTGCACCTGGCACTAGCAGGTTCGGTGCCCAGCCCGGGCTCCCCTCCTCCGTTGGTCCTGTGCCACCTTTGGGTGGAAGCGCTGCAGTGGATGGGGCTCATCTCCCCCCGTGCAAGCGTGGGCATAGAAGGGCCACCTGTCATCCTTCGAAGGGTCCGGGCTGTGGTGCGTAGGGAGCTCCGGCGTTCAGTCGCTGATCCCCTACGCCAGCTCGAGGTGAGAGTGGCGCATCTCATGTGTGAGCCTGCCCATCCTACGCAGCCCCCAGCACAGCCACCCTTGGGGCTGTGAAGGTGCAGTGGTGACTGCCCAGGGGTGGGAATCTCAGTTCCACTGTTACCATCTGTGGGCTCATGGGCTTGTGATTTCCAAACACCCGTCCCCGTCAATTATGTTCACCCACCTCATGTGTCATACACCACCCCTGTATGCATCTTGTTTGTCTTGTCTGTTCTCCTCCCCAAACTACCTCCCCAAATATACCTTCTTCATCTACCTCACATTCCACTCTCACCTGAAAAAAAAAGGGCAATCTGTACCCACAAATAAATTACGCCCCATACATAGCTGCCCATTTCGCACACATGTCCGCTGGACATGTAAACTGAGAATTATAATTGGCAGTACAACATACTTTGTTGTCCTCACCCCTCTCCCAGGGGAGGAAGATTTCAAATATCACTCCAAATGTATTGAATATGCACAGCTGTTGCATGTAAAGATATGGGCAGCTATG
Organism: Protopterus annectens; assembly: GCF_019279795.1. Classification (NCBI taxonomy): domain Eukaryota; kingdom Metazoa; phylum Chordata; order Ceratodontiformes; family Protopteridae; genus Protopterus; species Protopterus annectens. The sequence continues at coordinate 801,815,064 of NC_056732.1, read as the reverse complement.
GACCTTCCCTACATCCATCCTGCACATCTCAGCTTGTTTCCCTACTGTTTTTCCCTCTTTGTGCCCCCCTTTTCACCACATTCCTATCTCCCCATTTTCTTTTCTTTCAAAGAAATTAGTGTGGGGTTAGCGGGAGTAAGCACTTTTAAGCAGTAGTAAGCAGGTTTAAGCGAGTGTGCCCATGTGTGCGCTTAGCTAAGCATCGCTAAGTGTCGCACAAACCCACGCAAACCTGCTTACAACTGCTTAAAAGTGCCTTAGTCACTCTATGTCAGGGCCCATGTTCTGCTCATCAGCAAAATCAAATACCTCTGCCAGTCTCGAACCCCAGACCATTGACACAATAGACTGCATGAGTTACCACTAAGCCACAGCAGATATGCAATAACCTGGTGCTCAAATAAATATATCATGCATTTCAATGACTGAATGTAAAGGATAAATAGGAAGGCCACAACACAAAGCTTGTTTTGTGGATCTTTACCAGCAATTGTTGTGAAATGCATTACATGAGTGTGATATGAGAAGCAGCCATTCTAGCAGAAAATAAACTTACAGAGGCACTTTACAACCCTGACACAGTATCATAGCAGGACAAACAATGGCAAATCTGATTAGGGCAGAGGCCATACTACCCAGCTGTGACTACTTAACAGGGATGTCTCTGATTGTGAAACATATTGATGCTGTGTCCCTCTGAATCCCTCTGAAAAGTACTGACGTAAGTCAGAAAGGTGGGGTATTACACAATGAATACTGACAATAACAGTAGACACTGCTTGTACTTCATAAAAGGAGTACTTATCCATATGCACTTTATCACACAAGTCTAGACTTTTACTGTCTGTATGCTGTGTAAGGTGTACTTCACATTTAACTACCTATTCCTGACTCCATGCAAAGATGTAGCTGAGTGTTTCATAGGCCTGGCAGAAGCACAAACACACAGGCATAGCAGCTATCCTGCTGTTACACACACACTGCCAATAGCTGTGGTAGGACTTCCACAAGCATACCCTTATGTAGGTGTACAACACAGAAATACCAAAGGATGTAGCCATGTACTGGTAGCTACTGACTGTAACAATGCCATTGTACTTGTGATGAAAACAACTGTGGGTTGCACAGACAAAAAATAACAGTGTAACATTTGACTACCATCTGGATAGGTTCACACAATAATACATAATGCTCTCTGCATGTCAACAACCCCCCTCCACACACTGTAAATACACTTGTGTGCTTAGGGTCTACCAATGATGTAGGTAGGCATACACAGTACTGGAATTGTCCAGTTGTTCTGTGAACCCTGTGCTAATGTCAACAATAAAACCACAAACCCTGCAGAAGTGCCTACATTAATATGCACAGTATAACAGTTCACAAACAGTTCATGTGCCAAAATAATACTTCTCAATAACTGCGTTTGTATGGCAGTTACTTATATGAGTGGAAAAGAAACTACATAGTCACAGAAATGTTGTGTAAGCATATGTAGGGGTGAGTTAAACTCTACACTGATAGCTCTGTACTCAAGTGGCAACAGTCAGGCCTAAGTACAACATGTACATCACTGTCTCCACCTCTAGCTTTAGATATAGGAAGTATACCAACCTTCTGACTTACACAACAGTGTCCACAGCAAACAAGCATGGGCCCCACTCTGGAAATCTGAAAGGGCTATGCCTACATACCTAAGCAATTTATAGCATTGGGTTGCTATGACAGTGAGTACTGCAATTACCACACAGCAGATTGTATGCATTTACCAAATGCTGGGCACCAATTGGTGTAGAGGGTATCACATGCACATGCTCAGATAACTATAAAAGCAGATTGTACTTGCTATCCCCACATGCAATCATTACATTGCATGTGTCAGCAAATACTGACAAACTCTATTACTGAATACAGAAGCCTTACTTCAGTAAATATTATATTTACTTTCTGAAAAACTAAATATATTAATTAAGAAAAAAAAATAAAATAACCAATAACACCTAATAAGTAAAGAGGAAGGCCTAAGATAAGGTTTATGGATGTTGTGAGAGAGGACATGCAGGTGGTTGGTGTGACAGAGCAAGATGCAGAGGACAGGGAGAAATGGAAACAGGTGCTCTGCTGTGGCGACCCCTAACGGGAAAAGCTGAAAGAAGATGATAAACAACTAATAAGTATAAAACTTTACTTAAAAAAAAAAAAAAAAACTTGTAAAGGATACACAGATGGACCTGACAGTGAGTAACAGGTATGTAACAGAGTTGTAGTTACCGGCAAGTAGTAGATGATTATGAATAGTACTGTACATACTCAGAAACATGCATAAGTGGCAGCAGTAGGTATGCCATGCATAACTACTGCCATGGACAAATTAGTGTGTAGCTGTGTGCAGTGAGACATAACTGTGACATATGTATCTCAGCATTATATGTCAAACAACTGAACATATCTATGGTCTGTACAGTACTGCGTATAATGGCAGTTTGGGGGAGTAGTGCAAACACCTATATAAACTTGGATGTGACAGAGTAAGACATGCATGATAGTAACATAATTTGTAGCTCAGCATTGGCAACTGCTGTACCAGGTTAGTATAGTAGTGTTGTCATTTTCAGCTATATATACTCCCTGTACTATTACTGTATGCACACATGTGACAAGCGTCCATGTTGTAGCAAGGCCCAACAGGTCATCCATGAGGTGTACAGACTTACAACAGTGTGGACCCTGTGTGTGTATGGCACACACATATGGAGATATATGCATGTGTCTGATAAATTAGCATCTGAACATGTGCATAGAGCAAGGGACATACTGCAACTGTTTGTGAAGGGTGGATAATTATATGTTGTTGCAGGTTGTTATGTGCATGTTTATATGTAGGTGGTAGTGTGTGGCAAACACGACAGCATACTGTGCTGGCATATGACAGGTGGCGTTTAAACGCCATGGGTATGATTCCTCAGGTTGTAGTCTTCAGATAGGGGGTCCTGCTAAAGGTACATGGGCTGAGACTACCTTCCATGCATTCTGCACAAGACTCTGCAATATCATTACCTAACTGCGTCCTACTCAACCTATGCATAATTGGTATTCCCACCATGAAAGGTGCACTGTATATGTGCCTATATGTATATCTATATGTACACCAATGGATGTTCATATGTACGCCCAAGCTCAATGTTGTAAATGTATTGCCATCCCTCATGTTAATAACCCTGTACCCATGACCAACCACATAGGTGGTAGTCTACTCAACACTGAAAGTGTGATGAGGGACTATGGGACAAAGGTCGACAGTAGTGTCCCTATTGATAATCACAGTACTACACTAGTCATGTAAACTGAGTAAGGTCCACATGTCAACAGAAAAGGTGTGTCATCCATGGAATAAGAGGTCAGTGTTCCACTGTACTCATCAGTCATAACACCCATCATAGAGTACATTGGCCCTGTTGGTATGTACCTCAGAAGACTTCCACAGTGACAGTAGACACCAGCCACATACCTCACAAAGAGTATTACCAAACTCAAACAGATGCCCTATGCAGACTGTCCTACAAAACCACAGCTACACTGTGTCACATACTGCCTACCCAGAGACATACAAAGCTATGCCAAACCCACAGGTGTTGGACATGCTCCATATATACTGATTATACTCCATACAAGCTACACACTGTACTGATCTAACCCCTATAACGTGAAAAAGAAGAACATGCTGGATTGGTTCATTATCATCTCAGACACATACCATACTATGTAACTAACCACCTATCAATAGCAAATGAAGGTCCTCATTAGCAGTTGTCATGAATAATCATGATGAGTGGGTGCGAGATAGGAAACACAACCCAGGAGTCACCACTATGGCTCTGCATGACAGGGGCACATGAACCTACATTACAAGGGTGTGGAAGGGCAGGGTACCATATGGCTATGCTTCCATAGGTCCTATGGATAATAGCCTTTTAGCTACCTAGGACCCAATACACACTCGCATGTACTTGTTGCATTACTGGCTATGTGAGGTTGACTGGGTGTAATGGTGAATGTGTAGGTGAATGTGTCAAGGTTGTATATATGTGTGATAGCCTAGTGTGAAACCGTGTATATCATGGTATGTAGGTATGTAGTGTTGTAGCTCAGATCCCAGCAAAGGATACATATGCTGTTGCTAGGCAGGAAAAGCAGTAAGGCATATGGTGTGACGTAGTCCCATGGTGTTGACCGGAGTGTGCCACTGTAGGCTTAAGGAGTACATGTATGCATATTGATTGGTAACACTAGTGAATGCAAATCCTGTATGAACAGTAGTACTACGTGAAGCTGTAGGCCTAAACAGCACAGTATGGTTTACATCCACATTGCTTGGACACACTGTTTTGTTTGTTACCTGTAGTTCTCACACATTACAAACCTCAGGCATGAGGTTTTGTAGGTGCTGACACACATTACTGCATGTTACACAGGTAAAACTGATCTGGGTTGCCATACCTATGTGTCCTGTAGGTATGTCAGATGTGTGTGTGGGTATGCCTGTAACATGGCCTTGGTGGTATGTGTGTCACAGGATATATGTGTATATCTAGCAACATGTGTAGTGTATTACATCAGTATGCCACCTATAGTGATGAATGTGCACATTTGTTACTGAGGGGTCTGCTATTAACAAGTAGTGCGGTGTACTGATAGTACTTAAACTGTACTTAACATTCATTTCGATGGATGACAAATGCCTGCATGCATTAGCTTCATACAAACCCCCTGTGGCTAGGTGGTGCATTGTGTCACATAGAGAGTGGAATGTACTGTTGTATAGTCTTACATACTGGTTCCACTCTGTTGCTGTGCAGAACATGTTTTGGAATATAGTATGTGCCAGGCACTGTCAGGATGTTGTGGGCTGAGCAGTCCTATGTGGTGTGATAGGTGTGTATCTACTGACAGCCAATAGTTGCTATATATGGCATTTCATTGATGTCTGTACTTTAGTATGTTAAGTGTGCCACATGACATGCTCACAATGACTGTTTTATTGTCTTACAGAAATATGTTTCACAACAGGAAGCCCGCCTATTCTCCCTAGGAGGAGTAGGTCATCTATGATACATGGTACAGCATTACAACTTGCTGTTTTCCAGATCTAGACAGGACCAGCATGGACGCACTGCACTGTGGCAGGATGTTGTCCATTGGGTGAATGATGTAGGCATGCATAACCGGACGTATGAGCAGGTATGCCATCACTGCAGTGATTTAATCAGACATGTCCGGCAGCATGCCTTCGATGTCCACAGACAACAGCTTGCCACAGGTGGTGGTGCATCAACACATCCCCCCCTCACCAGAGTGGAAGAGCTGCTCCTCAGCATGGTGGCTCCTGGACAAGCAGTACAACAGACATGCATCGTCATGGAGGCTGGTGTCACCCAGCACGTAGATACAGAGAGTGCAGATAACATGGCATATCTGTAGATTACTGTTAGATCAATTGTTAGAACATGCATTTACCAGCTGTGTACCGTGTATTCAGAAGATGTGGAGCCTGGTGTCATGCAATACTGATATTTTGGAACATAATTTGTATGCCTGTGACTGTCACCTCTTGTACTACTGTGGAATTGCAAACACACAGCAGCAATGCCATAGTTGTTGCCACTGACAAACTGTCTCATATCCTTGTAGGTCCCTCTGATGTGATAGCAGGACAGCACACCCATGCTGGTGAGTGTTCTACATTTAATATATAATATAACATGTGCATGTCATAGGTGACCTGTAGGCCATATACACATGTAAAACACCTACACATAATGCATGCTCTGCGTGTTCTCTGTGGGACTATGCACATCCCAGTAACATGAGTATCTGCCTCAAACACATGCAATACACAGAGCATCCCAACCAATTTTGGTACACTGTAGTGGACATTGTATAGGCAGAGTCAATACACATGCACACAACATACACCACTTTGTCATATGCAGTTAGTGGTAATTTGATACACATGGCATATGTAGATACCTGCTGTAAGGTCATACTCCATTATCCCAAATGTCAACAACACAGCACACATACTATACCTGGGGGTAGAGGACTATCATGGGGTGGTGTGACACGCTTCAACACACAACACATTCATGTGAGGCAATGGTCCCTATTGAACACCTTACATACCCATGTAACAACTGGCTGTGAAATTGTTAATGTAGCCAAAGTGGTGCAGGTCAGGTACAGCAAGATAGTTGCCAGTGTGACATACATTAGTGGCCTTGGTTGACCACATGATGCTGCCTGATGATGGCTCATGGCACTACACTACATCCAGTTACAGTAACTACAGTACTACACATAGCATTCATTGCTATACACCTGACAGTTGTGTGCATCTGGCCATGGTATTTATACAGATGAGTGATGATGCACAGGACATTGGAAAGCATTCCAGACTTGCACAGCAATGTTGTGTCCATGTACACATTGTGTTCGAGTGTGAGGCCAATCATTGAACAACACACATGCATCAAAGACGTGTATACTGCTATCAACAAGGACTCTCCACACTTGCACTGCATGCTGTTGAGCAACCCACATCCTGCATGCTGACACGTGTGATAGGACTCTTTGGCTTGTGATACTGTACTGCACCATCAACCACTAATGGATATGTTCCGTATTGCTGTTGGTGTGTGTGTGTGTGTGTGTGTGTGTGTGTGTGTGTGTGTGTGTGTGTGTCTCAACTTGACAGAGTAGTGTATGTGTGCTTGTGTGCATGTGTTCATGTGTGCATGTGTGCATCTGTGCATGTGTGCATGTGTTCATGTGTGCATGTGTGCATGTGTGCATGTGTGCATGTGTTCATGTGTGCATGTGTTCATGTGTTCTTGTGTGCATGTGTGCATATGTGCATGTGTGCATGTGTGCATGTGTTCAAGTGTGCATGTGTGCATGTGTTCATGTGTGCCTGTGTGCTAACATCATGTACAGATTGTAAAGTATGTTTCCTGTCTTCCTCTCACAGGTGCTGAGGTTGGGTTGGCTGAATGTGAATGCAGCAGGGAACCTGAAGTCACCGCCACAAATAGTGGAGATTATGAGACATGTATTGTGGCACAGGTAGGTTTGACAGGGTCTGTCATTGGTCCGTCAATCGACAGTACACAGCTTTCCACCGCATCTATGTGCACACTCATACTGCCAATACATCCCTCATCACCAACGGCCTTAGCTGGGGGACAACATACAGTTGACATTGACCAGGATAGTGTGGTATCCATGGCACTTGCATCCCCTCACAGCAGCCATACCAGATTACTGGAATGGTACCACATAGGTGGATGTCCAGGGGTTCTCATGGGAGCACCGCTGGTCATAATGCCCCTGGCAGACGTGCCCCCACAGGTCATACAACCGCAGGTATGTTCCGGGCTGTAAAGCAGGCACAGGCATGTTTGGAATGGTAGACCAGACAGGGACTAAGGGCGCAGAGGGCCCATTAAACCGCTATCAATGACAGCATCCGTGACCTTGCCGGTGCCATCCGGAATTACACCGAGGTCATTGATAGACATTGGGGGGAGACATTAGATGCCATCCACAATGTGTTTTCCATAAGCCAGGACCATGCGGGATGGCTGAGGCATCGACGCGGACATATGCCAGCAACATCAATGGCTGGCAGTCGTCGTGGATGGCCCACAGATCATAGCCGCTCCCATAGTGGCAGTACCAGCCCCAGCAATGCTGGGGCTGGCCTGTCAATTGACCATCCTAGTAGACCACGTTGACGTGGTTCTGGTCAGTCCCAGCAGGGACATGGGTCCACTCGATATACCTCTGCCTCTGATGATAGTACCCAGTCAGGGTTGGTACCCAATACTGTCCGTAGCACTCCTGCCAAGCACATGTACTGTATACATGGCCAGAGACAATGATCTGTACAGCCTGGCAGGTAATGGCAGCCACATGGTGGAGCTGTGTGCATGCAGACATGCACACACATTAACCAAACAACTAGGGCTCACACATACACACACACATTACATCAACATTGGCAGATGCTCTACTGTTGTCCCTCACACACACACACACACACACACACACACACACACACACACACACACACACACACACACACACTCACACATACATGTCGATTGGATAGGTCAATGTTGGGCTCTGGCAAACCAACAATACACCCTGTGCATATGATGACACCTGTGCCACCTCCTGTCATCTGTAACATTGATGCAGGAACAGGCTAACATGGTGCTGATGCACAGAGTGACATTATATCAGTGTAGCACTATTAACATGTTGTCAACAGGACAGTGTAATGACATCCTTGTAGGTATATCTGAGCAGGCATGATGCATCAAACTATGACTGTGAATGTAGCATTGTTTACACCAGTGTTTAAGTCTGAGTAAGAATTGTCCGCCCATGTGCCACGTGGCTGAAGTGTATTGTGTTGCCAGCATGTGTCAGTGCATGGACAGTACATGTTCGATGTGTGCAGTACAAATTAGCAGGTGTACATCCGTGAACATGGTGGGTGCACACTGTCTGCATGTACATGCATAGTGGACACATGGGACGTGTGACATACCCTGTATTACACATTGTTAACATCTCATAGTATCTCACAATGGCCAGTATGCATTCTACTACATATATGTTCTAACATGGGTATACGTGTGTGTATGACATGGTTTGACACTATGCTGTGGGTGATACTGTTAATATCTGTCAATGTTTTGCATTCTGGTAGTATATACAACCTCAACAGCTTGATCATAACCAATCATTAGATGATGTCCTGACAACTGACACACAGATGTGGGGAACTCAGTAACAGTTGAATCCTTCCGGTACTATACTATAACAGTAGCCAGTGGTATTGACCACCACCCATTCCTGGGAACACACCTGTTTGGCATATAGCCCTCTTAGGTACATGCAAACACACTAGGGAATTGTCCATCCACATCTGTAAATGCATGCATTGGCCTACAATGCATTCTCTGGATGGGACACATATCCTGCACAAGGGTGTCATACAGACATATACCTGTTGTCCGACACATGCTGTATAGCTCTAAGCCAACTATAGCATAGTCATTCACATTTACTATACATACTATCCCGACAGTTCCACATAGGTGGTAGCCCCCAACATGTATGTTGGGCAGCAATGTGTACATACAGCGAAGTGTTATGTTATCTGTCCCTTGGTATCCACATATCCAGAGGTATTGTAGAGTCCCTTGGTGTATCACATAAGACATTAGGGGCCTGTATGCATATCCACAAGGCTGTTGTACACTTATAATGACTGTCCATTATTGCCAGACATTGTTGTATATGAACATGTCTGACATATACCTCAGGCATGTACCCTCACTCACACTACTCTATAGTAACTGTCATGGATGTGTGTGGCACAGATGACCTTGGCCACACATCAGTATAGTGGCCGGCCCTGTCACATACATACATATGTGACCTACGATCTGAGAAGCAGTGGCACAATCTGTCAAAGGAAACAAATGTATTCATGTCGTATGCAGGCTTCACACCTACGTACTGGGTGTTTTGTTTTCTCCTGCTATATTTGTAGGATGCTGACATCAGCACACTTTCCAAAGAGGAAAGTACCCCTTTTGATGTGTTTTCCCAATCTCCAAAAAGCGCACTCCTCTCACAGGTAATCACACACATACACCCCCCATATACATTCAACAGCTGCAGGATTCAAACCCCTATCTAGTTATGTTATGATACTAGAGAGATACGCATTAACACGATGCACTGTATGCTTTACTGGGTGTTTTTTTTTCTCCTGCTATATTTGTAGGATACTGACATCAGCACACTTTCCAAAGAGGAATGTATCTCTTTTGATGTGTTTTCCCAGTCTCCAAAAAGGGTTCGCCTCTCAAAGGAAACACACACATATACACCGTCAGCAATTGTAGGTTTCGAACCACTACCTAACTATGTTAGGATATTAAAGAGATACGCATTAACATGATGTGCTACATGCTTTACTGAGTGGTTTTGATTATCCTGCTATATTTGTAGGATGCTGACATCATCAGACTGGACATGTTAAAGTTTGTACACTTTGTTTTATACAATCCCAGGAATGAACCATATGGGTCAGCAGGTGTTAACAGCTTGTACAGGACCCCACAGTTCTTAGCTTGTGTGATCTATCTGTGGACAAATTGCCGTTCCTTCATATGACAACACATATTTATGCAAAGATTGTTGATTTTTGTGGATACGACATGTGTCTGGGATGTTGATAAAGGGCTATCCAAAGTCTATGTGGGACATGTGTAGCTCCGTTCAGTGATGTATGTCCTGGGTGGCTGCCTTGCAAACAGTCTAGCATGTTTGGGAACCATGATCTGCCCATGAACATACCACAGTTGGTAGGCTTGTGTGTTTGTCAGCTTCCAATAGCTCTGTTTGTGACTTCAATCATGATGGACTCCATGGCCTTGCAGATCAGACTTCATAGGCTTATTGGACTATACTCCCCATGGTGTGTTGTGCACCAACACTTGTGGGGAGTGCCATATGTTGCTGTAACACATTCAACGGTTTCAGATTGTGTGGTGAGGGTGAGTCTCAACTGACTGTTCAGGTGCATGGTCTGTTTGTTCTGTAGTTCACTCATGACACATATAGGGAAACAATGTAATCCAATTGCTGCCATGCTTTTGACTTTGGGGGGAGCTGTTTACCCATTCTACTTGTGAAATCTCCTGGTATGATGATGGGGCCTTTCGTCAGTGGGAGGTGGGTATGTATATATGGGCCTGTCTGACAGGATGTCGGCATTGTCAGTCAGGTACAGTTGGCCCTGACTCAGAACATATATGAGTGTACATTGCTATTTATGGCATAGCTGAAGGAGGTGTCATGTTTCAGTCTGGACTCCTTCGCAGCTACTCTTTACAAAACACCGACGAACCTGAGCACTAAACCCCTGTTATACTCTTTTACACACTTAACACCCTACTGATCCTTTGTGATCAGTCAACAGAGTATGTCATCATAATATCCTGGCATGTCCAGGGGTTGGTTTCGTGTGTACTCTCCAGTCCATCTGGTGAATACTGGAATTTTGACACAATGTCACAACTGCCTATGTACACCAACAACTCTCTCCTCCTCCCAACAAACTCAGATATATGTGAGAGATGCAACTATATTGACATACAGGAGGCTGAGCTCTCTTGACCTATGACTGGCACAGTCTATCAGGTGGTGAAGGTAACCACACACACCACAAATCCAGTCTCACATAGACCTATAGCGACAGTAATCAAACTACATTATCACACATAAACATACTTGAAGGCTCTAAATAAACTCTGTCTAAGCAGCAGAGACCTCCAAAGCAGACACACAAATAACTGCTACCCCACTACAATACCCAGATATCACATAGTTCACAAAGTCAGTGTGCCACACTGTCACTGATTTTAGGGCTACACAACACACCTAATACACTTGTAATAGGTGACACTTATTGTCAGCCACACTGACGTCCCACTCACTAGGCTGAAGAAGGGAATGGTCACTTTGAGCTGTCTGTTGGGTGCCAGAATCCGCCACATAACACATGCACTCAGGTCACTCCAAAGCGAGCACAGAAATGGCTCCATCATTGTCCATGCTGGTGTGAATAATCTCAGATGTTCCTCCCTGGAACACATGACATGATACATAGAGGAACTCTCTGATCATGTAGCCCAGGCCAGTATGACCCTGACCTTGTGTAGCATCTTTCACTCACCAAGAAAGATGTCACAGTATACAGACAAAATAATCACTTTTAACAGTTGGCTAACATATTGGTGTCATTCAAAGGGGATCCAGTGTCTGTCAGCCTGGGGTGACATGCTCGACATACCAGCTAGCTTCGCTATGGACAGCTTGCACCTGTCACCCTTGGATTTTCGAATACTGGCTAAGGCACTTGCCACCCCCATAGTGCCTTTTTTAAGCGAGGCTCAAAAGACAAACCCACCTCCATAGACATTACAGGGTAGAAGAAACTAAGGATAATGCTGCTCAACACCAGATGTGTTACCCTCAAAATGTGCCCACTCAGGACTCTCCTCAGTATGGAGAATATCGATATCTGTGTGTAACAGACACCTGGTTCAGGCTCCCAAATGCACACCAGCACTACCAGGTTATACTTCATACCATGCTTTCTGACCACAAGACTCAGAACTGCCAACACAAATAGGGGGAGTATCCATATACATCACAGATACACACACCTCCAGGTTAGTAGCAGTGCAATAAGCATCGCAGACCATACATGTGCAAATAACAGTGTCCAAAACTGACTTAAAGTTCGTATCCTGCTACAGACTACCCTCCCAAACTCAGGAAACACACTTGGCTTTCCTGGGAACACTGGAGAATATGAAGGTCTCCCCAAACACCATTATATTGGGTGACTTCAAATACCCAAACATTGAGTGGGGATACTACTTAAGCCCCAGCAACCTCACCCAACAGTTGCTACTATTTGTAAACTGAAATGCTATGGCACAACCGGTCACCACACCCACAAGAGAGGAAAACATATTGGACCTGATCATCACCAATATGGGGACTCTATGTTCCACACCAGAGGTATACCCCTCATTGTTAAGGTCAGACCATACATTTATCTCACTGGACATCCATATCCCGCCCCCACACCCATCATAGGTAATCTTGGTGAACTTCTGAAAAGCAAACGTCACACTTCTCCAAACCAAGGTGGTATCCTTCAAAGACCCTGGGACAGTGGTAAATACAGCTCAGACCACTGAATCCTTTACAAACGCATTCTATGGACACCTATTGGACTGCATGGATCGTGCTATCCCAAATAACAACAAGACTCACTCCTCCAATGGCAGGGGACCTGTCTGGTGGACCCTGGCCATTAATAAGCTATACAATGAAAGGAGGAGGCTACTACATGATAGAGCATGATCCCAGACAGGGAAGGCATCTGTGATCTGTACTACAAGAAAGCTACAATCACTCATGTATTCATCTAAGGCCCACTTCTAACGGACTATTGCACTAGACACTTAGGGCAATCACAAGGCCTTCTTTAGTTATGTCAGGAACCTGGGTGGACACTCACTGATATGCTGTGAGTTACTGCATACTGACTAAACATACCCTGAACCACAGACATTGCCAACATCCTGTCAAACAGGTTCAGTGCAGATGTCTCCCCCCATCCCCCCTAAGGAGCAACTGTCCATCCCAGCGAAGTGTAACCTCCCTGACATCACAAATGAACAAGTGAGTGCTGCCCTCCCCAAAGCAGACAACACATCATCAATGTGACCAGACGGTGTCCCAGCCTGCATCTTACACAAGCTTCATGACGAACGTAACCCTCACATTAAGTCACTGTTCAATATCAGAGTTACTACAGGATATGTACCCAAGGAATAACGTACAGCAACAGTGGTCCCACTCCACAGAGGTGGTGCCACAACAGACCCCAGACAATATCGCCCTATAAGCCTAACTAGCCTGTTCTGCAAAGCTATGGAGTGTATTGTCATGGAACTCATACACATAGACATCAGGAACCTACAGACACTGGGTCCTACACATTTCAGCTTTGTTGTGGGCAGATCTTGCCTCTTGAACCTGTTTGTATTCTTTAAACAGTTACCAGGTCCATAGACATAGGGAAGGTTGTCCACACAGCCTATATGGACCTTGCAAAACCCTTCAACACAATACCCCACTCGGCCATTATACATAGGTTCACCAGCGTCAATACTGACACATATCTCACAGGGTGGATTGCTAACTGGATCAGGGATAGCACCCACATGGTCAGTATTGCAGGTGCCATGTCTGACTATACACCAGTTACACGTGGCATCCCAGAAGGCTCAGTCCTGGGACCTCTCTTGTTCAGTATATATTTCTCTGACGTACAGGCTAACACAGGAGGAATATGGCTGACCATGTTCTCAGTTGACTGCAAACTGGGTGCCATAATCAACTCACCAGCTGGCACATGCATACTCAAACAAGGTCTTACAGAGATGGATAACTGGTGCCAGAGCCATGGCCTACAGCTAAATGCCATTAGATGCATAGTCATTCCCTTTGGGAATAACAACATGACCACACATTACCACATAGGTGGTAATCCATTACATACGGTAGGAGTTGTTAGGGGTTTGGGGACACGACTTGTTCGTACGGTCGCCTTTGACAATCACGTTGCCAATGTGGTTAAACAGACCTTCTATATAGCCCACCTTATCCCATATGGTTTCACATCTAGATCAAGTGAGGTCATTGTGCCCCTATACTCATCACAACCATGCTTGGTTACAATGCCCCATTTGGGATGCACCTAACCTGACACCTGCAGCAACTATACTGGCCACAAAAGTTCCTCAACAAGCCGATCTAGGGACTCACACAGATGCCATGCGCAGATGTGATGTGTGCCTGTTGTTTAAGGAAATGTCCAACCCAGAATTAATGGACATGCTCCACCTCTGGATGTCGGAATCCCTTGGAGCTACACACTCCAGGGACATAAACCTCAGCACAGATGTTAATAGGACATGCTGGAGGGACAGATTCTTATCCCAGAGGCTCCACTCACTCCAGAATATAATCTTGGTTTCGCATAGGCAGAGCCACCCACTGACCACCTACAGGAGACATCTTGACAAGTGGATGGGTGATCGTATGTTTACCCCTGGGATATCTTCTGAGTCCCTGCTAGACAGAGGCACAATAGACTAAACGTAAATGGGCTATCTTGTGTGACCTACTATTCACAGGCACAGTGTACTAATCTGACAGTGTTGCAAAAGCCAAACACACTCTGGCTAGGCTTATACATGCCCTTGGGAAGATAGCCTAGTATCAACCTCTGAACCTATGATAATGTTCGGGATGCACATTGTTTATTGATGATACTGATTGCAGGTTTTTATCATCTTTACTTTCCCACTTTTTATGAACAACTTTGGTATCTGCAGAACATATTTGATTATGACAGGGTTCCACTATATTATATATGTGTCTGTTGTCATATAACTGTGTGCACAGGGCGGATTGCTGAATAGTGAGAGGTTCCTGGGTTAACACATGCTACTGCCGGATATGTGTGACCCACTGCTGTACTCAGACATGGCCTAAGTGTGTGAGCATGCCCAGTTCGGCCTTTCAGTGTTTTGTTACCTGACATTTGTCTCATTTATTCAAGTGTGTGAGCATGCCCAGTTTGACCTTTCAGTATGTTGTTGTCTAAGATCCATTACGTTTGTTGATGTGTGTGAACATGACCAATATTAACATTTATACTGTGTGTGTTGAATGTCAGGTTCTATTCTTACTGCAGGACTCACCTTTGTGTCATAACTTGACAGGGATTATGCTGTGCCTGCAGGGTTTCCATGAAATACTTTGTATAGACTTATCAATATTTCTTCATACAGGCTGACCACTGCAATACTGTCATGATTTAGTGGTTCAGTACTATGACTATAGTGCACAGTATTCTGGGTTCGAGGCCCATCTCTGCTTTATCTTTTCATACTGAGCAGACCAGACTGCTTAAGGGCCAGTAGAGCATATATGAGCATGTTGGCTTTTGTTCAGCTATGCCCTACTTAGACCAAGCTTGTCCGATATTGCTCAGTATTAACCAACATTGCTGGACGTTGCCCAGTATTACTCAACATTGACCACAGTTGTGCTAGTTGGTGTGTGCGATTTTGTTTACATATACTACGTGGTGGTAAATGCTGTTTAGCACTGCTTTATATTGCTTAACACATGGCAATCATGCCTCAGGTGGTGTTGTAGGGCTGCCTATGTCAAATGCACATACTATACTCCCTATACATGTTTGAAAACAGGTAGTGTCAAGTTAGACATCCCTTTTACTATATGTGCGAGTCAGAGAGAGGTATCATTTCCAGAGTTCCTACTGAGCCATGTATGTGCTATGCATTGCCTCTTTGCCAAGGCCAAAGCATACTGGGCATGCCTCCTTCTGCCTACTGCGGCAGGCTCAGGTTGTTCCTCATCTGAGTCACGCTCTGCCTGTAATGGCCTTGGCAATGGTGGGGGGCTGTTTGATCCGGGCCTATGCTGGTCCTGCTGCACCTGTTTTCGCACGATCATATTATGTAGCATAGCATATACCATGACAATTTGGGTACATGTAGTTGGTGAGTACTGCAAGGCTCCACCAGATGTGTCCAGGCACCAGAACCGTGACTTGAGCAGGCCAAACACACGCTTGATTACATTTCGTGTTTGTGCGTGGGCCTCATTATGGCATTCCTGTTCAGGTGTGTGTGCATTTCTGATGGGTGTCATCAGCCACGGCTACAGTGCATAGCCAGCATCCCCCACTAGGTGACCATGTGGGATGTCCCCATTAGCAAATCTCTGGTACAGCTGCATCAGATGCCAGATGTGGGAATCATGGTAGCTTCCAGGGCAGCCAGCACACACATTCAGTATTATGCCCTGGGCATCATACACGACCTGGCAGTAGATGGAGGAGAAGCCCCTTGCAGTTGTAGTAGACCCCACCCTGCTCACCGGCTGGTGCTTTGATGCATATGTGTGTGCAGTCTATTGCACCCACTATCTCAGGGTATTCTGCTATTTACTGGAAGAGATGCATATTGCTGGCCAATACCTCACGGGAATTGGGGAAATATACATGATCACTGACATGTGCTGACATGGCATCCAGGAACTGGTGCAGTAGCCTGGATACTGATGCCTGTGATAGCCTCATCACATCACCAGTTGGTCTCTGGAAGGTACCTGTTGCTAATATTCTTAGGCCAACACATACCTTGGTTTCCACTGGGATGGGTTCCCCTCTGTTAGTTCTGTGTGTGAGGCATGGCCTGCACAGCTCAACAATTTGCTGCAAGAAGTCTCTGTCCACTCTATAGCGCTCCACTCTCTCCAGCTCATGTAGCCCCTGGTAGGTTGCCCTGGGCCTGTACACTCTTCTCCGTCTCCTCACGGTGGGTGGTCCAGCAGCATTTGCATTGTCACCACCCTCAGCATGTTGTATATGTCGCCTTATAACAGCAATGGCAGCCCCTAACATTTCTTTGTCTCAGTAAAGCTTTTTTCAGTTTTCACTTCTATTAGCTTACTGCAGTGATGCAGTGTCTCTTGAGAGAAACATAATGGACTGTTCTTTGCAGAGTTTTAAGTGCTGGGCTGGGCTGGGCTAGTAACTGCCTGTGTAATTGCCTGATTCTGATTGTTTTCACCTGCTAGCTCTGCTAGTACTCCCTGGTAACTTCCTACTATTTGTTGTGCTTCCTTCTTCCTTTCTGTTTCCTCGGGGTGCAGCGCCGCAAACACAAGCGCAAACACGTGCACAGCAACTCACACGCATGCACACATGCTTACATGGACTAAAACTTACTTATTCTTGTTAAAACGCATGCACACCGGCGCAAACGCGCTTACAACTATTTCAACATCCTTATACATGCTTACTCTGGCTTAAACGCGCGCACACACACTTACACGCGCACACACACATTCTTACTTGGTTTTACAGGCGCGCACACGGGTGCATACATGCTCAGCAAGAAACTTTAGTGTTATACACGGCATACACCTTTGATTTCTTGCCTTTACCTAGCCTACCTGTTGATACACCTCTTTCAATGATGTGTAAATGACAGCTGACACATGCCACTCTGCTCCAATGACCTTCACTTCTTTCATACATACCACCCTCATGATGTCACCTATCTTCTACTCTGTTACTCCCCTTACCCTACCCCTACACTCCACTGACTGTGCTCATTTGCTATGTAAACTTGTGATTCACTATCCTAACCCTCATTTGCATAGGATTGCCTACTAATGCTTGGTTACATCTCTTAGACTGAGCTTCCCCCCTTAGCAACCTCTACTCATTGGCCATGTTGTCTTCAGCCTGCCATTCCCTTGCACTGTAAATTCATATTAGCAATAAAATCCAGATTTGTGGATCTTAATTATTGATTTTCTGTTTTTAGTGCGCAGCACATTTGTGCGGCGCTGCGCTATGCTTAAACCCTGGAAATTGGGATGAAAAAAAAAAAAAAGTAATTTTGTTTTTATTTTGCATCACTGAACGTTGCCAATGGCCGAATTGTTGGCCATTGGCATGCTTCCGCATGTAAATGCATCCTTTTTTTGAGCTGTCACGGCTCCATTTTGCTATTTGCAGAACCGTACTCAGTTGTCAGCTGAGTACATTTCTGCAAATAACACTACTCCTTCTCGGACAGGTTCGGATTTCCTGTATCGCAAATTTACTTCACTTGCATAGCTTTCGCGTGCAATTCAGGTAATTTGCATATCCAAGCCCTGTCCGTGTAGGACTCATTTTGAGAGCTCTTTTGCACGCCCCTACCGGCTGTTCCTGGATTGCTCGGTGGACATGTTGGCTGCATGGAGTCTTACTCTACTCTTAGACTCCGTGCAAGCCTTCGTAAATCCGGCCCTTATTTGTCAGACTACAATTTGACTGGCATGGCTGGTTTTGAACAGGGTAAGTGGTAACAACAGAAGACTCATCTTTATGTTAAGGCTGGGAAAAAAACTTTAAGCAGAGGAAGTGAGTATATATTATCTTGAAAATAAATAGGAATAGATCAACTATGACATGAAAAATTGTAACTGATATGTGGTGACACCAGACATTTGGTAAAATATGTGGTTTCTTCAGTATATATACAAAGTGAAAGATGTTGGAAGTATTGTTAAGTAATAATCCACAACTGGGTATCGTTAATGCTTGATTTACCCACATTTGCTATATTTAATTTATTTACATGTGTTTATAAGAGCAGAACACTGATCAAACATGACAACACAGGTTCAGTCTGTCTTGCATAGTATAACATGGTAACAGCAAATAGAACGTTCCGGGTTGCAAAAGAATTTAAAAAAATACAACAATGTTACAGCAGATATAAATTCAAGAATGTTATGATACCAAGCTAACAGGTGAGTAAATGTATCCTATGCCTAGAACACAATAAGTCTAAAGGCCAGGGTTGGGTAAATCCAGCTTTAGTGTCACATAGAAGTAGAGTATTGCTATTATGCAATGCTTTTATCAAACAACAATTACTGTTTTTAAAATAATAGCATAGTATTTGGGGACTTTAAGCTTCTTCCACTTTTCCTAAAGTGCAAGTGATTACTGCATATGTGCAGGTTGGAGGGCATGTAAATGATGATGCTTGTACAGGACATCTCCTGAAATGCTAGAAAATGTTCTTGTTTAATTATCACGTTCCATGCCTTCTGTGGATCCGAAATGCAGATACATCTAGTTATGTGACACACAGCAAAAAGGAGCTAAGAGAATGACCATCAGTCTGCACAAGCTCTCTGATGTACAATGCACCTCAAAAAATAGCAGATATACAAGACAAAAGCACTAAAACTTATATCTGAAGAAATAGTGCATATGAAAATATTTTGCTTTTTAATATTTCATTTTTTTTAAACTCTGGAGACAATAGAAGATGTTTACTACATCTACAGCCTGTGAGTGAAGCTGGATTTACAATTAACACAATGACTGTTATGCCCAATCAGTGTGCAATTTTTTTAAATAGTTATGAGGTTTTGTTGTATATTGGTTACTTAAGATGTTTTTTTTTCTTATTTGCTATTTATTTATTTGTAAAAATAAATAGTATAAAATGTAATGTTTTCAGGTGATTGCAGAATATTTTATACACATCTGAGTATAACTGATGCAGCAAATTTGGTATGAAATAACAAACTGAATCAACTTTTTCATAGTTTGCTAACTTAACTTTGTCCCAGTTACTTAAACTAGAAATGTGATTATTGACAAATATCACAAAAGTAATCCATATGAAGATGAAACTCACAATATCAAATAATTGATGATTGAGAGAAAACAATTCAGTTAGCATTGCTTCTTTTAACAATCTTTTCAGATGTTTCATTTTTTTTTGTATCCCATACGCAGACTGTTCTTCATACAGTTCTCACTGCTCAGACATGAACATAAGTGACTGCCATGAATTATTGCGTAATTAATCACTTGATCACGAGGGCCTCATTTACTAATTAAATTCTCAAAAAGGGTAGATTGAAATAACCACTAGCACTTAATCACTTCTTTTGACATGACCATGGCAATGTAATATATTATAATATATCAATCAACAAAAAAAGTAAATTGCATTTATTAGCTCTGCTTTTCCCATGGCTGCCAAGGTCATTTATGATGTCTAATTCTTCCTGTAAAATATGTGCAGTGATTCAGCTATGATTGAAGTGATTTTCTTTAATAGGGCTATCACTACCTAAATTACACAGGTCTGCTGTAGATGGCAAACAGCCCATCCTCACAGTGTAAATTTATGCATCATTATGTATTAGAAAAAAACATTCCCCTCCTCTAAGCCTCATTTTCTAAACTCAGCTAATGTGAATGTAAAGTTATGCAGAAAAAAAAAACATCAGCCATTAAAAGCTGCATTTATGACTTCCACTAAAACTGAATAATAAAGAATTATACTGCAAGAAATCTATCTGTCTGCTGTCTGTCTATCTATGTGGATGAAAATCAAATGCTCAAACTCGCAAGTATTAGAGCACTAGAGTTATTGGCTGCAGAGTTCAAAAATTAACTTCTTGAATGTTGTTGCGATTTAGGTGCTTAAAATTGCAGTTCAGTGTGGATCAGGGAATTTGTCTTTTTGTCTTTCCCCCCCAGTAGTATGTTCTTGGAGTTGGTATTTATAATTATCAGGGAGTGGGGTGTGGAGTGGGCTTGCCCCCTGTAAAAAAGTAGGTTTTTGTTTTGCTTCGATACATTGTGATTAGAAATATTGTGTATTCAAATCTCTGTGAACCAAACTATTATGGGGTGTGTCGTAGCATTCACACTTGTGATAGCTTGACTAATTGTCATACACTGATATAGTCGGGAGATGTTATAGTCACTCTAGTGTTATGGACACCAGGCTTGTTTTAAGTTCTGTGTTTCTGAAGTAGGACCAAATAATCCAGTTATGTGGAACTGACAAGCTCATAAAAAGGACAACACATGGCATATCTACAGCTAGTGCGGTTTGTCTTTTTTGGCCTGAGTGCACCAGTAGTGTCTTAAAATGTAAAAATAAACATAATTATATACACATTATAGGTAGATAGATATACAAAGAGATAGATAAGGATATACATATCGACAGATATTGTTAAAGATACTTTCTCAGAGTCAGATGAGAGACAAATGCAGACTGAAAGAATCAAACCCATGATAAGGGCTGCATTACCAATACATAGCCTTAATACACTATATTATTTAATTTTGTTATAAGAAACATACTTTAACACATAAAAAATTTGAATGTGTTGTGACAGACAGTCATATGCACTATAGAAATGCTTAATAACAAAGAAAACAAAGCCAGCAATGAATGATAGCTAACCATACAGCATGCAGAAATGTTGTAGCGCTGTGTGTGTACTTATAATATACACAAATTAGCTTTCAGTATGTATGAACACTGCAACTGTTCTGTTTATCAGTTAAGCTCAGATAGAGAATGGAAAATACTGAGTTGTTTTAAGTGGAAGTAAAGGATTAAAGCCTACATGTGTAAATGTAGAATATAGATTTTATGCAAGTAATACAAAAAGAAAATGCCACTGAAAAATGCATAAAAACATGTAGTACTCTGGTTAAGAAAGCAATGGCAATGCAAAATAAGATCTTACAATAACAAAGTGACAGTGCATTGCCTATGCCAAATACCTTCAACAAGCAATCGAAAAGACTGACTTTACCTTGTGTATACGATTTTTCCGGTCAAATTACTAGAGCAAAACTCCAGTAGCACATGGCATTATTTATTTTAGTACAACTAATAAAACTACAAAAACAACTACCACTATGAAAGGCTCACTAGCTGTGTCCAAATTAAAAATTCCAGCAACAAAAGAATAGGAATACACAGAGACAGCTGATATAGCCAGTTCAAAACTTTTACTGCAGTGCAAAAAACACAAGCACTTTCACCAAACAGGCATCACAGAATCAGTATGTTGACCACAAGAACAATATTACATACAACACTGTTTATTAAAATTACTGAACTCTGCTTGAAAGCAAAAGTGGTGCAAATTATTCATTTAAAAGAAAAGAGAAAGGGTGTTGCTCTGATATAGTCTTAAATGAAAAGTGAGCAAATACAATAAAGCACAGATTAGATTTATTTTCTGAAACTTTATATATATGCTTAAGTTTACTTTAAACAATGCTTGAAATGCAATTTAACCTAAAATAAATAATCCCAGCAATAAACAAATAGGAATACACGGAGACAGCTGATATATCCATTTCAAAACTTTTACTGCAGTGCAAAAAAACACAAGCGCTTTCACCAAACAGTCAACATCAGGCGTATTACAAAAGCACTAACAAACACACCCCTATTTATACATCAAATGTCACATGATACAAATTCAAATTTAAAACCACAAGTTTAAAGACTCAGCACATATAAAAGACATATACATTTAATTCAAAAACATACATAAATAATGTATACTAAAACTATACTTCAGTACTAATAACTACCTTCTTAGGGGTCTCTTCTTTAATTTGCGTACTAATGGAACTGATTCATTAAGCCCATGTCCTACATCAGCCCTAAACCTCACTATCCATGAGGATTCCAAATCCTCAGTCTTAGCACGTATGTCACCCTGCCTCACATTCTCATAAACCCTAGCAATTACTAAAAATTTAAAGCCATGACTAGAGTCAGTACTCAAAACATGCTTCGCCAATGCACTAACCAAATTACCTTTATTCATATGGTAGATATGTTCTCTTATGCACTCTCTAAAGGGACGGTCAGTCTTACCTATGTAAAACTTTTTGCATATAACGCAGTAAGCTAAATAAACAATATGTGAGGTATCACATGTAGCTGCTATTGTGAAATTATAACATCTACCTTGGTCGGGATGTTCAAATTTGCAACTGCTGTCAATATATACACACCAGTTGCAATGACCACATGGTTCAGTTCCAACTAAATGAGAATTCCTACCTGCATCCTTTGGGTAACACAACCTACTTCTCAGTGACCTACTGTTCTTATATAAAAAACATGGCACTTCAGGTATGTGCCTAGAGATATCATTATTAGTTCTAAGGACACCCCAGTGTTTTTTAATGACATCCTTGTAACAATCTACATCACTAGTGTAAGTAACTTTAAACCTCAAACCAGTGTTATACTTACTTTCTCGCCTCCTAACAAACTCACTATTACCTGTAGAAAAATATGGTCTAGCTTCATTCATCCTTTTATCAAAAACCTTAACTGTGTTGTTTTGGATAAGATATTCCTCACAACCTCTCTCCTTCAAACTCATCTTCACGTTATCAACTTCACCAATAAAATCACTATCCCTAGCATTTAATCTTGAAGCTCTATAAAACTGGTTGGAAGCCACATTTTTAAAAACAATAAGGAGGATGAAGACTGTCCCTATGTAATAGATGATTCACATGACAGTCTTTCCTGGGCAACTTAGTGCAAATAACACCAGTTTCATCCTTAATGACAGAAACATCTAAGAAATCCACAGCTAATTCTGAGAAGTGAGATGTAAACTTCAAATAACAGGTACTACTATTCACATATTTCATAAAGGAAGCAAATTTATCAGGATCTCCCCTCCACAAAATAAATAGGTCATCCACAAATCTACGAAAAAACAAAACATGTTCATTGAAAGGCCCATTAAATATATGGTCATACTCCCAAACGACCATAACAGCATTGGCATAGCTATTGGCACAAGAAGTGCCCATAGCCACGCCATTGCATTGCTTGTATATTTGCTCACCAAAAGCAAAGATATTGTGCTCAAGCACAATCTTCAACAGTTTCACCAACAATTGAACCTTGTTAGGGGTATAATCTATAAATCGCTGCAAAAATTGAGTCACTTTATTAAGGCCATCTAAATTGGGTATAACAGTAAATAAAGACACCACATCCATAGTAACAAAAATCTACATCATCATTCAAACTATTAAAGACATATTCATGCACGTCTCTAAGAAAATGTTCGGTGTCCCTTAATACATGTGTTAATTTATTAATACCCAGTCTCAAATGTTTCTCTCTCTCTCTCTCTCTCTCTATATATATATATATATATATATATATATATATATATATTTTTATATATATATATATATATATATATATATATATATATATATATATATATATACATATATCTATATATATAGAGAGATTGCACCAATTTCTACCAGAAACAATAGGTCTAAGTGGTGGATCAGACCCATCTTTGTGTACCTTCGGGAGACCCTGTATAACAGGAACAGTAGGTTTATTTATATAAAAGTATTCCAAAAGATGACTATTAAAACGATTCATATCAGACATACATTTAAGTAAAATCTGCACATCATGTATAATTGTGTTGACTTGAATGCGAGTTAATTTCTCATAGAATAACTCATCATTTAGCAATGCCTGCATTTTAAACACGTACCAGGTCCTATCTAATACCACTATTGGTCCGCCTTTATCCGCGGGCCTGATAACAATGTCAGTATTGTTCTCCAACCCCTTCAGTGCATTGAACTCATCTTTAGAAAGATTTTGCTTCCTCTTGTAACAAGCATGCTTATTAGTATTAGCCTCATTCAAATCATGCACATCTTGTATGACTAACTTTTCAAATGGAGAAATAAGAGGATTAGTTTTAGGAAAGAACAAGCTGGGCTTAGAAAAAAATGTTACTTTCTGCATTAGCAACACTTTCAGAATTATTAAACATTACTTTCAACCCTAAATTCCTGGCAAATAATTTAACATCAAAAATGACATCCATAAAATTAGAACAAGTAGAGGGTATACAGGATAGCCCTTTACCTAAAACTCTCAGTTCATAAAACGTCAAAGTTATACTCGATAAGTTCAACACTAGTCCTTCTTGGCATTCAAAAATGCCTTTTTCAATGAATCAGTTCCATTAGTACCAAAATTAAAGAAGAGACCCCTAAGAAGATAGTTATTAGTACTGAAGTATAGTTTTAGTATGTATTATTTATGTATATTTTTAAATTAAATTTATATTGGCTGGATTCACGAAACCTCCGTGTAAGACTTAATATGTCTTACTTGGAGGCTGCAGTTGAACGGTATGACATCAGCGTGCCATGAATATTCATGAGGGCACGCTGACTCATCCGTAACTCTTACACGGACTGAGTAGGCAAGCAGGGGGCGTGTCTGACTGCCGAGCAGTCTAAAAGTCCACGCCCCTGCAAGGTTTTAAAAAGCATAATGTCAACAGAGAAGAGCGAGTCCGCTCAAATGGATTTGCACCCAACACCACACTCCCTGACACTGTAAACCCCCATCTGACTTATAGGTTCATAAATTAGTACTAGGCTAACTGCCCTTGTGAGTCATTTTAAGCCTAGGCAATTATCCCTTGTGAGACTCAAACCCTGTACCTTGTGTTTGTAGGGCAAACACCTTAACCATTAGGCCACCCTCCCAACTAATAAAATGGAAACGATTTTTTTTTTTTAAATCCACAATATAGCTGCCCATATTTGCACTTGTTTGCACGGGTGTGCCCATTGCTTAACCACAGTTAGCAATTGTGACATTGAAGAGGATATAAGAACTACTTATGCAAATTAATCCAAATAGCAATAGTGTAATGGTAGAGCATATGCACAAAGAGAAGGCATTCACGGTTCAAGTCACACCACTCCCCTTCTTATTTATGTTTTAAATCAGTATTTGAAATAATACCAGACAGATATGATTAAAATTTTATTAAAAGCAGTGACATGGCCAATGTATCAGCGAACAAAGTATATATTTTTAAAAGACCCAGATATATAATAGTCTGCCGTTAAGCAACATTTTACACAGCTAAACACAGGTGCCCATAGTTTAATAGCGCTATACCCATCTAAACAGAGGTGCCCATAGTTTAATAGCACTTTATCCAGCTAAACAGAGTTGCCCATAGTTTAATAGCACTTTATCCAGCTAAACAGGGTTGCCCATAGTTTAATAGCGCTTGACCCAGCTAAACAGAGTTGCCCATAGTGTAATAGCGCTTTACCCAGTGCAATAGAGTTGCCCAACATTTAAAAACGCTTTACCCAGCGTAATGTGTTTGTGCGGACGTGCGCACCGTGACAACCAGGGCACCGTAGGGCACTTGGGAGCAACGTAGAGCTAGGTTGCTTAAACGCAGCCACACCCCCTAGCCTGTCTAGACAGTATTAAAATAAAAGAGTTATAAGGGTCAAACCCAGGACCCTGTGCATCATAATCAAACCACAAAACCACTAAGCCATGACAGCTTAGGAGAAACAGCCACTATTAGCATACATATACATGGAAATGGTAGATTAACCATTACTAAGCAGGTCTGCAGTCAGCTTAGAATTCTCAAAAATGGCCAATCACAAAAAAGTGCTGGAAATGCGGCATATTTAAGCCCCATAGGCGGGAATACTCGCCATAACTGATTGTGGTACCCACTTGCAGTCAGGATGGCAGGTGTCGGAGAGGGTAATCGCTTTAGAGCGCAAAGGTGGGGCATTGAGGAGTCTAAATATATGGCTTGGCTCCTTGTCCACCAACATGAAGGCCGACTCATGCAGGGCCAGGTTCAATGGGGAGCATACAAGGCAGAGGCATGGAACCAGTTGGCACATGATCTTACCAGTGCCACAGGCACTCCCAGGACTGGTGAGCAGGTCCGTCACCACCATGCGAATCTGAAGCGTCGAAAGGAGGACCAACTTAACCGATGGATCCAGGAGGCCCGTCATATGCCCAATGCCCCACTACTGAGTAAGTATCCATGTAATTAAGTATGTAAGAAATGCTATCCTAGCCTATAGTATGGATGGGTATGTTCCAATTTCCCTTCATTTATATTACAGCTGCAGGTGTTCGTTCCACGAATCGGCAAGCCTATGCTGATAGGCTGTTAAAGCTGCACCACCAGGCAGGTTAGTAATTATTCAGCTGGTATTATTATAGAATATAAGTGAGACAGCCTGTAAAAGAGTTCAGTGTTGTAAGCCAGTAATGAAGGTCAAATAAGCCTAGAATAAAGCTTCTGTTAGTATTCTAAGATCAGATAAGTGATGCAGCCTGAAAAAGAGTATTGTAATCCATTAATAAAGAGTAAACAAGTCTCAAATAGAGTTTCCACCTGTATTGTAATATCAGATAACTGCTTCAGCCTGAAAATTAGTGTTCTAATCCATCAATAAAAGACAGACAAGTCTTGAATACATCCTTGTATATACTGTCATATGAAATAAGTGAGTCAGCTGGAAAGGATTGTTGTAACCCAGCAATAAATGTTATTAAAGCCTGGAATTAAGTACCATCCTGAAATGTAAATATAAAATAAGTGAGAGAGTGTGAGAAAGAGTTTGAAGCTACCAATAAAGGTGTAAGAAGTCTGGAATAAAGGTATACTGCATGCACTACATAATGAAATGAATGAGACAGCCACAACCAAAGAGTGAAATGTTTTTGATAAAGTACAATACCTGGACTGTGTCTGTCCCACATTTTGGATATGTTGTTGTACCCTTGCATTATGGAGATAGTATGGTTGTATAAAATGCTGAACATCCACAGTTGTCTAGGCCCATATAAACTGGCTGATGGGAATGCCAGTATCTCAGAAGAATATTTATAATCCTCAACTGTTTCTTGTATACTATGTACATGTTAATCCAGTACATGAGCAGCTTGTGCTTGTGATCCCACAAATGTCAGTGTGTTGCTGTAACTGTACGTAACTGCTCAAATGTAGCAGGATACTTTACCTGAACACAGTCAGATATGAACATATATGAATACAAATGGAATGTATATTAATGTAGCAGTAACATCTCCATCACCAACATTTCTAAGGTTACATACAGGGAACTGTACTAATACATGTAGGGGATATATATCTGCATCTAGTAGGAATGTACAGTATACATATAGGTATTTTAAGTTGTTAATGTAATATTTTACCACCCTATGTTATGTTCACAAATGATGCCATTCCACACCAATCTGGGTATGTGTATTCACAATTAATTCTATGGACATTTGTCCTGTTGGTTTATACATATCTGCGTGTACGTTGATGCATGTGCCCTGTCCACATATCCAAACCTGATGGCCTGTTGCCACCAGTCAACCCTGCATGCTGTTGGAATGTCCACTGTTGTTCTAAATATGCATGTGTTATGCTTGCTGTTCAACGTTTAGAATTCATGTGTGTTTGGTTAATGGGAATACTAATGGTTGCTGTTACAACTAATTTGGAATGGTGTTGTTTGTTACAAACCCAAAATGCCATTAAATACTGCTAAACATAGGACAACTGGGAAGGCGGGTTCCAGCGGACCCACCTCTCCCACCTCAGCTGGCGATTGCACCTGGCAGCAGTGCCCAGCCCAGGGACTCCTCCTCCGGTGGCCCTGTGCCACCTTCGGGTGGAAGCGCTGCAGGGGATGGGACTCACCCCCCTCTGCAAACGTGGCCGGGGGAGAGCCTCCACTCACCCTCCAAAGGGTCCGGTCTGTGGTGCGTAGTGAGATCAGGCGTTCCATGACTGATCCCCTACGCCAGCTTGAGGCGAGTGTGGCGCAACTCACGGGTGTGCCTGCCCCTTCTATCCAGCCCCCAGCACAGCCACGGCCTGGGCTGTGAAGGCACAGTGGTAACTGCCCATGGGTAAGGATCTCAGTTCCACTGTTGCCATCTGTGGGCTCATGGGCTTGCGATATCCAAACATCCGTCCCCGTCAATTGTGTGTACCCACCACATGTGTCATACTCTGCCCCTGTATGCGTCTTGTTTGTCTTGTCTGTTAACCACCCCAACCCACCTCCCTCAATATTCCTACTTCCTTTACCTCACATTCCACTCGTACCTGAAAAAAAAATAAAAAAAGGGCAATCTGTACCCGCAAAAAAATTACACCCCATACATAGCTGCCAATTTCGCACACATGTCTGCTGGACATAAAAACTGATAATTACAATTGACTGTACAACATACTTTGTTGTCCTCACTCCTCTCTCAGGGGTGGAAGGTTTCACATCTCACTCTAAATCACTAACATATGCACAGCTGTTGCTGGTAAAGAATTGGGCAGCTATGGGCCTTCCCTAAATCCTTCCTGCACATCCCAAGCTTGTTTTCCTACTGGCCTACCCTCTTTGTGCCCCCTTTTTCACCACTTTCCTATTTCCCCATTTTCTTTTCTTTAAAAGAAATCAGCGCGGGTGTTAGCGGGAGTAAGCACTTTTAAGCAGTAGTCAGCTGGTATGCGCTTGTGTGCGCTTAGCTAAGCGTAGCTAAGCATCACGCAAATTCGCGCAAACCCACTTACAACTGCTTAAAAGTGCCTTAGTCACTCTGTATGACAAGGCCTGTAGTCTGCTCCTCAGCAAAATAAGATACTCCTGTCAGTCTTGAACCCCAGACCTTGGACACATGAGACTGCATGAATTACCACTGAGCCACAGCAGATATGCAATAACTTGGTGCTGTAATAAATATATCATGCATTACTTTGAGGGAATGTAAAGGGAAAATAGGAATGCCATAACACAAATCTTGTACTGTGGGCCTTAACCAGCAGGTGTTGTTGAATTGCATGATATGACTGTGAAAAGGGAATCAGCCATGCTAGTAGGGAATAAGGTTACAGTAGCAGCTTACAAACCCCACACAGTATCAGAGCAGGATACACACTGTCATATTAGCATAGTCACAGGCTAGACCTCCCAACAGTGACTGCTCTACAGTGATGACTCTGATTAGTAAATAAACGTTAGCTGTGCCCCTCTGACTCCCTGTGAAATGTACTAACAGTAGGCAGAAAGGTGTTGAATTTCACTTCATAACAAATGTCAATAAGTGAGAGTAGACACCGCTTGCACGTCAGAAAAAGGTGCAGTAATAGAAATGATCTGAATCACCCAAAGTCTGAACTGAAAAATGTCAGAACTATATCACAGGTGTATCCCATTATATGTACCTTTCCCTGAGGCTGTTCAAATATATACGTGAGAGTATCTGAGGCTTGGAAGAGTCAGAAACACACAGGCATATCAGCTTGTCTGCTGTTATACACTCTGCTAATAGCTGTAGAATGAATTCCACAAGCATGCCCTTATGGAGAAGTACAACACAGAAATAGCAAAAGATGTAGCCATCTACTGCTAGCAACCACCTGTGACAATGCCATTGTTCAGGTGCTGAAAAGACTGGTGTGGTGCACAGTCAATGAATACTAGGCTGACCTGTGTCTACCATCTGGATATGTCCACAGGTGGGAGCTGCTCAGACAGACTACAAGCCATCATAGACTTACAGGTACACAGCAACTCTGCATGTTCAGCAAGATAAACATCACACAATAATAAATAATGCACACTGCAGTTCTGCACCCCTACCCAAAGGTACTATATACCCGTGTAGTCAGGCACAACCAAGGGTGTAGGTAGGCATACACAGTACAGAAATATGTCCAGTCGTCCTGAGCAGACTGTGCTAATGCCAACACAAACCACAAACTGTTCACATGTGAGTAACGTACTAATGACAGTATAGCTGTTCACAAACAGTGCATGTGTCTGATATTCATAATTGGTAGTACAACATACTTAGATGTCCTCACCACTCTCTCAGGAGTGGAAGGTTTCAAATATCCCACCTAATGTATTGCATATGCACAGCGGTTGCTGGTAAAGAAATGGGCAGCTATGGACCTTCTCCACACCCATTGTGTACATCCCAAGTTATTTTCCCTACTGTCTTCTCCTCTATGAGCAACCTTTATCACCACATTCCTATCTCCCCATTTAGTTTTCTGTCAAAGACATGAGAGCGGGGGTTAGCAGGAGTGAGCACTTGTAAACAGTAGTAAGCAGGTTTGCACCAGTGTGTGCATGTGTGCGCCTAGCTCAGCATTGCTAAGATATGATAAGCTCCACCAAGCGTAGATTACTATTGCTAACATAAAATGAGCTAAGCTAAACTTAGCTTAGTATTGCTAAAATACACTAAGCTAAGCTAAGCATTGCTTAGCATCGCTAAGCGTCGCACAAACCCACACCAACTCGCTTACAACTGCTTCAAAGTGCCTTTGTCACTCTGTATGACAAGGCCCTTGAATTGCTCAGCAGCAAAATAAAATACTGTCGTCAGTCTCAAACCCCACACCTTGGGCTCACCAGTCTGCATGATGTACCACTAAGCCACAGCATATATACAACAAATTGGTGCTGAAAGAAATATAACATGCATTACAAGGAGTGCATGTAAAGGGAAAATGGGAAAGCCATAGGAATACATTGCAATAAAGAAATATAACATGCATTACAAGGACTGAATGTAAAGGGAAAATAGGAAAGCCATAGGAATACATTGCAATAACTACTGTTGTATGCCAGTTAATTCCCTAATTCCAAAAGAAAGTACATACTCCCATGTATCCAGTGTTAGCATTAGGAGGTGTGAGTAAACTTACACACTGAGAAGAGTGTACTTGAAGAAGCAACAGTCAGGTTATAGTACAACATGCATGTCACTGGCTACAACTCAGCTTCAGATATGAGACATATACCAACCTTCTGACTGACACAACAGTGCCCACAGCAAACAAGCATGGTCCCTACCTTGCAAAACTGAAAGTCCTTTGTCTACCTAACCTATCATTCTATAGCAGTGTCCTGAAATCACAGTGAGAACTGCAATTACCACATAGCAGGCTGCATGCAATTACTAAATGGTGGGCACCGATTCGTGCAGAGGCCATCACATGCACATGTGAAGATACCTACAAAAGCAGCCTGTACCTGCTGTCCACACATGCAATAATATCATTGCAGCAACTGGAGAGAGAGAGAGCAAGCGAGAGAGACAGACAGACAGACAGACAGACAGACAAACAGTTGGAGAGACCAAACCAAAAAAAAAAAAAAAACAGAAGCGGTTGGATACACTGACCAACCAAAACAAAAATTAAAACAAACAGAGGCAGTGGAGGACACCAACCTAAATAAATAAAAATAAAAAACATCAACAGGTACAACAGACTGAGATGAGACATACAAAGGTAAGGTATGTAAAACAGATGTATTTGCTGGCATCCGAATGATGTGTCTGAAGGGTACTTTACATTCTGTGAACACTCCTTATGTGGTAGCAGTCCGTATCTATATGTATATGCAGATGTGCATAGGGCAAGGGACATACTGCAACTATTAGTGAAGGCTGGACATATATATGTATTTGAAGGTTGCTATGCGCACATATCTATGTAGGTTGTAGTGTGTGGCATTGAAAACAGCAAGCAGTGCAGGTATATGTCATGTGGTGGATAAATGCTGTGGGACTGAGTAACAGCCAGTGAGGTCTGCTACGGCTATATGGCCTGAGGATAGTGAAATGCATTCTGCACAACAATGTGCAATATTATTACATAATCGTATTCTCACAACTGTTCCATAATTGATATTCCCACCATGAAAGGTGGCCAGTATATCTGCATATATATGCATGTATATGTACAGCAGTAGCTGTTTACAAGTATGTGTATATATATCTATATATATCAATATATGTATATATGCATATATCTATATATATATATATATATATATATATATATATATATATATACATATCTCTCTCTCTCTCTCTCTCTATATATATATATATATATATATATATATATATATATAGATATATATATATATATATATATATATATGTGTGTGTGTGTATACACACACACACACACACACACACACACACATATATATATATATATATAAACTAACCAAACTTTATGTATGATCTCTAACTGTTTGAGTTCTTTAATGTATGTTGATTTTATTAACAAGTTGATTTTTATTTCTGTTTTTATTGTATGTCTTTATTAACAACATGTCTGTTCTTTTATGTATTGTGTGGAGCTTTACTCCCCGGGCCTCTACTGAAAATGGACATATATCCAGCTAGACTAGCCCGGTCAACAAATGTAAAATAAAAAATAAATAAATAAAATAAATAATATATCTATATATATACAATATATATATATATATATATATATATATATATATATATATATATATAGAGAGAGAGAGAGAGAGAGAGATGTATGTGTGTATATATATATATATATATATATATATATATATAGATATATAGATATAGATATATAGATATGTAGATATATACATGTATATATATATATATATATATATATATATATATATATATATATATATATATACATATATATATATAGATATATAGAGATACATAGATATATACAGATATATATGGATATCTATGGATATATATATATATATATATATATATATATATATAGAGATATGTAGATGTGTATGTATATATTGATATATATATATATATATATATATATATATATATATATATATATATATATATATATATATATATATATATATATATATGTATATAGAGTGATATATAAATGTATATGTATATAAATATTCATGGATATATATATATATATATATATATATATATATATATATATATATATATATATAGTGAGAGAGGGAGACACAGGGTCAGACATATTGCAACAGGTGCCTGGTGACCAAGGCATGGACTGAACACCAGTTTTGATACTGCAGTGCCATACCCCATTCCAAAACACTTTACCCACTAACTACCAGATTGGTGGTTGCCTGACTAACACTGAAGGTGTCAGAAGGGAACATGGGACACAGGTGGACAGTAGCCTCCCCTTTGATATTCACAGTACCACACTAGTCTTGTAATCTGTCTACGTGGTATTTGTAATCACAAACGATGTGTCATGTACGGAAATATAGGTCAGTGTTCCCCTGTACTCATCACAATGCCCCATGTGGTATGTACCTCACATGACAACTACTGCAAGTGGAAAGTCCACAGACATACCTCACAAAGGGTAATACTGCCCTGATACACATAGCCTATGCAGACTATCTTACATAACCACAGCTACAGTGCATTGTATACCAGCCATCCAGAGGTTACCTCTGCCAAACATACACAGGCATACCACACCCATAGCAGTCAGACAACCACCATGTCAACACCTCACAATCCCACCGGGCTACACGGCCTAGATCCCTAGTGCACGCAACATCACTAAACAGCACATGCTGGAGGGATAGGCTCCTATTGGCAAATATGCCATACTCTGGAGTAAACCACCCAGCATGAACAAACAAGGCTCCTCAGTAGCAAATGTCTGACATACCCCTGATGATTGTCTGGGGCATAGGTAACACGCCCTGGGAATCACCTCTGTGTATCCAGTTGACAGGAGGAAGTGCAATCTAATTACATGTGTGTCACAGGCCAGGGTAGCATATGGCTAGGCTGCTGTAGGCCCCAGGGACAATAACGTATTACCTACTTATGACACAATGCACACAGACATGTACACAGTGCAATACCAGCTATGTGAGGTGGAATGAGTGTGACAGTGAATGTGTGCAAGGTCTGTGATGGTGTGGTAGCTAGGAGTGAGGTTGTTTCCGTCATGGTCATTTGTGTCCTACATGTGAGGCCAGAGAAAGGTGTGTCAGTTATTGGGATGCAGACATAGTAGGATGGTATATGTTGTGACGTAGGTCCTTGTGTACGACTGTGGTGTCCCATCATAGGCTGACGCAATACATGTGTGCTCAGTTAGTGGTACTGCTGGTGACTCCATCCAACATTAGAACTGTTGTACCATCTGAATCTGTAGGCGTAAACAGCACAGTATGGTGTATGTTCACATTCCCTGGTAACACTGTCTTGTGTGTTTCCTGCAGTCTGCACAGATTACATTCCTCAGGCATAGGTATCTGTAAGTAGGGGCACACAGTACTGTAAGGTACATAGCAAATACTCATCTGTGTTAACATACATTTGTGTATGGTATGAATGTCGGATGTGTGTGTAATGATGCCTGTACCATGTCTACAATCACATGTGTGATGCAGGGTTTGCGTGTGTACCTAGCAACATGTGTACTCTGTTACAGCAGTATGCCAGCTATATTAACAACTGTGCACATATCTTAGGTAGGGGTATGGCATCAATGACTATGGTGGGTTACCGGTTATACTGTAACTGTACTTCACATTCATTGCAATGGATGACATATATCTGCATGTATCAGCTTGATATGTACCCCCCGGCAAGGCTGTGCATTGGATCCCAATCAGTGAGCCGAGTACTGGTGTATACTGGTGTGTCATATGGAGTGTGGCAGGCACTGTCAGCCAGTTGTGGGCTGAGCACTGATATGTGGTATTGAATGTGTGTATCCTCTGACAGACGAACAGATGCTATATATGGCAGTTAACTGATATCTGTACTGTATAATGTTGTGTGCCACATGACTTGCTCACACATATCGTTTACTTGTCTTCCAGGCATATGGCTCATCACAAAAAACCCTGCTACACAGCTGTAGAGAAACAGGAAGTCCACCACAGCATGGTACAGCATTATACCCTAATGTTTCCAAGGGCCAGCCTGCACCAGCAGGAGCATACTGCACTGTGGCAAGAACTTGTTCGTCGGGTAAATGACATAGGCATGCATAACCAGACATATGAGCAGGTATGCCATCACTGCAGTGATTTATTCAGACATGTCCGGCAGTGTGTGTCTGATATCCACAGTCAACAGCTTGCCACAGGTGGTAGGGTGGCCATACATCCCCCCCTCACCAGAGTGGAGGAACTGCTTCTAAGTGTGGTGGCCCCTGGCCTACAGCAGCAACATCACACATGTGTCGTCATGGAGGCTGGAGCCACCCAGCATAGTTACATGGAGCATGCTGGTAACATGCCCTAGCTGTAGACTACTGTTACCTGTATTGTTAGATTATGCGTGTGTGAGATGTGTACTGTGTTTAGCAGTTGTGCTGCCTATTGTGTGCAATACTGATAATGTGAATAGTATCTGTACACCTATGCCTGTTGTTCTACTGTAGTTTAGCATACTCACAGTAGCAATGCCACAGGTGTGGTCACTGACAAACTGTGTCATATTCTTGCAGGTCCCTCTGGTGTGACAGCAGGGCAGACGTTACATGCTGGTGAGTGTGTTAACTCTTTAAACTTGGTATTGAACTGTGCATGTCATAGGTGAGGTGTAGGCCATGTACACATAACACACGTACGCATAATGCATGCTCTGCATGTTTGCTGTGAGACGTGAAACATCTCAGTAATGTCAGTAGCTGCCTCATTTGCATGCAATGCACAGAGCATCAGACACAAATGTTGCAACACTGTACGGCACATTGGATAGGCATAGCTGACAAACATGTACACAACATAACATGTTTGTCATGTGCAGTACACCTCAACATGCTACACATAGTGTAACCAGACACACGCTGGCAGGTCACACTTCAATATCCCACATGTCATCCACACACCACACATACCATACCTGAGGGGTAGGGGCCTAGCATGGGTCTGTGCAACACTGCTCAACACATAACACAGTCATGTTAGGCAATGCTCCCTATTGGTCACCTCACACACCCTTGTGCAACGTGGCTGTGTAATTTTGAACTTAGCCACGGCACGGTGGTTCAGGTACGGCTTGCTAGGTGGTGGTCTAGCACACTTTAGTGGCCTTGAATGACCACATGATGCATGATGGTGATGACTAATGGTACTACACCCCATACTGTTACAATGGCCGTGTCCAGGATTGGTATCCCATCACGTATACATGCACCACCCATCCCGTGTGTGTGTACATAGCATGCATGTGCTACACCTGTGTCCACAATTATCTGCTACAGACACAGACACTTCAATCAGACATGGAAACCCATGTGACACACAGATAACACATGCAGCCATGGTATGTATACCTGTGCCTGATGGTGTACAGGACATTGCAGAGCTTATAATACTTGCACAGAAATGTTGTGTCCTTGTACACATTGTGTTCCAGGGTGTAGACAATCACTGAACATGTACACACATGCACCACAGCCATGTACACTGTCATCAACAAATGCTGCCTACACTCACACTGCATGGACTTGAGCAACACTTATTCTGCATGCTGACACGTGTGAGTGACTGTTTGCCTTGTGATACTGTCACCCACCTTCAACCAGTATTGAGTATGATTTGGAAGTCTGTTGTGCGTGTGTATCTGCTGTAGTGAGGAGTGTACATGTGTTCCTGTGTTCCTGTGTGCATGTGTTCCTGTGTGCCTGTGTGTCTGTGTGCCTGTGTTCATGTGTTCATGTGTGCATGTGTTCATGTGCTCATGTGTTCATGTGTGCATGTGTGCATGTGCAGACCATAACATGTGTTTTCTGTCTTCCTCTCACAGGTGCTGAGGTAGGGCTTGGCGAAAGCAGCAGGCGACCTGAAGCCACTGCCATGGATAGTGGTGATGATGAGACATGTATTTTGGCACAGGGAGATTTGACAGGGTCTGTCGTTGGTCCACCAATCAACAGTACACAGCGTTCAACCCCATCCATGCGCACACTCATACTGCCATTACATCCCTCACCACCAATGGCCATAGGGGAGGGACAGCATATAGTTGGCATTGACCAGGAGAGTGTGGTACCCATGGCACGTGCATCCCCTCACAGGAGCCATAGCCATAGACCCGCAATGGTACCACATAGGCGGAGATCCAGGGGTTATCAGGGGAGCACCACAGGACGTATTGCCCCTGGCAAGTGTGCCCTCACAGGACCTATGACAACCACTATGTTCCGGGTTGTAATGCAGGCTCAGGCACATATGCAATGGTGCAACAGGCAGGGACTTAGGGTGCAGAGGGCACATAACACCACTATCAATGACAGCATCCGTGACCTTGCCACTGTCATCTGGACATACACTGAGGTCATTGATAGACATTGGGGGGAGACAATAGATGCCCTCCACAACAGGTCTTCCTCAAGCCAGGACCATGCGGGACGGTTGTGACATTGATGTGGATGCATGCCGGCAACAGCAACAGCTGGCAGTGGTCGCAGATGGCCCACAGCTCACAGCTGCTCCCGTAGTGGCAGTACCAGCCCCAGCAATGCTGGGGCTGGCCTGTCCATTGTCCATCCCAGTAGACCATGTGCACGTGGCTCTGGCCAGTCCCAGCAGGGACATGGGTCCAGTCATCATACCTCTGCCTCTGATGACTGTACCCAGTTAGGGTCGGTACCCGCTATCATCCATAGCACCCCTGCCAGGCACAGGTACTGTGTTCGTGGCCAGAGCCAGTGATCTGTACAGCCAAGCAGCTGCAGTCTGTGGCTGTCCCACAAACCACTGTATATGGCAGCCACATAGTAAAGCTGTGTGTATGCAGACACACGCACATTAAGCAAACAACTAGGGCTCACACACACACACACACACACACACACGTCGATTGGATGGGTCAATGTCAGGCTCTGGCAAACAACAAAATGTCCTGTGGATATGATGATACCTGTGCCACCTCCTGTCATCTGCATTATCGATGGAGGGACAGGCTAACATGGTGCTGATGCACAGGGTGACACTATAGCAGTGTAGCAATAATAGTGAGTTGTCAACAAGGAAGTCTAACTACATCCTTGTAGGTATATCTGAGCAGACATTATGCATCAAAGCTCTGTTTGTCAATGTAGCATTGTTTACACCACTGTTAGGTCTGAGTATGTATTATCCACTCATGTGCCACTTGGTTGATGTGTGATGTGTTGCCAGCATGTGTTAGCGAGTGGACAGTACGTGTGTGATGTGTGCAGTACAGATTAGCAAGTGTACATCTGTGAACATGGTGGGTGTGCACTGTCTGGATGTACGTGCATAGTGGACACATGGGACGTGTGGCATACCCTGTCGTACACATTATTAACATCTCATTGCATCTTTCAATGGCCAGTATGCATTCTACTACAGTTATGTACTAACATGGGTAGACGTGTGTATGACATGGGTTGACACTATGCTGCAGGTGATACCATTAATATCAGTCAATGATTTGCGGTCTGGTAATATACACAACCTCAACAGCATGACTATAAGCAATCATTGGATGATGTCCTGATAAATGACACACAGTAGTAGGGAACCCAGTATCAATTGGATCCTTCCAGTGCTACACTATAACACTAACCAGTGGTGATAACTGCCACCCATTACTGTGACACACCAGTGTGTCATATAACCCCCTTAGGTACAAGCAGGCACACTAGGGATGTGTCCATCCAAATCTGGGAATGCATGGAATGGCCTACAATGCATTTCCTAGATGGGACGCATATCCTGCACAAGGGTATCATACAGACAGATACCTGTTGTGTGATACATGCTGTATAGCAGTAAGCTATAGCATAGTCATCCTCATGTACTATACATACTATCCCATCAGTACCACACTGGTGGTAGCCCTCAACATGTATGGCGGGTACCATTGTGTACATACAGACCCATGTTATGTCATGTGTCCCTTTGTATCTACATATCCATAGGTATTGTGGAGTCCCAAGGTGTATCACAGACATTAGAGGCCTGAATGCATATCCACAAGGCAGTCGTACACTTATAAAGACTCTCCATTCTTGGCAGACTTTGTTGTGTATGACCATGTCTGACATATACCCCAGCCATATACCCTCACTCATAATACTCTTAAGTAACTGTCATGGGTGTGTGTGCCACAGATGACCTTGGTCACAGAACACAACAGTGGATGGCCATGTCACATACATACATATGTGACCTATGATGAGTAGCAGCAGCACAACCTGTCAATGGAAACAAATGTTTTCATGTAGTATGCAGGCTTCACACATATGTACTGATTGAGGGGACATGTAAACGTATATATTTGCCATGCAGATACCTGATGTCTGCAATGCACTTACTGTTGTCATCATAGTATGTCATACCATAGTAAAAGCAAAACTAACACCGTGTTGACCAACAGTGACTCACACACAGTCAGCATTTGTCGGATTTAAGCTCCTACCTAACAACGTTATGATACTAGAGAGTGATACATTAACACGACGTGCTATTTGCTTTACTGGCTGGTTTATTCTCTCCTGCTGTATTTGTAGGATGGTGACATCATCAGACTTTCCAAAGAGGAATGTACCTCCTTTACTGGGTTTTCCCATTCTCCTAAAAGGAACACTTCTCAAAGGAAACTGCACACATACACACCACCCCCCAAAGGATTTAAACTCCTATCTAACTAGTTTATGATATTACAGAGAGACACATTAACAGAGTGCGCTATTTGCTTTACTGAGTGGTTTCCCTTCTCTGTCTGTATTTCTAGGGTGGTGACATCATCAGTCAT
Organism: Protopterus annectens; assembly: GCF_019279795.1. Lineage (NCBI taxonomy): Eukaryota > Metazoa > Chordata > Ceratodontiformes > Protopteridae > Protopterus > Protopterus annectens. Next base: position 801,774,508 of record NC_056732.1, on the reverse strand, counting down.
TCCAAAGAGGAATGTACATCTTTAGTGTGTTTTCCCAGTCTTCAAAAATGCCACTTCTTTCAAAGACAATTGCACATATAGTCAGCGTTTGCAGGATTCAAACCCCTACCTAACTAAGTTATAATACTAGAGAGAGAGACGCATTAGCGCCGCACACTATTTGCTTTACTGGGTGGTTTCCCTTCTCTGTCTGTATTTCTAGGGTGGTGACATCATCAGTCATTCCAAAGAGGAATGTACATATTTAGTGTGTTTTCCCAGTCTTCAAAAAGGCCACTCGTTTCAAGGAGAATTGCACACACATACACCCCACACACACAGATACAATCAGCATTTGCAGGATTCAAACCCCTACCTAATTAGAGAGAGATGCAGCAGCACAGCACACTATTTGCTTTATTGGGTGGTTTCCCTTCTCTGTCTGTATTTCTAGGGTGGTGACATCATCAGTCATTCCAAAGAGGAATGTACATCTTTAGTGTGTTTTCCCAGTCTTCAAAAAGGCCACTCCTTTCAAAGACAATTGCACACATACACCCCCCCCACACACACACACAAACAGTCAGCATTTGCAGGATTCAAATCCCTACCTAACTAGGTTATGATACTAGAGAGAGACAAATTAGCACAGCACGCTATTTGCGTTATTGCGTGGTTTCCCTTCTCTGTCTGTATTTCTAGGGTGGTGACATCATCAGTCATTCCAAAGAGGAATGTACATCTTTAGTGTGTTTTCCCAGTCTTCAAAAAGGCCACTCCTTTCAAAGAGAATTGCACACACCCCCCACACACAGGCACAGTCAGCATTTGGAGGTTCAAACCCCTTCCTAACTATGTTATGATACTAGAGAGAGATGCATTAGCTCAGCGTGCTATTTGCTTTACTGGGTGGTCTCCCTTCTCTGTCTATATTTCCAGGGTGGTGACATCATCAGGCTGGACATCGTAATGTGTGTACACTTTGTTTTATGCCATTCCAGGAATGGTCCATGTGGGTCGTCAGGTGTCAACAGCTGGAACAGGAACTCATAACCCTTACCTTTTGTGATCTATCTGTGGACACATCAACATTCCTTCATATGTCAACACATATTTATGCACAGCTTGTTGGTTTTGTGGATACTACATGTCTTTGGGATGTTGATAAAGGGCTATTCAAAGTGTATGTGAGACATGTGTAGTTGTGTTCAGTGATGTATGTCCTGTGTGGCTGCCTTACAAACAGTCTAGCATGTTTGGGAACCATGATCTGCACATGAACATACCACGGTTAGTAGGGTTGTGTGTATGTCAGCTTCCAATAGCTCAGTTTATGACTTCAACCATGATGGACTCCATGGCCTTGCAGATCATACTTCATAGGCATACTGGACTGTACTTCCCATGGTGTGTTGTGCACCAACACTTGTGTGGAGTGCCATATGTTGCTGTAACACATTCAACGGTTCCACATCCTGTGTAGGGGGGGGGAGGTTCAGCTGACTGTTCAGGTGCAGGATCTGTTTGTTCTGTAGTTTATGCATGACACATATTGGGAATCAATGTAGTACACTTGATGCCATGCTTTTAGCATTGGGGGTAGCTGTTCATCCATTCTACATGTGATATCTCCTGGTATATGATATGGACTATTGTCGGTGGGAGGTGAGTATGTATATATGGGCCTGTCTGTCAGGATGTCGGCATTGTCAGTCAGGTACAGTTGGCCCTGACTCATGACATATATGTGTGTACATTGCTATATATGACATAGCTGTTGGAGGTGTCATGATTCAGTCTGGACTCCTTCTCAGTTACTCTTTACAGAACAGCAACAAACCTGAGCACTAATCCCTGTTATACTCCTATACACACTTAACACCCTACTGATCCTTTGTCATCTGGCTACAGAGTATGTCATGATGATATCCCGGCATGTCTAGGGGTTGGCTTTGTGTGCACTCTCCAGTCCAGCTGGTGAATATTGTGATGTAGACACAATGTCACATCTGCCTCATGTACACAGACAATACTCTCCTCCTCACAACAAACCCAGATATATGTGTGAGATGCACCTATAGAGACATACAGGGAGCTGAACTCTCTCGACCCATGACTGGCATAGTCTATTAGGTGGTGAGGATAACCGCACACGCCACATAACAGTCTCACATATCCTCTGGCGACAGCACTCAAACCACACACATACTCAGATGCTGTAAATGAACTCTGCCTAAGCAGCAGAGACCTCCAAAGCAGGCACACACACAACTGCTACCCCACTACAATACCCACATCTCACACAGTTCACAATGTCAGTGTGCCACACAGTCACTTGCCTTCGGGCTAAACAACACACATAATACACATGTGATAGGCGACACTTATTGTCAGACACACTGACATACCACTCATCAGCCCATACAAGGGAATAGACCCTTTGTGCTGTCTGTCGTGTGCCAGGATCTGCCACATAACACATGCAGTCAGGTCACTACAAAGCAAGTACAGGACTGGCACCATCATTGTCCATGCTGGTGCGTAAAACCTCAGACGTTACTCCCTGGACCACATGACATGGTACATGGAGGAACAATGTCATCATGTAGCCCAGGCCAATATGACCCTGACCTTGTCTAGCATCTTACACCCACCAAGTATGATGTCACAGTATACAGACAAACATATCACGTTTAACACTTGGCTAACAGATTGGTGTCATTCATAGGGGATACAGTGTCTGTCAGCCTGTGGTGACATGCTCAACATGCCACTTAGCTTCACTATGGACAGCTTGCACCTGACACCATTGGACCTTTGAATGCTGGCTAAGGCTCTTGCTACCACCATGGTGCATTTGTTGAGCAGGGCTCAAAAGACAAACCCACCTACATAGACATTACAGGTTAAATAACACTAAGGGTAATGCTGCTCAACACCAGATGTGTTACCCTCATATTGCGGATACTCAGGACTCCCCTCAGTATGGGGGATAGCAATATATGTGCACTAACAGACGCCTAGTTCAGGGTCACATATGCACACCAGCACTACCAGGTTATGTTTCCTACCATGCTTTCTGACCACAGGACTTGGCAACGGACAACATAACTAGGGGGTGTATCCATATACATCACAGATACACACACCTCCGGGTTAGTGGCACTGCACTAAGCATCACAGACCATACATATACAACTACCATTGTGCGAAACTGCCTTTTAGTTTGTTGCCTACTACAGACCACCCTCCCATACTCAGGAACCACACTCGGCTTTCCTGGGAACAGTGGAGGATATGATGGTCTCCACAAACACCATTATATTGGGTGACATCAGATACACAAATATTGACTGGGGGTACTACTCAAGCCACAACAACCTCACCCTACAGTTGCTACAATTGATAAATTCATATGCTATGGCACAGACAGTCAACACAGCCATAAGGGGGAATACATATTGGACCTGATCATCACCAACATGGGGACTCTATGTTCCACACCAGCAATATACCCCTCATTGGTAAGGTCGGAACATACATCTATCTCACTGGACATACATACACACTCCACACACCTATCCTGGGTAATCTTGCTGAACTTCTGATGTGCCAACGTCTCACTTCACCAAAGCAAGGTGGTATCCTTCAGAGACCCTGAGACAGTGTCAAGTACAGCTCTGACTGCTGAATCCTTTGCATACACATTCTATGGACTCCTAGTGGACTGCATGGATTGTGCTACCCCAAATAACAACAAGACTCACTCCTCCAATGGCAGGGGACCTGTCTGGTAGACACCAGCCATTAATAAGCTGTACAATGTCAGGAGGAAGCTACTACATGATAGAGCACAATCCCAGATGGGGAAAGCATCTGTGATCTGTACTAGCAGACAGCTATGATCACTCATGTACTTATCTAAGGTCTTCTTCTCATGGACAATTGCACCAGACACGTAGGACTATCACAAGGCCTTCGTCAGTTATGTCAGGAACCTTGGTAGACACTCACTGATATGCTCTGAGTTACTGCATACTGACTACTCTTACCCTGCACCCACTAGCATAGCCAACATCCTGGCAAACAGGTTCAGTGCAGATGTCTCCCCCCATCCCCCCTAGGGAGCAACTATCCATCCCAACAGAGTGTAACCTCCCTGACACCACACAGTAACAGGTGAGTGCTGCCCTCCCCAAAGCATACATTACAGCATCAATGGAACCAGTTGGTGTCCCGGCCTGCATCTTACACGAGCTTCATGACAGATGTAACCCTCACATTACATCACTGTGCAATATCAGAGTTACTACAGGATATGTACCCACGGAATGGCGTACAGCGACAGTGGTCCCACTCCACATAGTTGGTGCCAGAATGGACCACAGACAATATTGCCCTATAAGCCTGACTATCCTGTTATGCAAAGCTATGGAGCGTATTGTCATGGGACTCTTAAACATAGACATCAGGAACCTACAGACACTGTGCTACACATTTCAGCATTGTTGTGGGCAGATCTTGCCTCTTGAACATGTTTGTATTCTTTAGACGGTTAACAGGTCCATCAACATAGGGACACTTGTACATGCAGCCTCCCTGAAGCTTGCTAAACCCTTCCACACAATAACCCACTGGGCCATTATGCATAGGCTCACCAGCATCGATATGGACACATATCTCACATGATAGATTGCTACCTGGATCAGGGATAGCACCCACATGGTCAGAATTGCAGGTGCCATGTCTGACTATACACCAGTTACATGTGGCATTCCACACGGCTCGGTCCTGGGACCTCTCTTGTTCAGTATATATTTGTCTGACATACAGGGTACCACAGGGGGAATATGGCTGACCTTGTCTGCACTTGACTGCAAACTGGGTGCCATAATCACCTCTCCTGCTGCCACATGCATACTCCAACAGGGTCTCACAGAGATGGATGACTGGTGTCTGAGCCATGGCCTACAGCTAAATGCCATTAGTTGCATAGTCATCCCCTTTGAGAATAACAACATGCCCACACATTAACACATAGGTAGTACTCCATTACATACGGTAGGTGTTGTTAGGTGATTGGGGACATGACTTATTTGTACTGTCGCCTTTGACATTCACATTGTCACAGTGGTTGGACAGACCTTCTATATAAGCAACCTTATCCCATATGGTTTCACATCTAGATCGAGTGATGTCATTGTGCCCCTATACTAATAACAACCGTGCTTGATTAAAATGCCACCTTTGGGGAGTACCTTACCCAACACCTGCAGCAACTGTACTGGCCACAGATACCCAAGCAACAGCCATCCCTCAACAATACCCACAAATCACATATCTCACAAGATCAGTGTGCCTCACAGTCACAGCCCTTAAGGCCAAACAACACACCAAATGCACTTGTTATAGGGGACTCTATTGTCCGGCACACTGACGTCCTGCTCAACTGACTGAACAAGGAGAAGTTCACTGTAAGCTGCCTGTCAGGTGCCAGGATCCACCACATAATGCAAGCACTCAGGTCACTCCAAAGCAAGTACAAGTATGATTCCGTCATTGTCCATGCAGGTGTGAATGGCATGAGACGTACCTCCCTGGACTACAAAAAAAGAGACATAGAGGAGCTCTCTGATTATATAGCCCAGGCTGGTATGACCCTGACCTTGAATAGCATCTTGACCTCACCAAGAATACTGCCAGAGTATAAAGACAAAATGATCAGTTTCAACAATTGTCTGAAGTATTGTTGTCATTCAATGGGGATCCAGTGTCTGTCAGCCTGGGATGACATGCCCGACAAGCCACGTTGCTTCGCTAGGGACGGCTTGCACCTGTCACCCTTAGGCTTTTGTATACTGGCCATGCCTCTTGCCACCCTCATAGTGCATTTTTTAGGTGAGGCTCAAAGGACAAACCCACCACCATAGACAACCCAAGGATACAAAATCTAAAGGTAATGCTACTCAATGCCAGAAGTCTAAACCTCAAGATGCACGCACTCGAGGCTCTCCTCAGTATGCAGAATATCGATGTCTGTGCAGTAACAGAAACCCACTTCAAGGCTCCTGAGATCACACCAGCACTACCAGGTTATAACTCATACCATGCGTTTCAGACACAAGACTCGGACCGAAGCACAAAAGGAGGGGTAGTATCTATATTCATCAAAGATACCTACACCTCTAGGTTAGTGGCACTGCACAAAGCATCAGAAACCATCCATATGCAACTAACAGTGGGCCAAACTGCCTTTCAGTTTGTAGCCTGCTACAGAACACCCTCCCTATTACAGGAACCCCACTTGGCATTCCTGAGAACACTGGAGAATATCAAGGTCTCTCCTAAAACTATGTTATTGTGTGACTTCAACTACGCATACATTGACTGCGACAACTACTCATGCCCAAACACACTCGCCCAATGGTACCTTGAAGTTATAAACTGCAATGCGATGGAATTACTGATCACCACTCCCACAAGAGGGAACAACATATTGGACCTGGTCATCACCAACTTGGGGACTCTATGTTCCACACCAGAGGTAAACCCCTCATTGGTAAGATCAGACCATTAACAAATTTCCATGGACATCCATATCCCATCCCCACCCCCAGCCAAGGAAATCAATGTAAAGAATTTCTCAAAAGCCAACTTTGCACTTCTCAAGACTGAGGTGGAATCCTTCAAAGCCCACGGCCCAGAGGATAATACAGGCCAATCCGCAGAATCCTTTGCAAATGCATTCTATGAGCACCTGCAGGAATGCATGGATTGTGCTATCCCAAATAAAACTAAGACTCACTCCTCCAAAAACATGAGACCTGTTTGGTGGACCACAGCCATAAATAAGCTATACAACAGAAGGAGGAAGCTACTACATGACAGAGCAAAATCCCAAAAATGAAAGGCATCTCTGATCAGTATTAGCAAGGAACTTCGATACCTCAGAAAATCATCAAAGGCCAGTTTCAAAAGGGAAATTGCCCTAGACACTAAAGATAATCACAAGCTCTTCTTTAGTTATGTCCATAATATGGGTGGAAACTCCCAGATATGCTCTGAATTGTTACATAACGGTACAAAATATACCAAACCTACAGACATAGCCAACATCCTGGCAGGCAGATTCAGCACAAACCTCTCCCGCCCTTCACCCCCAGAGGAACAAATGCCTATCCCAACTGAATGTAACCTCCCTGACATCACAGTTGCACAGGTGAAAGCTGCCCTCTCCAAAGCAAAAAACACAGCAGCTATGGGACCGGACGGTGTCCCAGGCTTTGTCTTACACAAGCTCCAAGAAGAACTGAACCTTCACATTAAGTCACTGTTCAAACTTAGCCTTACTACAGGATATTTACCCAACTAATGGTGTACAGCTACAGTGATTCCATTCCACAAAGGTGGTGCCACAACGGACCCTGGGAACTATCACCCCATAAGCCTGACTAGTCTTGTCTGTACAGCTATGGAGCGTATTATCATGGAACTCATAAACAAAGACATTGGGAGCCTCTATACACTGGACCCTACTCAATTCAGCTTTGTTAAGGGCAGATCTTGCCTCTTAAACCTAGTTGATTTCTTTGAAATAGTTGCCAAAGCTATAGATGAGGGCAAGGTAGTCCACACAGCCTACCTGGACCTCGCAAAAGCCTTTGACACAATACCCCACTTGGGCATCATAAATAAGCTTACCAGCTTAAATATCAACCCCTATATCACAAGATGGGTTGCAAACTGACTCAGGGATAGAACCCACATGGTCAGAATTGCAGGTGCCATGTTCGAATCCAAACCAGTTACAAGTGGTGTCCCACAGGGCTCAGTTCTGGGACCTCTCTTGATCGGTACATACTTCTCTGAGGTCCAGGCTAACACGGGGGGATTATGGCTGACAAAGTTCACAGATGACTGCAAACTGGGGGCCATATTCGACTCTCCAGCTGACACAAGCATCCTCCAGAATGGTCTCACACAGATGGATCTTTGGTGCCAGAGCCATAGGCTCGAGCTACATGCTAAAAAGTGCATAGTCATCCACTTTGAGAAAAACAAGGTGCACACAAATTACCACATAGGTGGTAATCCATTAAGTACAGAAGTAGTAATTTGAGATTTGTGGACCAATGTAGATAGTAATCTCTCCTTTGATAATCACATTGCCAAAGTGGTTACAAAGACCTTCTGTATATGCCACCTTATCACAAAAGGGTTCGCATCTAGATCAAGAGAGGTCATTGTGCCCCTCTACTCATCAGTCATCAGCCCCATACTTGAATACAATGGCCCTTTTGGGATGTACCTTACCTGACACCTGCAGCAACTGGAGAGACTCAAAAGTACCTCTCCAAGAGGATCATGGGCTACAAACAGATGTCGTATGCAGCCCAACTAAAGAAACTCCGGCTCTACTCACTTGCTTACCACCTACTCAGAGGCAATCTATGCCTGACATACAAAGCCATGTCAAACCCAGAATTAATGGACATGCTCCACCTGAAATATCCAAGTCCCTTAGAGATACACGCTCCAGGGACTTAAACCTCAGCACAAGAATAAAAAGGACATGCTGGAGGGACAGAATCATTTCCCAGAGGCTCCCCTCACTCTGGGATAGAATCCCAATTCATATTAGACATAGCCCCTCGCTGATCCTCTTCAAGCCAATTCTGGACACGTGGATGGGAAATTGCAAATTCATCCCTGGGATCTCTTCTGTGTCCCTGCTAGACAGAAGCACAGCAAACTAATCTTAAAGGGTACCTTCTGTGACCTAATTTACAGAGGCACAGTAGACTAATCTAATAGGGAGACGGAAGCCAAATACACTCTGGCTAGGCTTATAAATGCCCTAGAGCAGATAGCCTAGTATCTACCTATGAACCTATGAACCTATAAGTTCCGCACCAAGCAGATGCAGGGACTCACACAGATGACCTGCACAGTTCAGATGCAGTAACTCCAGCTCTACTCAGTCGCTTACCACCTACTTGGATATGATGTGTGCCTGTTGTTTGCAGTAATACCCAACCCAGAATTAATGGACATGCTCCACCTCAGGATATCCAACTCCCTTGTAGCTACACACTCCAGGGACATATACCTCAGCACAGATGTTAATAGGACATGCTGGAGGGACAGATTCTTATCCCAGGGCCTCCACTCACTCCAGATTGTGATCACAGTTTCTCATAGGCAGAGCCACCCACTAACCACCTACAGGAGACATCTTGATGGCTGTATGGGTGATCGTATGTTTACCCATGGGATATCTTCTGTGTCCCTGCTAGGCAGAGGCACACTAGCCTAAACGTACATGGACTATCTTGTGTGACCTACTATTCACTGGCACAGTGTAGTAATCTGACAGGGCTGCAAAAGCCAAACACACTATGGCTAAGCTTGTACATACCCTAGGGCAGCATACCCTAGGGCAGATAGCCTAGTATTGACCTCTGAACCTATGCTTCTGCTCGGGATGCACAATATTCATTGCTGATACTGTTTGCAGGTCTTTATCGTCTTTGCTTTCCCAGTTTCTATGAACAACTTAGGTATCTGCTGAACATGTTTGATCATGACAGGGTTCCACTATATTATATAAGTGTCTGTTGTCATGTAACTATGTGCACAGGGCGGATTGCTGGATAGTGAGAGGTTCCTGGGTTAACACATGCAACTGCCAGATATGTGTGGCCCATTGCTGTAGTCAGACATGGTCTAAGTGTGTGAGCATGCCCAGTTCAGGCTTTCCATGTTTTGTTGCCTGGCATATGTCTCATTTATTCGTGTGTGTGATAATGCCCAGTGTGACCTTTCAGTATCTTCCAATCTGAAGTCCACTACATTTGTGGATGTGTGTGAACATGACCAGTATTAACATTTATACTGTGTGTGTTGGAAGTCAAGTTCTGTTCTTACTGCAGGACTCACCTTTGTGTCATAACTCAACAGGGATTATGCTATGCCTGCAGGGTTTCCATGAGATACTTTGCATAGACTTATCAACATTCCTTCATAGTGGCGGAACAGTGCAATGCTGTCATGGTTTAGTGGTTCAGTACTTTAACTATGGTGCACAGTATCCTGGGTTCGAGGCCCATCACTGCTTTATATTTCCATACTGAGTAGACCAGACTTCTTAAGGGCCAGTTAAGCAAATATAAGCACGTTGTCTTTTGTTCTGCTATGCCCTACATAGACCAGGCTTGTCCGACATTGCTGTATATTCACCAACTTTGCTGGACATTGCCAAATATTACTCGACATTGACCACAGTTGTACTAGTTGGTGTGTGCGATTCTGTTTGCATATACTACATGGTGGTAAATGCTGTTTAGCACTACCTTAAATTGCTTGACACATGGCAATCATGCATCAGGTGGTGCTGCAGGGCTGCCTATGTCGGATGCACATACTACACTCCCTGTACATGTTTGAAGCAGGTAGTGTGAACTTAGGCATCCCTTTTACTATATGTGCAGGTCAGAGAGAGGTATCATTTCCAGGGTTCCTACTGAGCCAGTGTATGTGCTATGCATTGCCTCTTTGCCAAGGCCAAAGCATACTGGGAATGCCTCCTTCTGCCTACTGGGGCAGGATCAGGTTGTTCCTCCTTCGAGTCACGCTCTGCCTGTGATGCCCTTGGCAATGGTGGGGGGCTGTTTAGGCCAGGCCTATGCTGGTCCTGCTGCAGCTGTTTTCGCAGGATCATAATATGTAGCATAGCACATACCATGACAATTTGGGTACATGTAGTTGGTGAGTACTGCAAGGCTCCACCAGATGTGTCCAGGCACCGGAACCGTGACTTGAGCAGCCCAAACACATGCTCGATTACATTTCGTGTTTGTGCTTGTGCCTCATTATGGCATTCCTGTTCAGGTGTGTGTGTGTTTCTGATGGGTGTCATCAGCCACGGCTCCAGTGCATAGCCAGCATCCCACACTAGATGACCATGTGGGATGTTCCCATTGGCAAATGTCTGGTACAGCTGTGTCAGATGCCAGATATGGGAATCACGGTAGCTTCCAGGGCAGCCAGCACACACATTCAGTATTATGCCCTGGGCATCACACACGACCTGGCAGTAGATGGAGGGAAGCCCCTTGTGGTTGTATTAGACCCTACCCCGCTCACTGGCTGGTGCTTTGATACATATGTGCATGCAGTCTATTGCACCCACTACCTCAGGGTATTCTGCTATTTGCTGGAAGAGATGCATATTGCTAGCCAATACCTCTTGGTAATTGGGGAAATATACATGATCACCGACACGTGCTGACATGGCATCCAGGAACTGCTGCAGTACCCTGGATGCTGATGTCTGTGATATCCCCATCATATCACCAGTTGGTCTCTGGAAGGTACCCATTGCTAGTATTCTTAGGCCAACACATACCTTGGTTTCCACTGGAATGGGTTCCCCTCTGTTGGTTCTGTGTGTGAGGTGTGGCCTGCACAGCTCAACAATTTGCTGCAGGAGGTCTCTGTCCACTCTATAGCACTCCACTATCTCCAGCTCAAGTAGCCCCTGGTAGGTTACCCTGGGCCTGTACACTCTTCTCCGTCTCCGGACTGGGTGTTGATCAGCAGCATTACCATTGTCACCACCCTCAGCATATTGCATATGTCGCCTTATAAAAGCAATGGCAGCCCCTAACATTTTTTTGTCTCAGTACAGCTTTTTCAGTATTTACTTCTCTTAGCTGACTGCAGTGCTGCAGTGTCTCTGAGGAATACATGGTGAAAACTTGTTTGCAGAGTTTTAAGTGCTGGGCTGGGCTGGGCTGGTTTACTGCCTGTGTAATTGCCTGATTCTGATTATTTCCACCTGCTAGCTCTGCTGACTCTCCCTGGTTAACTTCCTACTGTTTGTTGTGCTTCCTTTTCCCTTTCCATTTCCTCAGGGGGGCAGCGCCGCACACACTAGCGCAGATGTACACACACGTGCAAACATGTGCACACACAGACTTAGACAGAGTTACACTAGCTAATTCCTGCCTAAACGTGTGCACACGAGTGCAAAGGTGCTTACAAGACTTTAAACTGCCCTACACATGCTTTAAACGCGCGCACACAGGTGCAAATATGCTAACACAGATTTAAACAACATTACACATGCTAACTTCTGCTTACACGCACGCACACTGTCTTACTCGGGTTTATAGGTGCGCACAAGCATGCATACACATTGCAAGCATTTTTATGAGAAACTTTTGTGATACCCACAGTGTGCACCTTCTATTTCTTGACTTTAGCTAGGATATCTACTGACACACCTCTTGTAGTGATGAGCAACTGACAGCTAACACATGCCACTCTGCTCCAATGAGATTAGCTACTGTCATACATACCCCCCTCATGATGTCACCTATATCCTAGTCTGTTACTCCCCTTATCCTAGTCTTGCACTCCACTGACTGTGCTCATTTGCTATGTAGACTTGCGATTCACTATCCTTACCCTCATTTGCATAGGATTGCCTAGTAATGCTTGGTTACATCTCTTGGACTGAGTTCCCCCCTTAGCAACCCCTACTCGGTAGCCATGTTGTCTTCAACCTGCTATTTACTTGCATTGTATATTATGATATCTTATAAAATGCCTATTTGTGGCTTTTATTTTCTTATTTTATGATTTTTATAGTGCACCCTGTTTGCTCGGCGCTGCGCTAAGCTTAAACCTCGCCGATCGAGGAAAAAAAATTAATTTTTATTTTTTGCATCGGGAAAATTTGCCAGTGGCCATATATTTGTCCATTGGCATGCTTCATCAACCATATGCAACCTTTATTTGGAGCTGTCACAGCTCCATTGTGCTATTTGCTGAACAGTACACAGTTGTCAACTGAGTATATTTCTGCAGATAACACGGCTCCTACTCGGACAGGTTTGTGCTTCCTGGATCACAAATTTACCTCATTTGCATGCCTTTCGGCTGCAAGTGAGGTCATTTGCATATTCAAGCCCTATCCGTGTAGGAGCAGTTTAAGGGGCTGTTTGCAATGCTGTTCCTGGATCGCTCGTCGGACATGTTGGCTGCATGGAGTCTTACTCTACTCTTAAACTCCGTGCAAGCCTTCATGAATTCGGCCCTATGTCTTTTATAGGTGTTGTGTCTTTAAACTTGTGGTTTTAAATTTGAATTTGTATCATGTGACATTTGATGTATAAATAGGGGTGTGCTATTTAGTGCTTTTGTAATACACCTGATGATGCCTGTTTGGTGAAAGCGCTTGTGTTTTGTTGCACTGCAGTAAAAGTTTTGAACTGGCTATATCAGCTGTCTCTGTGTCTTTCTATTCATTTGTTGCTGGAATTTTACTTTGGACACAGTAAGTGAGCCTTTCATAGTGGTAGTAGGTTTTGTAGTTTTATCAGTTGTATTGATTTATACTACCACAAGGCTCACAGTTATGGCTGATGAAATAACTGAGATTGACACTGGCTCTGTTAATGTTAACCCTGTTGGAAGAAGGATGACAAGTTTTTTAATGAATGTAACTAATATTGTTAATCCATTAGTTGGTTGTAGGATGCAACCTTCAGGGGACTCTGACAATTTAACCACCTCTGTGGACATAATTGTCCTTAAGACTGGGCTCTTTGCTGTGGAAAAAGATTTATACAAATTAAAGAGATGTCAGTATCAAAAATATCACCTGGAGGTGTGTTTAACTGAGCAGATTATACCTAGAGGCCTTCGAGTCTTGAAAATGCCATCTAATGTTAATGCTGATAGTCTGCTCTTGAATTAATGGCAAAAAATTAACATTTAGGTGAGTTTCAGTTATTTGAAACTATTAATACAATCGGCAGAAAGGGAAATCATTGATTTAACCAAGGTGGTCAATGATAAATATTCTGAGCTTGTAAAAACTTTTTCTGAGTCTGTTTTGGAGCAGTATATGAAAGAGATGTTTGATTCCCTTTCAGTATATGAGTCTAAACTACAAAAAGCTAAAATTAGTAAGATCTGTCGAGATCGTAATGATTTTCAACTGGGGAATGTCTTTGTATGGCATTGAGAGCGTTTTGAAAAAGAGACTGAGAGATCTTGGCAACAACGTAGTACCAATGATGGTCCACCAGGAGGTGTTGTTGTTCTTTCGTCAGATCCATGTGTTGGTATGAATCAATGCTCAGAAGAGCTATAAAGTGTTTCCCCATTAATAGGTGAAGTTACTTTGGTAAAGGAGCTGGGAGCTTGAAAGAAGATTGTAACCACGGATGCACAAGTGCATAGGTCAGGGGTAGTAGAGAAATCTACCTCTGGCAGCAGTAATGATACCGATGGTCATTTTTTCTGCCTCAAAGAGCAATACGACCACAATTTTCTACTACCGGTGAAGGAGCAAACTTTTCAATGGCTGACGGAACACCAACGAGGGCGGAGTCAGAGCCACAACAAACGAAAGATGGAAGGAACTGTGAGTACGCAGAATACAATAAAAAAGGCATTTTTGAATGCCAAGAAGGACTAGTGTTGAACTTATCCAGTATAACTTTGACGTCTTATGAACTGAGAGTTTTAGGTAAAGGGCTATCCTGTATACCCTCTACTTGTTCTAATTTTACTGATGTCATTTTTTATGTTAAATTATTTGCTAGGAATTTGGGGTTGAAAGTAATGTTTAATAATTCTGAAAGTGTTGCTAATGCAGAAAGTAACATTTTTTTCTAAGCCCAGCTTGTTCTTACCTAAAACTAATCCTCTTATTTCTGCATTTGAAAAGTTAGTCATACAAGATGTGCATGATTTAAATGAGGCTAATACTAATAAGCATGCTTGTTACAAGAGGAAGCAAAATCTTTCTAAAGATGAGTTCAATGCGCTGAAGGGGTTGGAGAACAATACTGACATCATTATCAGGCCAGTGGATAAAGGCGGACCAATAGTGGTATAACATAGGACCTGGTACGTGTTTAAAATGCAGGCGTTGCTAAATGATGAGTTATTCTATGAGAAATTAACTCACATTCAAGTCAATGCAATTATACATGATGTGCAGAGTTTACTTAAATGTATGTCTGATATGAATCGTTTTGATAGTCATCTTTTGGAATATTTTTATATAAATAAACCTACTGTTCCTGTTATACAAAGTCTCCCGAAAGTACACAAAGATGGGTCTGATCCACCACTTAGACCTATTGTTTCTGGTAGAAATTGGTGCAATCTCTCTATCTATCTATCTATATATATATATATATATATATATATATATATATATATATATGTATATTTATAGAGAAACATTTGAGACCAGGTATTAATAAATTAACACATGTATTAAGGGACACCGAACATTTTCTTAGAGACTTGCATGAATATGTCTTTAATAGTTTGAGTGATGATGTGGTTTTTGTCACTATGGACGTCGTGTCCTTGTTTACTGTTATACCCAATTTAGATGGCCTTAGTAAGGTGACTCAATTTTTGCAGTGGTTTACAGATTACACCCCTAACAAGGTTCAATTGTTGGTGAATCTGTTGGAGATTGTGTTTGAGCACAATGCTTTTGGTGAGCAAATATACAAGCAATGCAATGGCGTGGCTATGGGCACTTCTTGTGCCAATAGCTACGCCAATGCTGTTATGGTCGTTTGGGAGTATGACCATATATTTAATGGGCCATTCAATGAACATGTTTTGTTTTTTCATAGATTTTTGGACGACCTATTTATTTTGTGGAGGGGAGACCTTGATATATTTGCTTCCTTTATGGAATATGTGAATAGTAGTACCTGTTATTTGAAGTTTACTTCTCACTTCTCAGAATTAGCGATGGATTTCTTAGATGTTTCTGTCATTAAGGATGAAACTGGTGTTATTTACATTAATTTGCACAGGAAAGACTGTTATGTGAATCATCTATTACATAGGGACAGTCTTCATCCTCCTTATGTTTTTAGAAGTGTGGCTTCCAAACAATTTTATAGAGCTTCAATATTAAATGCTAGGGATAGTGATTTTATTGGTGAAGTTGATAACGTGAAGATGAGTTAGAAGGAGAGAGGTTATGAGGAATATCTTATCCAAAACAATACAGTTAAGGTTTTTGATAAAAGGATGAATGAAGCTAGACCATATTTTTCTACAGGTAATAGTGAGTTTGTTAGGAGGCGAGAAAGTAAGTATAACACTGGTTTGAGGTTTAAAGTTACTTATACTAGTGATGTAGATTGTTACAAGGATATCATTAAAAAACACTGGGGTGTCCTTTGAACTGATAATGATATCTCTAGGCACATACCTGAAGTGCCGTGTTTTTTATATAAGAACTGCAGGTCACTGAGAAGTAGGTTGTGTTACCCAAAGGATGCTAATATGAATTCTCATTTAGTTGGAACTAAACCATGTGGTCATTGCAACTGGTGTGCATATAATGACAGCAGTTGCAAATTTGAACATCCCGACCAAGGTAGATATTAGAATTTCACAATAGCAGCTACATGTGATACCTTCCATATTGTTTAGTTAGCTTACTGCATTGCATGCAAAAAGTTTTACATAGGTAAGACTGACCGGTCCCTTCAGGCAACGCATAAGAGAACATATCTACCATATGAATAAAGGTAATGTGGTTAGTGCATTGGCGAAGCATGTTTTGAGTACTGCCTCTAGTCATGGTTTTAAATTTTTAGTAATTGCTAGGGTTTATGAGAATGTAAGGCAGGGTGATATACGTGCTAAGACCGAGAATTTGGAATCCTCATGGATAGTGAGGTTCAGGGCTGATGTAGGACATGGGCTTAATGAATCAGTTCCATTAGTACCCATATTAAAGAAGAGACCCCTAAGAAGGTAGTTACTAGTATTAAGGTATAGTTTTAGTATGTATTATGTATGTTTTTAAATTAAATGTATGTCTTTTATATGTGTTGTGTCTTTAAATTTGTGGTTTTAAATTTGAATTTGTATCATGTGACATTTGATGTATAAATAGGGGTGTGTTTGTTAGTGCTTTTGTAATACACCTGATGATGCCTGTTTGGTGAAAGCGCTTGTGTTTTGTTGCACTGCAGTAAACGTTTTGAACTGGATATATCAGCTGTCTCTGTGTATTCCTATTTGTTTATTGCTGGGATTATTTATTTTAGGTTCAATTGCATTTCAAGCATTATTTAAAGTAAACTTAAGCATATATATAAAGTTTCAGAAAATAAATCTAATCTGTGCTTTATTGTATTTGCTCAGTTTTCATTTAAGACTATATCATAGCAACAACCTTTCTCTTTTCATTTAAATGAATAATTTGCACCACTTTTGCTTTCAAGCAGAGTTCAGTAATTTTAATGAACAGTGTTGTATGTAATATTGTTCTTGTGGTCAACATACTGATTCTGTGATAAAGTACGATTAGATTTTTGTTCACCAAAATCAAGCAATCCAAATTATGCTTTGCCCGAGTTGTCTTTATTTATTTATTTATTTATTTTTGTTTATGTCAAAAAAACAAAGCAATCTGTGTCAGTCTGGACATTTGTGCTGGCCTCATATCTGTTCACAGGAAATGTGCTGTTCTTCTTTTAATACTAAGATATTTATTCTCTGAGTTCATAAGGGCCTTGTTAAGCTAAAGTAGTCCATTCCCTGAAACACTTATCTGTAATGCAGATTAACAAGCTCTCTGTCAGTCTTTAAATATTGTGATTTAGGTACTGCTGTAGTGCATATGAGTGAAAGAAAACAGAGGAGAGGGTTCCCTAGAGCTTTATTGAGAATATAAATTAAGTGATAAATTAAGTGATATTATAAAGAGTCTCTCTGTCTCTGTCTCTCGCGCTCGCTCTGCTGTGGTTACATATCTTCCCCACTGTCTTAAGAAGGCAGCATAATGAATTTGAAACATCATGTACAGCTGACCAAGGTCAGAGTATGACATCAAATTACTCTGTGAACATGAACTGTAAATATTTTAACTGCAGGGAGCAAGCACTCAGGTCTATCATGTTATGTATAAAAAGTGTCATGAGAAACTATTTAGAAACAGAATACATAAACATGTTTATCATAGAATGCATCTGTAATAGTCAGTAATACTTATAATCCGATAAAACTGGAAAAGCTGATTTGTTTGCTATGCTAATTCAGGATCATCTCTGTGTCTCAGAGTACTGCACAAATGCATCATGGGATTACCACAAGCTTTTGTTCAGATATTAGATTAAATTAAATTCCTTTGCTTATGATTTTTATAAGAAATTGCATTTGCCACTGTCTATAGTAAACCTTCTTTAGTAGTTCGGGATCATGAAAAGCTGGATATTAAGCCTGTCATATTACTTTTTATCTGGACATATTTACAGATATGTCATACATTCCAGACAGAGATGCCATCTGTACTGAGACCTAACAAAAGAATCCTGTGGATATAATCTACTGCACTACATATTAGGAAGAAAATGTAACATTATAAAAATATCCAGCAGTATATTCTGGACAAGTTAAAAAGTAAATACATGTTTTACATGGATCTACAAATGTACTGTACTGTAATAAAATTAATAGTAGAAAATGAGTTGTAAGGAAAGGAAATGTAAAACAGAAATGATAACCATTGCACACTCCAGTAAGCAAATGCCTTTATCCCATGACAGATGACAATTGTAATGATTTGGGTGAAAAAAAATGTCTTATTGAAAACTTTGTCAAAATAATAGTGATACAAGCTTTAAAATAAGAAATATGAAAACAGAATATGCAGGAGACTTGGTACCCTTGTGCAACAGAGATAATACATTTTTGAGGTGTGGTACTCTTTACTTTAATTTTCTTTGATTTAATTAGAATACATTTTGTTAAATCTGAGGATATCTCTTTTAATTAAGTTAAAGATGTTTGCTGTTGTATAATGTTTACTCTGACTTAAATATAGCTGGAATGGTTTTCCTGAAATGTATATTATACTATTTTGTTTAATGCAAGACCAGAGTCATGTGATCCATTTGGACAATACATAGTCACTAATACTGAAGTGACGAAATGGCCCTGATTCCAAAAGCTTGACTTGGTCTCAGTGTAAATGATTACTTACACTGAGAGCAGTCTGAGAGCAGGTGTTTTGAAATATGGTGAGTATAGTAAGCATGTCTATACATAGGCCTTACACCAAAGTAAGTCACTTACACTGAGAGCAGGTCTTTCAGAATCAGGGCAGTCTTACACTGAAAGGAACTATTTAGAAATCTGGTCCAATATGTACTTTGTGAAGCTAAACATTTTTAACTCCTGTTTATAAATCTTATGGACTGTAATATAAGCCATGCTGTTATTAATTTATAGTTATACCATGGAGGCAGTTTTCAAACATTACCCTTTAGTTAAAAAAAGAGGTAATTACACATTTTCCATCATATCACACCCATTTATACTTTTTTTCTTTATACACTTTTAGTGTCCATTGATTACTTAAAATAACTGGTCAAAGTCATTATGCTTTATAATTCTCATTTATGCTTTTCATTTCTATAATTTTGGTGCAAAATGATTTTTTAAAAGAAGTGGTCAGTATTATTATAGCTTTTTATTTATGGACAAAGCCACCAAACAGGCTAGGCAGGACTCAGGAACAGTGTAAGGGAACATCTATATATACTGAAAAGATGGGATTCTTCTGTGGAAAAAAGACTGCATACTTTCTGCAGATTGCATAGTTATGTGTCCTTTTGTTGTGCAGGTCAGTGACAACATGACATTGTAAAGGAACACCTATAAGGACAGAAAGTTAAGGCACTTGCCCAACAGGAAAAAGATAGCATACTTTCTGCAAATTAGATACTAATGTGCCCTTTTGTTGTGATGGTCAGAAATTCAGAGACCATTGAAAAGGAACACCTGTAAAGATTGAAACATAGGACACTTGCTCCGTGGGGAACACACAGCACACTTTCTGCAGACTCGATAATAATATGACTTTTTTGTTGTGTTGGACTGGAACTGATTACTCCTGTAGATGTTGCCTTGGACCATCTAAGAAGCATAACACCAGTGTCAGTGACATGTACATTCCATTTATTTCCAATACCATATGAAATTGCAAAACCAAATGTTAAGAACATAGTTGTGCAAACAGTATAATCTGTCCAGCTCATAAAATGTAAATTCCTGCCAAAACTGCCTATGCCAACAGTGAAGTATAGAAAAGTGCATAAAGACAAAACTTATTTTTACTCTTGGTTATATTAATACATTTCTAGCAGTTTACAAAATATAAAACACCCTTGAATAATAGAAGCATATCTTAGAAAAATAAATGGCTTTTGTGCAGAGAAATCACCTACAAAAATATCACCTGTTTTGTCCAAATACACAAGTTTCCTCACCTTTAAGTTCCCTAGCTACAGAGTTTTCTTTTATAGCAGAGTCAGCCTCTTAGCACTGTGAAGATGCAAATGAGGTGTGAACTCATTAGAATTACTGGATACTAAACTTTTGACTTCATGTAGGAGATGCAAACATAGAGTAGGATCTACTCCATTGTTAGGTGCTAATGGCTTACCACTGTGACTGATTAGTGTGAGTGCAGGAAAACACAACAGTCATTCAGACACTCTTCCCTGCAGTGGGTGTGTCACGAAGGATACACCAACAAAGTGTGTAACTAAATTCATTGACTTTTAAATAAAGCAAAACACCATGCCTGTAAAATTTTGTGACCATAATATAACAAATCTCCTGCCACTGATAAAAACTGTTGTCCTGTTCCACGTCAATAAACACACAACACCGAATTACATTTGAGGACCTTTATTAAACTTCCATAAACATGATTGTTAACCAATAATTATAAACTTCAACCAAAGCATGCCACAGGTGATAATAACATCAATGAAAGAAAAACATAAAATAACCATAAGGGCAGCTTAACCAACTAACCCTTGATAAACAGCATCCCCCACTTGCTCACTTATCTTTGCACTAACTAGGCAGTGTTACTGCACTCACCTTCAATTTATTGAATTACTCCACCATCCAAATAAGCAGCTCAGCTTGCTTATTAACTTATCCAACAGAGCAACCGCTCACTTCTCTTCCCAACTTATTGAAATGCACATCCAACACCTAAGGGTGAACGGAACATGGCAATCTTGTCTCTTTTCTCTGCCCTCCACCTTCCCAAACTGAAATAACTACAAACCCAATAATAAAAAGGGGGGGGGGATGGTAGCAAGTTCACTCCAAAAATGTGACTCCTACCTCAGTTACACTTGACAAAACCCTCTATGCCCCTTCCTACCCTTACCTCATTTCCTCCTAAACATCCCTCCATCCCATTTAACCCTATCTTCCCCTTTATTTTCTCAATTGCTGTTAATCTATGTATCTAGCCCCACTAGAAGATGTCCCAGGCAAAAAGGTCTGTTCCAAACCAGATTTGTCCTTTTCATCTTCAATAAACACAGAACACCGAATGGCATTTGATGACCTTTATTAAACTTTCATTAACCTGATTGTTTACCAATAATTATAAATTTCAACCAAAACATGACACAGGTGATAATAATATCAATGAAAGAGAAATATAAAATAACCAAAAGGGCAGCATAACCAACTCACCCTTGATAAGGAGCATCCCCCACTTGCTCACATATCTTTGCACTAACAAGGCAGTGTTACCCCACTCACCTTCAATTTATTGAATTACTCCACCATCCAAATAAGCAGCTCAGCTTGCTTATTAAGTTATACAACAGAGCAACTGCTCAATTTCCTTCTCAACTTATTGAAATGCACATCCAACACCAGAGGGGGAACAGAAGAGGGCAATCCTGCCCCTCTTCTCCTCCTACCAGCCTGACCAGGCTGTCCCCCCTCTCTCTAACCAAACTTCCAGCAAAGTAACCACCAGTAAGGCAGTAGGTCAAACATCATTCAGTGTACCCATCCTTGCAAACCAAACTAGATCCAAGTCGTTACCTCCTAACCCTATACATAACTCCCAGAAACAGCCAAGTACAGAAAAACTGAAAACAAACCACTAACCCCTCACCTATATTAAAGTAGCAAGCCATAACTTCATTACCTATCATAACTACTGTCATGATGTAATTAAACCATACCACCCAACCACAGGAAGCCTCACAATGAAACCAAAAGCCTAAACTGCCACTGGTCCCACTGCTTAGCCCACCGCCATTGAAGCCATGCTGAGGCAAATGCATGCCACCATGCCACATTGCAAACCCATAGTACCGCCCAATGAAACATTTTTTTTTTTTTGCTGTCCAATGAATGTAATACCCCTCTTAAATCTCTTCTAAATTACATTTAATAAAATGCTACCATCACACCAACTACCCATTATAAACAAAAAAAAAAACACAAATCACCATCATGGCTGGTAGCAAAATGACCTCCAAATACCACCATCATGGCTGGCATTGCCAACAATAAAACCAAACCAGGCAAAACTAACTAAACACAATATACCAAAAAACTAGAGAAAGCCCAATGCCACTGGATCACAGAAGGTCAGTGACACAATATCACTGTCCAGAATGTAATGAATAAACCCAACCCAGTCTCTTCTGAAACTGCAGTAACCCAAAACTGAATCCTCCTATCAAACCCCAAATCTAAATTACAAGCCTAACTTACTTAATGCAACCTAATAATCCCCTACCCTGATTTCTGCCACACTATCCAACCCCTTCCAAAGAAGACCCCTGCCACCTATAAAACAGTGTAAAATTCAACCCTGGTGCTCCCCGCACAAGATCAAACCAAACAATATTACTGTGTGACAGCAGGTAAGAAAAAACACAGCAAACCAACAACTCCATATTCAGCTGCACCACTGACATCCTATGACCTTTCATACTGCTCCATCAGTCAAAACCCTCATCAGCTTCATCTGTCACCTGTCGAGTCCACATTTCTTCAATTCCCCAAGCAATACCAACTCTGCATGTCCCCATCTGCAATCAGTGATCTGTAAAAGAAAAGACTGTAAGTATTCCACACACACATAATCCAATTTCTTAAGGACCATTATGCAACACCAATGGCATAACTCATTCATCATCTGCCTAAAATGCAGACACTTCCTATTAAGATGTCCTAACAGGATCCCCATAGAATAACCTCCCAACACACACAGTAGTGTTACAACAGATACCCATGTGAAATATAACATTGCATAACCAATCTGATTCAATAAATAAAATTATCACTCTTCTACAATGAAGAAGTTCTCAAAAAATAACAATTAACAAAGAAAATTAAAGCCATTCCCCACTCCTGCTATACAGCCGATTACAAAAAACAGAAATATAAATTCACCTTATGGCTCAATCAGTGTGCCCTTTGGACAAGGACAACATTCACCCATATCCATCTTAACTAAGAGCAACCTGCACTGCACGCTGGATTGTGGAATCTCACTTACCTGAACATGGCTAGGTTATAAAAAATCTTAGCACCATTAGCCTGGAGACCAAGCCAAGTACAGAATAAAGTAAACTTGTCACCCTGTTGTTTGCCCCACCTCACCCAGCCTCCTACTCAGCATACCCTATGAGACAAATAAAATTGTGCAAAAACCATAACTATAAAACATTGATAAATAAATTACTTAAAAGCCCTAAAACCATTGACCTAACAATTTCCTATGCATATGATAGCTGAGTGTCCACCCCACCAGTGGACGCCCCCAGTCCCCTCATAAAATTACCCAACCCTGCTTAACCCAGCCCCCAGATAAACCCACTTCACAGCCAACACATTACCACACATTTTCAAAATATTCACCTTTCAGTTTATGCCTACTAAATCTGCTATGCTTAGATTTGAAGAATTTATCAGCATATTATCCTCCTGTGCCTAAATGGTCAATTTAGTCAAGTTATTTTGCAGACCTGCCTTATCTGTAACACTTGTAATCAGCTTACCCAATTTCAGACCGTCTGCATATAGACTGTAAGTCACCTCAGATGAAAAAGTTAGGTCTGAAAGATACCATCGAAACAAGTAAGGACATAGGACTGGACCCTGAGGGACACCCTGACCGTAGCCAAGGAATTCGCCTGTTCAGTCACTGTAGGATACTCGCCATGTCCTATTTATCAGTCATGCAGCTATCCATCCTATTGAAAGTGCAGCAATATATAGGTGTACTAAATTGTTGATGATTGTTACATGTCTGACCCTGTCAAATGCTGAAGTTAAATCTATATAAATGACATCACAGCACAATTTTTTTTTTAGCTTTTATTATTTTGCTATAGAACCTCATATTACCGGTGATAGTAGATCTGTATTCAACATAAGTTTTTAAAGCCCCACCCCCTTCAAGTATTGAACAGGGCCCTCTGACTGTTGAATCAGCAATTGCATGAGCAACGTTTGGGGGACAAGCAAGTATGAGCCAGCAGTAGCACCTTCCCTAAACTTTTTGTATATCCCCCCCACCCATGTATTCGAGTGCTTTATGGCTTTAACTGGATGTCTTCTACTAGGCAGTATGATCCACATTCCAAAACCACCAAAACCACAAATAGTGAAACCCCCCAACCATCCATTGCGGCTGCACAGATCCCCACAGAACCCCTCCCCATATCCATTTTCCATAATTACAGTTTCCTGGAAATTAGTGGAAAACATCAAGGACTGAAGGTAAAACCATGACCGACATGAGCTACGGACCTCCTGACCCCCCGAAGTAATGCAAAACCTATTATTCTATCAACTTCCTAAGTTTGTACGCACAATACCTAAAACCTTCCCTATTCATAGCCTTTGTCCTCTTATATCTAGCTTTGTCCAAATTTCTTCCTGTAAAAGATTGAAAGAAAAGATCCAATGGCAAGCACTCCGCCAGACACAAACCACCACAGCTGCATATCCTCTCGACCATCCTATCCCTAGTCTGCCTCTCACAAAACTAGCTTTTCTCTGACAAATCACTACAGCTGAAGTCACTGAATCACATACCCATGAGTTTGCTTTTGTATCCTTACACACCTGCTATCTGAGCCAAAGAGCATAATACTATTCAGCAACAATAATGCTTCCCACTGTGAGTTGGTGTGTGCATTAATTACCTGCACTGTACCTCACTCAGAGGGTGCAGAAACCTAATCATGTCAGTGGCAGAGAAAAATTAGCAACAACCATAGCAACTTCCCATCACCGATGAATTACAAACCCAGAAAGAAAACTATCCTACCAGCAGCCTCCCACAAAACTCCATAATAAAGCACCGCAATTTCCACTACTATATAAATGTCCAACCTAAGCTAGTCATCAGTCAATGTAAGTAAACACATTCATCCATTACTGTTCAAGCACTCCACACACTCTCTCAAACCATCATGCCAGCCAGACCAAAAAACTTAAGGCAGTAACCAAAGTTAACGGAAGCAAATCCTTTATTCCTTTACTGTTCAAGCACTCCATGCTCTCACAAACCAGCATGCCAGCCAAAAATGTAGGTCAAAAGTGACAGTGTAGCCCCACTAACAACGCTAAAGACTGCATGACACAAAAGCGTGAAGAAAACAGTCTCAAAATGTTAGAACAGACTGAGGAGGTATACTGGATGTTGAATGTCACTAAATATTTGTTGTCTTGTGCACCTCAAAAGTACATAGTTACTGTTCTGGCTACATCCGAGATCCATCTAATGTCAAGGAAAACAAACCATATAACCCCACCACTGTGACAGCCTGTTAGTGTACAAATCCACCTGTTCTAAAACATATTTTAAATAGTCACATGCCCTAGGACAAAAAAAAATTCAAAAGCATTGCTTGGTAGTCAGTACTAGCTGTTATACAGCTCCATATATTTGGTGAAATATAGCAAGCTTATTCAGACAAAATCATCTAAACTACTCATGTCTTCTGGTTTCCATGTACATTTTAATTTTACTCTGAAACTAATATTAGTCCCCCTAATAGCGAGAGAGGTAACACACCACAAGAAAAGTCTGATCTGTGTGTTGCACACTGAAATGTTTCCACTCATCTACGGCACTCACTCAGAATTAATCAGGCACACTACCCAAATGTAGTGCGCACCAGTTGACAAAGAAAACTCAGCCCGTAAAAGGGCCATTGCTATTCCATGGCACACTGCTCTGCACATAACTCTCAGCTGTCCCTGATTTTGCCTACTAGTTTTGCAATGTGCTCCAAAATATTTGATTTTCTGGAAATCATCCATGATACAGTCAGTACACTTACTTATTCTTCAGAAAATGCAAGCTGATGCAAAACTTGTTGCTATGTCAACTTTTAAGTGAATTGCAGCATCATTTACAAACTGTCCATAAAATGTGGGCTTTGTCTGGCATCCTTAAACCAAGAAATCGAGAGTTTTGGGCACAGTCCCACTTCGGTGGTGTGAGGACTTCCCAGTAATGGCACTACTAGAGTAATTTTCTAATATGAAGAAAGCCATTTCTAATAAGCACCTGAACAATGTGCAATGCAGTTATCTTGATAAAAGCAATTATTTTACCACTACCTGCCTATCTGTTTAAAAGAAAAGCAAATAAATTAATTTGCGTACAAGTAACTCTGGACTGTGCTGCACATTACAGTAACTGAAACCAAATGCTCAAGATCTGGGCTGCATTATGACCTTGTTGTAGCAGAGGAAAGCAGTGAAAGCATTTTGTTTATAAGGGAAACCATTGAAAAGTATGGGCTATTTCTTTTCCAGAAGGGCCTCAGAATTACCGTATCCACATAACTCTTTTATCTACAAGAAGTGAAGCTCTATCCCGTTATCATGTCTCTCAAGTAAATGTACCACATTATGAGCAGGCTCCTCATTGTAAGTCCTCACCCCTTATTTATTTATTTTTTTCTATTAGGAGAAGCCTTAAGTAGACAGAGCATGTGCGCCATCCCTACTATCACAAGGTGCACCTCAAGCCCGCAAAGGCAACCCATGCACAGTGAAAAGGCCAGCATACAGCAGAAACTAACAGGACTGCACCTGAGAACAATTCTACCACGAAACCTGCACTCCTCCAACAGAGGTGGAAATCTGGACATTAAATATAGCCATACCAAGCTTCAGTCCTGAAAACCCAGGAACCAAAACCAGTTCACAGGCAGCTCATGCAAGGTTACTAAACCTAATGAAGTGAAAACACCAATGCTTCTGCTATTATGATAGAAAGTCGGTAAAACCACAAACTTGCATTAGCACGGTCCTTCTTAAGGATAGTCTTTGCAACCTTTCCTAAACCTCCTAAAACCCTCATAATTTAGAAAAAGTCTGAGACTATGAGAAAACTATCCTTCTCGACCCACCTATACCCTTAAGAAGGATACGCCACTCACTAGCCCCAACAACTACAATCCAACAGACGATTTGGACCACCCTCATCTCAGTCCTCTCTGATAGCCCATCCACAAAAGCATGGAGAAAAATTAGAAAAAAATACTACCACTACCAAACCTTGTTAGTGAACATTACTCACCTCTTCCACAGTCAGCTATTCTAAGGCCTACCTGACCACCAATACCTACATGTTGTCATGGACGAAAACCTGCCGTAGCAAGTTCACACCAAAAATGTGACTCCTACCTCAGTAACACTTGACAAAACCCTCTAAGCCCCACCCTAAACTTACCTCATTTCCTCCTAATCATCCCTCCATACTATTTAACCCTATCCCCCCTTTATTCTCTCAATTCCTGCTAATCTATGTATCTATCCCCACTTGAAGATGTGCCTGGACAAAAAGGTCTGTTCCAAACCTCATTTGTTCTGTTATGTATTTTTATCACACTTTTAAACAAAAATAATAGAAATTGCACTACATATTGCATATCTGGATTTAAAGCAGAGATAAGGGAAGAATGGCCAGAATACAAAGAGAAGACAGAGCTGTATGTATGCAAACATAGTCATAAATAATTGTGTGATCACTCATTGCAATAAATATGTTAGCCACACATGTACAACCAGCTGAGATAGTCCAAGTGTATGAACTGTTAATATTAGATAAGAAATGCAAGTCGCTTGTATGCACATGAGTTTACTGGTGTTCCAAAGATGTGTCTGGCAAAGAGAGATAACCCACTATAAATGTGCTTTGTAAGTGCAATAGTCTGTTGGTTTGAATCTAGAGCTGTCTAGTTGTTTAAAGCATGTTTCACTTTTTTTTATCCTTTCTTGTGTTTTTTTTTTTTTTTGCTTTACCATTTGCATAGCATGTGGCATAGCACAAACATCGTTAATGGGCAAAAAATTGAAAATTTAATGTAATTTTCCTTATAAAGTGCAAACATGCTTAGCGACATTGAGCTGTGGTCAACAATGTGGATGGTAATGGCTGTAAAAATGACATCTGTAACACAACTGTCTTTGCGGACAAGGTGTAAATGCATTGAACTAAGCAAGAGAGAACAGTAAAGAGGGGTTGGAATCCTACAGTAGTTATTTTTACTTTGGAATGACCATAATGATTATTTACACAAATAATATATGTTTGCTATAGCTTTTTACATTTGCACATTGCCTACCTATGTGCAAACAGGGTTCCCTAATTTAGGAAAAAGGTAAGATTTAATTAGTTTCACCTTCTTTCATACAAACAGTCCCAATGGCAAAACTCATCTGTCAGCACTCTAGACAGTACTGAGTGTGGAAAATGCACCTGCTGTTTTTGTGTCACATTCAGGTGATAATAGATGAAATGTTCATTTAATGTGATGTGGAAACTGTGCTTACTCTGAACATACATACACATAAGAACACGAAACACACCTACATTCGCAGAGGCTCTCAATAAAAATCTGCGCAAGCAACAGAGATGTCCAAAGCAGAAATGCAAGCAACCTCCACCCCCCAACACTACCCAAATGACAAATAGCCCACAAACTCAGTGTGCCAGTCAAACACAGCCCATAAGGCATAACAACTTACCCAACACTCTAGTCATAGGTGACTCTGTATTCAGGCACACTGATGTTCTACTCACCAGACTAAACAAGGAGAAAGTTACTGTCAGCTGCCTGTCGGGTGCCAGGATCCGCCACATAATGTACGCACTCAGGCCACTCCACAACAAGTACAAAAATGACTCTGTCATTTTCCATGTTGGTGTGAATGACCTGATACATACCTCCCTGGACAACATGAAAAGAGACATGGAGGAGCTCTCCAATCATGTAGCCCAGGCAGGTATGACCCTAGCCCTGAGTAGCATCCTGCCATCACCCAGAATGATACCACAGTACAAGGACAAAATGATTGACTTGAACACTTGGCTAAGCTTCTGGTGTCATTCTAAGGTGATCCAATATCTGTCTACCTGGGATGACATGATAGACACACCACAATGTTTTGCTAGAGATGGCCTGCACCAGTCACCCTTGGGATTCCGGATACTGGCTAAGGCTCTTGCACCCCTATAGTGCCTTTTTTAGGTAAGGTTCAAATGACAAATTCACCACCTTAACAGGTACAAGCAAGCAAAATCTGAGGGTAATGCTACTCAATGCTAGAAGTCTAAACCTCAAAATGCATTAACTCGAGGCACTCCTTAAAATGGAGAACATCGACATCTGTGCAGTGACAGAGACCTGGTTCAAGGGTCCAGACAGCACCCCTGCATTACCAGGCTATAATTCATACCACAGCTTTTGGCCACCTAACCTGGACCGAAACACTAAAAGTGGAGGCGTGTCCATATTCATTAAGGATATCCACACCTCCAGGCTAGTTGCTCAGCATAATGCATTTGAGATTATCCAAGTGCAACTAACTCTGGGCAAAACCATAATCCAACGTGTAACGTGCTACAGATCCCCCACCATGCCCCAGGATTCCCAGTCCTCATTTCTTGATACACTGGAAAATATTAGGGTACAACCCAACACCCTAATAATAGGCAATTTCAACTATGTCACCATTAACTGGGGAAACTACTCATGTACCAACTCTTTTGCTCAACATTTTCTGGAATTCATAAATTCCACTGCCTTGGATCAACATATCCACACCCCTACCAGGGGCAGCAATATCCTAGTTCTGGTCATTACCAACATGGGTGACTGGTGTTCCACACCAGAGGTCAATTCCTTGTTGGTAAGATCCGGCCACAAGCTAATCACCCAAAACATCCACATCCTGCCCCCACCCCCCATTCAGGAAACCACCGTAAAAAATTTCTCCGAAGTCAACTTCACGCTTCTTAAGACAGAAGTGGCAAACTTCACGACACCCATGCAGATGGACAACAGAGGTATGACTGCTGAATCCTACACAAATACACTTTATAAGCACTTACACAAGTGCATGGATCATGCTATCCATAACAGAACCAAGATGCTATCCTCCAAAAAAGGAAGCCAATCTGGTGGTTCACTGCCATAAACAAA
The DNA here is from genome assembly GCF_019279795.1 of Protopterus annectens. Taxonomy (NCBI): domain Eukaryota; kingdom Metazoa; phylum Chordata; order Ceratodontiformes; family Protopteridae; genus Protopterus; species Protopterus annectens. The sequence continues at coordinate 801,744,173 of NC_056732.1, read as the reverse complement.
CTCTATAACAGAAGAAAGAAACTGTTGCAAAAAAGAGTAAAATCCCATGAATGGAGGAACTCCCTGGTCAGCCTCTGTAAGAAGCTGGGATCCCTCATAAAATCCTCCAAAGCTAGTTACGAAAACAAAATTGCCACTGATTCTAAAGGCAACCACAAAACATTCTATAGCTATGTCAAGAATCTCAATGGCAACACTCAGATCTGCTCTGAGTTACAGCACAATGAAACTAAATATATAGAGCCAACTGATATTGCCAACATCCAGGCAGATAGGTTCAGTGCTAACTTTACCCCCCTATCACCCCCTAGTGGGCCCATCTCTATACAGGAAGAATGCAATGTTCCTGTAATCATGGCTGCACAGGTAAAAACCACACTCTCCAAAGCCAAGAACACAGCATCCATGGGACCTGACAACATACCAGGCTGCATTGTACATGAACTGGAGAATGAATTGGCACCCCACCTAAGCACCATGTTCAATCAGAGCCTCACCTCAGGCTTTGTGCCCACTGAATGGCGCACAGCAACGGTTATCCCACTCCACAAAGGGGGAGCCACCACGGACCCCGGGAAATATCGCCCCATTAGCCTAATGAGCCTGGTTTGCAAGGCCATGTATCATCATGGATCTTATACACAAATACATTGGTATCTCCAAACACTGGACCCCACCCAGTTCAGGTTTGTAAAAGGCAGATCATGTCTCCTAAACCTGATAGACGTCTTTTAAGCCGTCACCAAAGACGAGGGTAAGGTGCTACACACAGCCTATCTAGATCTCGCCAAGGCTTTTGACACCATACCCCACTCTGGAATTATAGATAAATTCACTAAACTAGGTATAAATACCCATGTCACAAGATGGATTTCCAACTGGCTCACTGACAGAACCCACACTGTGAAATTAGCAGACTCCAAATCCGACTTCAGACCAGTGACAAATGGAGTACCACAGGGTTCAGTCCTGGGTCCTCTCCTGTTTGGTATCGACTTTTCTGAAGTACAGGCTAACAAAGTTCGCAGATGACTGCAAATTAGGAGCCATAATCAAAACTCCTAACAATGTGAACGTCCTACAAAAGTGCCTCACGGAGACAGATCCCTGGTGTCAAAGCCATGGCCTCAAGCTCAATGCCAAAAAATGCATTGTCATCCCCGTTGGTAAAAACTCTGTAACCATGAGCAACCAAATAGATGGTAGTCTACTTAACACAGAAAGTATGATAAGAGACCTTGGGACACAGGTGGACAGTAGTCTCTTCTTTGATAATCACATCACCACAGTAGTCAGGAAATCCTTCTACGTGGCACACCTCATCACAAAAGGTTTCTCATCCAGGAAAACGAGATCATTGTTCCCCTCTACTCGTCACTCATTAGACCCATTATAGAGTACAATGCCCCTTTTGGTGTGTACCTCACAAGACATCTACAGCAACTGGAAAGGCCACAGAAATACCTCATGAAGAGGATTACCAGCCTCAAACAGATGCCCTATGTAGACTGTCTTAAAAAAACTCTAGATTTACTCCATCTCATATCGCCTACTCAGAGGTAATCTCTGCCTAACATACAAAGTTATGTCAAACCCAAAGCTGTTGGACATGCTCCACTTAAAGAAATACCAATCCCTCCGAGCTACATGCTCTAGGGACCTAAGCCTTGTGACCACAATAAACAAAACATGCTGGAGGGATAGATTCCTGTTCCAGATACTTCTCATACTCTGGAACAAACTACCTATCTATATCAAACAAATCTCCTCATTAGCACTCTTCAAGAAAAATCTTGATGATTGGATGGGAAATAGGAAATTCATCCCATGGATCACCTCTGTGGCTCTGCTCGACAGGAGCACAGGAAAACAATTTTCTTGGGTGGCGAAAGCCAGGTACCTTTTTGGCTAGGCTTATATAGGCCCTAGGGCCAATAGCCTAGCACCTACCTATGAGCCTATGAAGCATACTGCACACAATTTTTAGGATATCCAGGTATACATAAACAGCATATCTGCTGAGTCATAATAATCATTTAAAAAGATGCACCAGTCCTTGTCATTTCTATAAAACTGTACACACAATTAACTTGTGACTTGCAGTGAGGCCTGTAAAGCTACTAATAGTTGTACATCTGTATTGAGGTAGGCATCACTGATACCATTTGGGGAAGACACATACTGTAGTCACTGATAGTCACACTTGCAGTCCTGACACTGTTTGCAAATAAAAGGAGAATAATAAGGATTTGAACCCTGGTCATTTGTACTTTAACTCACTGCTCTTGCACACTGTGCCAGAGAGAAAGCTAGGCAGCATATGTATTTTCCACACTCAGTACTGTCTAGAGTGCTGACAAGTGCCTCTTGCCACAGTGCTTGTTTTCACAAAAGAGGGTGAACCAAATTACATCTTACACTTTTTACCTTAAGCAAAGAGCTGCATTTGCTTAGTCCTTAATATTGTGCAAACAGGGAAGGCAATGGCAACACTTATTAATATAATAAAACTTTTGCCACGACACTTCAAATGTTGACTACACAATGAACATCACCTTATCTGTCAGTAATTTCTCCCGTAACAAATCTTGCAAACTACTTCACAAGTTCAGTTTAAGAATTACACATGTGATAACACTTTGCCATCATTCACCCAATCAGTTTCTTGTCGACGTGTTATTTAAAGAACTGTTTAGTATGGCTTACTCCTGTTACTGGGGTGTTACTTCCATCACATGGAAAGACATTAATAAACACAAGATAAGGGCAGTGATGTGTGTGCTTGACTGAAATTCTGCAGCAAACCACTTGCAAATGATATATCAATACATGGGATACTGTCAAGCAGACCACAGAAATAAAGAGCATAACTCCATTGTTACATTTGGTATGGGTTTATATTGACAATGGACATCGGTCTCTATGATCATATTACATTTGTATTTTCAGTAAATTCCATTATTGTGGGCATCACTTCATCTGAGTATGAAGACACGCAACTCTACCCTTACAATACTGGTGTTTCAAAAGTGTGTGTGTGTGTGTGTGTGTGTGTGTGTGTGTGTGTGTGTGTGTGTGTGTGTGTGTCTGCGTGTCTATGTGTGTATGTGTCTGTGTGGGTGAGTGTGTGTGTGTGTGTGTGTGTGTGTGTGTGTGTGTGATTGTATTATCTAAACAACATCCTCCAATACAGGTACATGTATGACTCAGTTCTGCAAGATACATTCATGACAGCTTCTTTCAAATTGATTACCAGGATGTATTTAAATGTATTTTTGCAAACTGCAGTCCCCCATTCATACTCCAAGTCCTGCCTTTGCACACGAGTCTCATAATAGTACATGTTACTTGTGATACTATGATGATGCCATCCTATATAAAGAGCACCGTGACAATGATAAAATAAAATCCGATTTTTGTGAAGACATGAGTGTTAAGTACTGTGTTCTCCAGCTTGTGCAACTGGTTAGGTAGGAGACTTTATTGCACAACAGTTAACTTGTGTGTGTATCTGTATGTCTGAGTGTCAGAAGAGCTTGACTCCATGCCCTGCAGTCCTCACTCAAGTATCATTCAGAAAATAATTTTACAGAGCAGTGGCCAATATGTTGGCTGGATAGCAGCACTTTGCTTTAGCTCTGCTATCTTATATATGTTTCTGACAGAAACTTTTTAAAAACTGGGACCAGCAGATCTACCAGATCAAAGGATTTTTACTTTTTAAAGTTCCTGGAAGACTATACAGGGATTTTTTTTCTTTATCTCCCAATTTTTCTGTCAAGCTCTCCACGGAAAGTTTACTGATATCTCCTCAGGATGAGTTACTCCAAAAGCAAGGTGCAGGACCAGTCTATAAAGAAAGAGTTACAAGCTTTACTTCTTTCTATGAATGAGCTATCCACAAAAATTGCTAAAATGGACAATAAACTGGATTTATTTAAAGAAGAGACTACTAAACAATGGATTTGATGAAGGAAATGATAAAACAGCATAATACCAGATTATTGGTATGGAAGACATCATAAATGACCTAGAGGGCAGGGTTACTGAACAAGAGCATTACGTAGAATTTCTTTTAAAACAAAACACTTATTTGCTCAGCAAAGTACATGACATAGAAAATAGATCATGATGGAACAATCTTTGTATATATGGACTACCAGGACAAAACAGGTGATAACATGATAAACTTTTCTCACCTCTTGGTTACCCAGCATATTAAACCTACACAAATCCCTTTCTTATAGTATCAAAAGAGCCCATCGGTCATTGACAACTTCTTCATCTTCTGAAAAGGCAAACACTAATCCACAATCTATAATTGTGCATTTTCTCTCTTATGATGACTTAATAATAACAACTGCATGGGGTAACTCTCCAGTCAAATTCAAAGGTAACATCATAAGATTTGATAATGACTATTATTTTACAGTGATTACAGGAAGAAAAGAATTTCTGCCACTGATTAAAGAATTGAAAAAGAAACACTTTAAAGTTCATCTTATCTTTCCAGCAAGACTGAAAGTTTTCTTTTCAGATGGTAGAAAAAACTATTCATATATTAGAATATGCTGATACATATTTGCTAAACAACAGCATCATAGAAAAAACAGAAGAAATGGACGACAGTTGTTTTCCACTTAAGTGTCAAGCAGATAAGAACAACTGGAAGTTAGTTGATGAAAAAAAGACTTACAAATAAATAACTTAGTAATTATTGTCTTTCTTCTTTATTTTTAAATTAATAATTATTAGTATTAATGTTTAAAATCTATGTATGAGGAATATCACTTTTTTCATATCCTATACTGGAAAAAGGTAAACACTTTTTTCTTATTTATTACCTCTTTACACATCTAATTGTTTATGTTTTAGTTTAAAGGATTTGACATATAGTAGAATCACATTACAAACACAATATTGAGTCTTACATTATCTTAAAGTAATCACCAAGTAACTCAATAGTTATAAAGACATTCATGAAAAAGTCAGCTTTATACAATTACAATCAGTCAGTCTATTACACATGACACAATACATTTATTATATTCACTGTTTTAATTTAATACCAAGACTATCTAATAATAATTTAGTAAATATTTACATTTTTATTAGAAATATATTATTTTGTGCTGGTTCAATTCTTAGGAATATATTCATTTACATGACTGGCTCTTAGTAAGGCTTTGCAGTCTGGAGATATATTAGTGATTCTAAGCATTCTGCAACAATGCCATTTTTACTAAAAAGAAAGATGTAAGTTTAAGTTTTTTAATTGAACTACTTGATTCCAGTTGCTATTTGCATTTAAATATAGCTACGTACTTATTTTAGTGCTTAGGGTAGTCTTAAATGTATGACTGAATTAGATATATAACCGCAACATGAAGGTGATTAATGCTTTACACGTCATGAGCTTATAATGTTAATTTAAGCTGTTGAAAGTATATACTTTTTCCTTGTTTTCCCACCAAGATTGCCAGTCATAGCAGTCCAACAGATCTGTTTTTAAGTTCATATTCCATATTCTACCTATCCCTTACTTAAAATCCCTTCATGATAGTGTGGTTGCTTCAAAATGAAACTAAATGGCTCAGACATTATGTTATTGGTCGAGTTAAAGTTGAGCCATTCACTCTGTGTGGTTTTACACAATGACATGCACACTGTTTTATTTTAAGTGAATGCAAAAGTCTATTGAATGATTATTTAGCAGTCATATTTATGTACATAATTATGTATATAATATATTTAATAAGTAGTATGTTTCTGGATAGATCATATTGACATAATATATGAAAGAGCAATTGCTTTATGATTATTGTTAGGAATGCATAGTGTTATACTTAATATTTTCTAACTTCTTGCTATTGTTAATGCATCTAATTGGAGCTTATAAATAAAAATGTAAGTACATATATAATTATTTATATAGTGACTGAGGTCCTATTGCATTTTAGTAGAATAATTAGCTTATATAAATCTTTGATTGCTTTCTGTGAAAAATAAACACATTAGATAGACTTAGGGATGTAAAGAAAGGGGTTTTAGAGGGTACACTTGGATGGCTTGGCAATTTAAGTGTAGGGGATTTTTTTCCCCCATAGAATGTATAGTTTGTTTTTTAATATAATATCTAATGTCTTATATATTTTTACATTGTTTTGAGATGCCTATATGCATTTGATATACTATAATTCTATAAGTAATCAAGTCATTTTCTGCAGTGTTCATAATTATTTACCTACAATTTTTTGGTCATATTACATAAATATGTCTAGAAGTTCTAAACAGCAGTAGTACTGTGAAATGTATTTCCCTCAATGTAAATGACTTAAATAATAGCAGTAAAAGGGCAAGTTAGATTAAGTATTTAAGATTAATTGATTCACAGGTTATTTTTTTTATAGGAGACATGTCTTTTACAAACAGACTTAAACAAGTTCAATATTAGTAATTTCACATCTTTAACAAGCTCACATCACAAACAAAAGATGAGAGGAGTAATGATTTTATGGACAAATTCAATAATAATGCCCAAAGTTATGAATACTTATCAAGACAGTTTAGGTATGTTTTGTTTGGTGACTTTAAATGGGAAAATATATCCATTTGTGACTCTTTATTAAATTCCTGGATTAAGAGTACGGGCAGTTCAGCAACAGATACAAGAGGTAATACAATATTCTAAAAGAGACATAAGATGAGGATTTTAATTGCATAATTAATGATAGTGACATCCATACTATGAGTACACAGAGGAAAACTACTTCTTCAATGGCACTGATAGAATTTATTGATATGTATAATTTGATAGATATTAATGATTATCAAGATTCAGACTGACTGTGCACATATTATTCACACAGACATGGCACTCACTCAAGAATTGATAGAGTATATTTATCAAGGTAATTAGTTACAAAGATAGTTAAAGTATTTTCTTCCCCCCTGTCAGACCACAATGCACTTACATTTGACTTAGAAATACAAGCAAGACAAAAGTTAACTGTCACTAGAATCCCAAATGAATTTCAAAGACATTAAGGAATTCTATAAAAAGTAAGTACAATCTTTTCTCGAGACAAATATTACTGGAGATACTTCAGAGATATTTATATGGGACTCACTGAAAGCTTATATGCATGGTAAAACTGTAGCATGGTATAAAAATAACAGGAAGCAATGGAATAAAAATTTGACAGAGCTGCAGAAGAACATAGACAGATTAAAATTTTACATTCAGAAGTGGATGAAGCACCTAACGACAGAATTGGAAGAAAAGAATTTAAAAGATTATATAAATTTTACATCATAAAAACATGCTAGAATTGGATGAGATTAGAGTTGCTTCCTACTTGATGAACCCTAGGAATCAGAGAAAAATAGCAAATAAGACTAAAAAAAAATAAAATAAAATCAGATAAGGGAAGTTTATATACAACAGGTACTAGAAAGAAGATGGTCGATTTAGAGGGAATATTAGAAGCATTTAAAAAGCACTGTTATAATATTAATTCACAGAGTACAGAATTAGAACCACAAAACATAAGTGCATTTCTTAAAATTAACATAAAAGCCAAACTACAGGATCAGCATATTAAGTTAATTGATAAACAAATAGCAATGACTGAACTTAAATCTCAAATCAATAAGCTAAAGCTTAACAAAGTACCTGGTTTAGATAATATTATTCTGGAAATATTTAAAATTTTACCCAATGAAGCTAGGTGCTTGTTACTAACAGTGCTTAACTTAGTTAAGGAAGGAATAGAGATACCTCCCTCTTGGAAGTATAGGATAATATCTCCCATATTTAAATCTGAGAAATGTGCTAAAGATTTTTCCTTTTATAGGCATATATCCCTTTTGAATGTTGACTACAAGTTATTTATGGCAATTCATGCAGATAGACACAAGCAGTTGTTTTGCTTATTAACTGATGAATATCAAACAGGTTTCATAAAGGGCAGGAACACTTATGATAACATTGAAAGAATAATCAATTTCTCTGAATGATTATATATATTTATCAAAAATATGATGCTAGTGAATCTCAACATAAACAATGCTTTTGACTCAGTTAATTGGAATTATTTAATATTAGTTTTATAAAAAAATGTTTATTTCACATAAATTCACACATTTAATAAAATCATTTTATGAAAAATCTTTAGCATATGTCAAGATTGGGTGATGTTTTTCAACTTCAATTTCAGTTAGTAGATGTTCAAAAAATGGATGCCAACTATCGCCTTTGTTGTTTGCCTTATTAACTGAGTTATTTGTCCTCTGTGTAAGAATGAATTCAAAAATTAAAGGTATTATGGTTGAGGATGCACTTCTTCTTTCGGCTTTTCCCAGTTAGGGGTCGCCACAGCGGATCACCTGTCCTCTCATGATTGGCAGTGAAGTTTTTATGGTGTCGAGTTGCCAGCCCGGTGCCCAACCTTCCAGAGAAGGCACACACATGCACACAGTCACACCTAGGGCCAATTTAGAGTGTCCAATCCACCTACAGCATGTCTTTGGGATGTGGGAGGAAACCGGAGCACCCAGAGGAAACATGGCTGAGGATGCACTAGAAATGAAAATACAGCTCGTTGCTGATGACATTTTGTTAGCACTGAATGACAATGAGGATCACTATCTTCCTTATTGAAGTCAAAGGATTATTTTCATTCTCTTTCTGGTCTCAGATTCAGTAAAAAGAAAACAAAATTGTTACTTATGAACTCTAATAAAAGAATATTAAACAAGAAAGTGTTTAAATATCTTACTCGTGACAATAGGATCAAATTTTTAGGGGGTCTCATTAACAAAATATATGACTGAGACATTAAAAATTATCTATAACAATGTATTAAATCATATTAAAAGTTTCACACAAAAATGGAACAAATTCTTCTTTACAGTGGAGAACAGGTTATACATTATTAAAATGATTATTTTTCAGAAATTACTATACTTTATACAAGCATTTTCTACCCCCCCCCCCAACTTGTAGCTATATGAACAGTTTAACAAACTAATTCTAGGTTTTCTATGGAATCATAGTAGGCCTAGAATAGCTATTAATCATCATTTGAATGATTGGGAAGAAGGGGTATAAATCTACCAGAAACAGAGATTTATGCATTATCATCTGTTTAGATGCTCCCTGGGATACATGAAGCTCAGCGCAAGGCCGGCATTAGGCTTGCACCGACCATGGGAGTAGCAGTAGTGCCAAATGCATAGTAATGAAGGCGCGCTGTCGACACAGCCACATGCACAGGAAAGGAGCGCAAGTGCATAGGGCATGTTGAAGTGCCGCATGGAGGAGTGGAAATGGCAGCTGTCAATGTGAAACCTAAAATGCTTGCATATAACAAGTTGCAAGTTAGTAGCTACGTCAGTGTCCCTGGATACTGAAATGTATGTAAAGCATGCAAGAAAGTACCTGTGAACACAAAGTGACGAAGCAAACACAAATGCATGGTAGGGAATAACGGGTCCCTACCCGCGAACAAATGACATGGAAGACCGTGTGGCCATAGTCCAATGCAATGTAGATAGCCATACCAAGTGGAAGTGAAACGCATCATATGTTAGCGATCCGCCAGTAGGTACATCCAGCCCAATGGTGAGGGTTACCAGCTGTCCCATAATGTGAGGGAGGGTACACAGCTGGGCAGATGTGTCCATAACAAAATACACAAGAAATGTAGATATCTAGCGACCGTATGTCTGAATTATATCCCACAAGGCATGTAATAGTCACATACAAAAGGTATGTCCATATGTCACATACCAAATGTGATAGGAAATAGAATAAGCATGTAAACGAAACAGAAGGAGCATACAATCAGCCACAACAATAAGAACACATGTAGGCTGAAAGGAACAGTATTATCCGTAACGTCGACTAGGATTACCACCTGTCCCACTTTGCGAGCGACAGTCCCTCTTTGGGCAGTTGTGCCCTGATAAAAACATGTAACAATGGCAAATGTCCTGAGATTATAGGACAAAATTATTCCCTATACGTTATGTAATAGTTGCATTAAACAGGTTTCCTGTATCTAAATTACATAAATGTTATAAGAAACAGAATAAGCAACTGAACTGCAACAAGAATAAGCTGTTATATAGGCAAGAAGTCTAAGTTCTATCCTGTGTACTGACCATGGGTATGTGTCGGCATGTAAAATGCAATGCGTGTACCAAAAATGTCCCACTTTGGCCAATTGAAAAGGTGGCAACCCTACCGTTGACTGTGGGGAGGCATTGTCCACTACAGTCGGACATGTGGATGGAATATATCCCATCCTGGACATAAGAAAAGGTGGCATCCTACCAATGAGTACAACAGGCCGCCAAACTCCGGAAGTCAGCGGTACAGGCCGAACTTGTCAGGATGTGTAACAGTCGAACGGGTAGTACCCTGGTATACCACACATGTTATGAAAGTGAAGTATGGGCGTGTACCTATGTGCATGAGGTATAGCATGTGGAAAGCAAACATGGCAGGGTAGTCCACACAACCATACAGGTACCAGACACATGTAGGGTATTCAAAGTGTTACTCTGGCTGTGTCATGGGTCAACAAACAAAGCACAGATGTATGGGGTATGAGGAATCTGTGTGTGTGGGGTGGATGGGAAATGGTACAATCCTCCAAGGCAATACTGTGTTGTATGCAGAATAGGTGAACCGGAGGTGTATGAGGGAGCAGCGGGTGAAGCTGAAAGAAACACAATCACATGTATAAACAGCTGTAATACAAGCAGACAGGCCATACTGTAGAACACACTCCCACAAACAGAGGCATATTGAAATGTGCGATACAAATGTATAGCTATGTCACCGGCACATACCCACAGATTGGCCCTGATGGAACTGGCCATAACAAATGCAACACACCTGGATGGAACTGGCCATAACAAATGCAACACACCTGGATGCATAATGGACTACCCAGCATCCCCTCCACATCACACAACCCGCTCCTGTACCTGAACGTCCACCAAATCCAGACGTACATGGCCTACTGGTTTGGTGCAGCCACAGCTACACATAGTGACCACTAAGCATATGTAGTAGGTAGTTTCAGCCTAGCTAGGCGGTTGCAGGATTGCACATGACCTCAGTACATTCTCTTAACTCCAAAACGATGTTCAGTATTGCTCATGTTGTGGATCGGTACAATGTTTGTATATCCCTCGTGGGATACGTAACCTGTGTAAACATTAGAATGGATGACACGAAGTCCAGTCCTGTAGATATCTGGACAGATGTTGGAATGTGCATTAGAGGTGCACGACACTGTCCAGCCATAAGTGGTCATGCATAACCTACTACCCAGGATCAAACACTTGCCCGTGACGCACGTGTCCCAGCATGAATAAGCAGAAATATATTACACACATTCGCATAGTGGGAAATGGTATAAGGGTGATGAAGGCACTGATGTAAACAGGATAACCTTGATCTACTGTGTGAGGGACACTTAATGTGTGTGTAGGTGTGACCAACCATACCTGTCAACCTCTGAGAGCAAGATATCTGGACAAAGCCATGAATAAAAGTATACCTGTCAACCTCTGAGAGCAAGGTATCTGGACAAAGCTGTGAATAAAAGTGGGACAAAGGCCCAAAAGTATGGACAATTTGTAAACATTGCTCTTAGAAATTTAGAAAGTTGATAGAATAACAGTTTGTAAATTGGCATTAATTTCCTGAAGAGTATGAAGTCTGAAACTCAACTGTCTGTCATTATGTTCTAACTTCAGTCTTTAATGACTACCTACTGATGTGCCAGAAAACAACAGTGTATTACTGAGGTCCATACATATTTACAGTAACACACCTTCACGTTTGTTTACTGTACTACTGCATACCTGTAGTCAATTCATGTCCAAAATAATAATCCCCGTACGAATGCATACAGGAAATAGTCAAATGTGAATGGGAACACCCCTCACCGTGGATTATGTATTGTAACCACCCCCACCCATATTATGTATTGCCAACATAAAAAGCTGCCGGCAGGTGCCGAAAGACCTGTGTCTGTAAACACAGTTAAACCTCTATAAAATGGACAGATTCTGTCCATGTGCTTCATCTGACATTTGAACTCAGTCAGGGCAGTTCCGTTTACCAGGCGGACAAGCCTAAACCCAGATCACCACATGAACACCCTGCCAATCAAAGACTTTTATGTGCCAGGACTATAAGCCTTGGAGTTCTGCATATCCTTGGAGTAATTACATATGCAGCTTGGATCCAGAGCAGTAGGGAATAGGGAATGTGTAATAAGTAGTACCGAGTTTTTCCGAGCAGAAGAATGAATGCCTGTGTTGTAAGTGAAGTGGTGAGGCATATATTAATGTAGCTATGTACTATGGGTATGCATATAAATGAGTCAGAACACCAATAGTATAGTGGTTACAGCATCCAGTCCTGGGTCAACTACGACTACAGCACATATGAGTTAATGAATGTGTGTGTGCTGTAAAGATATTTAAATATGTAAAGGTGAACATGTGTTTCGCATATGTCCATTAACTGGATTACAGATATTGTACTGGTACCGTCACAATAAAGAAAGCCCATGTAAGCACAAAGACTTAGTAAACATATGTAACCCACAATAAGGATATGCAAGTGAGCATGTGCGTGTGTAATCCACTCACAGCATAGCAAATGAATGCTGTTTTCTACACGTTTATTTATATATCTATATATGGATATATATATATATGTGCATAGATATATATCCACAGACTTAAAATAAATAAATATATGAAATAAAGACTGTACAGACATATATATATATATATATATATATATATATATATATATATATATATATATATACACACAGTTACATTAATCGATATATACATAACAAACATATAAACATTTGTCCTTGTAGATATAACACATGTACATAAATAGGTTACGTCATAGCTATTATGGATAGACATACAGACATGCAAGAAAGGTAAATACACTGCTGCTTTCAAAACCATTGGCCAGAAAGTACCAGTGTGCCAAATCTGCAAGTTCTACTCTTTAAACATGGATATAGGTGTCCTTTACAGGACTCCAAAAAGTGTTTTTTACAGGCAGCGGCCAGTAATAATCGAAGCTAAGTACGTCACATCCGCAGCTACAATATAGTTGTACATAGGTTCATAGGTTCATAGGTTTATACTAGGCTATCTGCCCTAAGGCATTTATAAGCCTAGCCCAAAGTTTTGTGGCTTACACCACCCCTTATATGAAAAAATACTGTGCCCATTAGTTTGTTGTGCCTCTGTCCAGCAGTGACACAGAGATGATTCCCGGGGTAAACTTACGATCTCCCATCCACAGGTCAAGATTTCTCTTGAACAGAGCCAGCGAGGTGCTCTGCCTCACATGGACTGGGATTTTATTCCACAGCATAGGGAGTCTCTGAGTGATAAATCTATCCCTCCAGCACGTCCTATTTATATCAGTGCTAAGGTTTAAGTCGCTTGCTCTAGTGGTTTTGGTGGATTTGGATTTTTTGAGGTGGAGCATGTCCATTAATTCCGGGTTGGACATGGCCTTGTATGTCAGGCACATGTCACCTCTGAGCTGACGGTATGCGACTGAATAGAGCTGGAGTTTCTTCAATCTGGCAGCATATGACAGATTTTGGAGTCCCTTTATCCTTTTGGTGAGGAACTTTTGGGGTCTCTCCAATTGCTGCAGATGTCGGGTGAGATACATCCCGAATGGGGCATTGTACTCGATCATTGGTCTGATAAGTGAAGAGTACAGGGGAACAATGACCTCACTAGATCTGGATGTGAATCCCTTCATGATCAGGTGGGCAATGTAGAAGGTCTTTCTAACCACTTTAGCAATGTGAGTGTCAAAAGAAAGGTCACTGTCAACCTGGGTCCCCAGGTCCCTGATAACCTCTTCTGTGCTTAGTGGATTGCCACCTATATGGTAGATTGGGGATACCTTGTTTTTCCCGAAGGGTATGACTATACATTTTTTGGCGTTTAACTTCAGGCCATGGCTCTGGCATCAGCTATCTGTTTCCGTGAGTCCCTTCTGAAGGATATCCATGTCCTATGCACTTTCCACTATGGCGCCCAGTTTGCAGTCATCTGCAAACTTTGTCAGCCAAAGTCCTCCCATGTTGGCCTGTACTTCTGAGAAGTAGATGCCGAACAATAGGGGGCCAAGGACCGAGCCCTGTGGGACACCACTTGTGACCAGCTTGGAGTCTGACATAGCGCCAGCAACTTTAACCCTGTGGGTTCTGTCCTTAATCCAGTTTGCAACCCATCTTGTGACATATGGGTTTACATTTAAGCTGGTAAGTTTTTCTACAATACCCGAGTGGGGTATTGTGTCGAAAGCCATTGCAAGGTCAAGGTAGGCTGTATGGACTGCCTTTCCCTCATCAATGGCCTTGGTGACTGTTTCGAAGAAGTCGACCAAGTTCAAAAGGCATGATCTGCCCTTGACGAAGCCAAACTGGGTCGGATCCAATGGCTGCAAGTCCCCTATATCTTTGTTTATGCACTCCATTATGATCGTCTCCATAGCTTTGCAGACTAGACTTGTTAAGCTTATGGGGCGGTAATTACCGGGGTCCGTAGAGGCACCGCCTTTGTGGAGTGGGACCACAGTTGCCGTACGCCACTCCTTGGGCACGTATCCTGTGGTAAGGCTGAGATTAAACAGCTGCCTTATGTGCGGGTTTAATTCCTCATTTAGTTCGTGTAGCACACAGCTGGGGACACCATCCGGTCCCATTGATGCTGTGTTTTTAGCTTTAGATGCAAAGGTAGCTTGTGCAAGGGTAATAACACATGGGTTGACAGAATGTATGACATATGTCCTGATACGTGGGAGTGGATAGTGCTTAGAAGTATCTTAATACTTTATTATCGCTCACATTAAATATGTCTTATGACTACTGTGGAGGGGTGTCAGGTATGGGAATCATGGGTATGCAATTTTGGGCCTAGGTTCACAGGTGTTGGTTGGCACAGATTTATTAGGTCCACCCCATGGGAGTGATTAATATTCCTATGTGGGTATAGCACACGCCTATACCTTCCAAAAATGAAGAACCCATCTACTGGATATTGTGTAAACCATTGGGGGAAGACGTAGGGACTTATATCAGTGTCATGTAAGTGATTATCATGGACATACATGCATACGAATAAGATGGTAACCATACCTCTCAACCTTTCAGAATAAGACTTCTGGACAATGGCATATTTAAATAAGAACAAATAGGGACTATGTTAAATATTCCTCTGACAAAGTTAGAACTTTGATAGAATAATGGATAATTCATTAGTATGAATGTTTTGAGGGCTATTAATTATAAAATACTAATGTCTGTCATTATTATCTAACCTCACAGTCCTTAATGACCTGCCACTAATCTACCAGAAAGGCACAATATTATGGAAAAAGGAACAACATTATAAGTCTAAGTTTGGGACATTTACCCAAAATGTGTACAGTTGAGAGGTATGAAGGTAACCCTGTCCTAAATAAATGTACAGAACTAGTGATATCAGGTGGATAGATGTGAAGAAAGATGGGATGACAAATGACAAAACATGTATAAGTCAAAAGCATGTACCGCGATAAATATGAATGAATACTTATGCCTTGTGATAGTCAATATGGAAGGTTAATAGTGTCCCTCAGGGTGTTATGCAGTGTCCCCGATACAGTGTTCAGTCTCCCACACTCGCATGTGAGTTCGGCCACTGATGGAAAGCGGAAATACCGGCGAACACATAAGGTAGATGATAGCATAATATGTTTTGATTAGCACCTGTTGGCTTTTGTGAGGAACACAATACTCTTGGCAGGTGTGTCCTGCAAAAGGAATGTAATGGCATCTGGCCTGTGATTTCTTCTTGTGTGTAGTGGTGTAATAAAATGATATATCTTGTATCAGAAACAGATACATGTTATAGGAAACAGTATTATCGACTATACTACTACAAGAAAAATCAGAAGGTATGAACAGCGCTGAAGTAGTCAGTTTAGTATTGACCGCAGGTATGTGTTGACATGTCAAATGTCACAGCTGTATATATAGTACCTATAGGGCTGTCACCATTACAAATGATGAAAGTGGGAGTTGCTTTTAGAAATGTCAGATGTAGCAGGCCAAAACATACCTACAGCCATGCATACTCCACAAATAGACATATTAGTACACAGCAAAGCTTAGGCCAGGAGTCATGGAGCCTTGGCCGGCATGTACGAGTAGAGGAAGAGTAGAGCAAGGCAAGATGTCTGCCAAGCTATTCAGCAATATCCTGTAGGGGCGTGTAAGACAGCCCATAAAATGAACGTTGCACGGACAATCTTAGGATATGCAAATAACCCCATTTGTAGGTGAAAGCTATGCAAATGATGTAAATCTGCGATACATGAAACAGTAAGCTGCCCGTGCAAGAGTAGAGTTATGTGCAGAAATGTACTCGGATGTTAACCGATTTACGTTCTGCAAGTAGCTAAACTGAGCAATGTCAGCTGCAAATAAAGGATGAATTCAGTTGAAAAAGCATGCCAATGGCCAAATATAAGGCCAGTGGCATATTTTCCCATTGGAGATTAATAAACCTCTATCTGTCCTCCCCCAATCTCCGGTGTGTAAGTGTAGCACAGCGGTGCGAAAACACGCTGCACTTTTAAAACAAGAAAAATATTTAAAATACACATAGAAATTGTAATTTTAGTTAACAGTTAGTTCACCATGCAGGTGAATGGCAAGCTGAAGACAAGATAGCTACTGAGTACTGGTTGCTATGTGTGGAAGCACTCTGTTAGAGATGTAACCAAGCATTAGTAGGAAATCCGATGCAATTGAGCCTGAGGATAGTGAATCACAATTTGTCATGCCATATGGGCCAAGCCACTACAGTGGAAGAGTAGGTTAAGGGGACTATCAGAGTAGATGATAGGTGACATCATGAGTGTGTATGTATAAAACACTGTAATCCTTTCCTGCTGTCAGTTACTCATCAGTGGAAGA
This sequence comes from Protopterus annectens, assembly GCF_019279795.1. NCBI lineage: Eukaryota > Metazoa > Chordata > Ceratodontiformes > Protopteridae > Protopterus > Protopterus annectens. The sequence goes on along the minus strand of NC_056732.1, from coordinate 801,727,128 downwards.
GGCGTGTTATGATTTATCCTAGGTACAGTCAGGAAACTAACAGTGTATGCCATGGATATCACTGAAGTGTCTTGCAAGCATGCTGACAGTGTGTTCATGCCTGTGCACACCTGTAAGCCCGAGTAAGCATGTGTGCGCACGTGTCAGCCCATGTGTGTGCGTTGAAGAATGAGTAAGCTAGTGTAAGAATGTTGAAGCCCATGTAATGTCATGTAAGCCAGTGTACGTGTTTGTAAGCATGTATAAATCTGTACTACACACATCACACATGTACTGCACACTCTGAAACACATGCTGCCAATACTACACATGTTAGTCAAATGGCACATGGATGGATAATAAATCTTCAGAATCAACAGTGCTGTAAACTATACTACATTGATGGTCATAGCTGTAATGCATCATGCCTGCTTACATACACCTAGAAGGATATCACACTTTGTGTTAACAACAGTATAACATTAATACAGTGCTATAAAGCCACCCTGTGCATCAGTACCATGTTAGTCTGTTCCAGCATCAGTGTTACACATTACAGGTGGTGGCACAGGTGTCATCATATGCACAGGGCATGGTGTTTTTTTTCCAGAGCCTGTCATTGAGCCATCCAATCAACATGTAAGTATGTGTGTGTGTGAGGGACAACAGTGTTTGCATGGCCCAATGTTGATGCAATGTGTGTGTGTATGTGTTAGCCCTAGCTGTTTGTTTCATGTGTGTGTGTCTGCATGTACACAGTTTCAGCATGTGTCAGCCATATACAGGAGGTTGTGGGACAGTCACAGCCCGTACCTGCCAGGTTGTACAGATCACCATTACTGGCCATGGACACCCCTCCATGCATTCAACAATATTCCTGTCCTGCACCTGTCAGTGTATACACATACATTCCTGGGATCTGTATCACAACCTGTGGATAAACGGGAGTCAGTGATGTTAACCTGATTTGCATAGTAGTGTCAGTTAATACATAGTGATATGAGCCATACTCATCCTCCAAAGTAATAACCACTGCTGAGTATTGCTGAGATGTGCACACAACCGTTTAAAGGTGCTGTGCTATCATTGGGTTGGTAAAACAGTACTGGAGACAAGTAAAAGAAGAAGTTGTGTCATTAACAAATGTGGAGTTGATAGTATCTTACAAAAGAGGACGAAACCTTCAAGATTTCTTAGTGCATAGCATATACAAAAAGCCAAGGGACAACATATTGGTTAATATTAATATGGTGGGAACTATACCTTGTGGAAAATGTTCCATTTGTCAGTATATTGTTACTAAAGTAGATAAGATAGGGGCTAAATATTTTGATACTAGAGGCACATATTCTTGTTTGAGTAGAGGAGTAATTTATGTTATTTTTTGTTCATGTAGAAAATATTATATAGGTGAGACCAAAAGGACGCTGGCAGAAAGAATAAAAGAGCATGTAAGAGATGTTAAAAAGAATACAATTATGAGCCCCATAGCAGAACATTTTAATGATAAACATCAAGGGGACATAAAATGTATGAAGGTTACAGTGTTGGAACAAATACCAATGCAATATGGCAATGCAGAATTACAAAAAAATATGTTGAGACATAAAGAATCTGTGCTAATAATGAAATATAATACACTATTTCCTTGTGGATTAAATAAGGAATGTAACTGGCAAAGTTTCATTTAGTTTTTTAGCTTTAAAGGGTGATTGTATTTTAATTAATTGCTTAATTGATTAATTAAAATGTAAAATATTGATATAAAAAGAGCTTGTTTTAATAGGTGAATTTTTACTCTGTAAAGGCTGTGGCCGAGGTGCTAGAGAAATTTGTATTGTGGAATAAATTTTATTCAGGAAAGTAGAGCTGTTATTCACTGGTTTCATTTCTTTGGTGGTTTGCATTGTTGTCAATGTCCCTTGTAATACTCAGCAACAAAATAACTGGTCACTACACAACTATAACCCAGGATCGCTACAGCACACAGTATGATCACTATCACAGAGCCATAGCAGATTTACATACATCAAAGGTGTTCACGTACACATAATGCAGCACATTCAATAGTGCTAATATCCACATACATATCAATATCTATCTACATTACATATATATACATAGATTTACACACCCCCACACACACACACACACACACACACACACACACACACACACACACACACACACACACACACGCATACACACACACTTGGCAGGGTTGGGAGCAGAACACAGACCTAACTACCTTATCACATTACAACATTACGCATGTACAGAATGCGCTACCCTGATTACTAGATCACAGCATTCACACAGGCATACGTCTAGCTTGCTGGCATTAGCATCAAAGGCAAAGATGCCATACGGATTCTACGAAGAGTGACTAGTATAAAAGCAATGGACTGTTGTCATGCAGCGGGAAACTCTCACACACACGTGGCAGGATTTGGATTACAACACAGACCTAACTACCCTATCACACTACAGCAATACGCATTTACAGAATGTGCTACTGAGATTACTGAACACAGCACTCCCAGAGGCATACTTCTAGGTGGGTGACATCATCTGCAAAGGCTAAGACGCTGATAGGGAATGTATGTGGTGTGAGGCATCTAAAACATTACTGTGTCCCCAGGCAGCAGGAAACGCACACTTGGCAGGGCTGGGAGTTGAACATACACCTAACTACTTTATCACACTACAGCAATACGCATTTACATAACGTGCTACCAAGATTACTGAACACAGCGCTCCCAGAGGCATACTTCTAGGTGGGTGACATCATCCACAAAGGCTAAGACGCCAATAGGGAATGTATGTGGTGTGCGGTGTCTAAAAGCATTACTGTGTCCCCAGGGAGCTGGAAATACATACACAGTTGGCAGGGCTGGGAGTCGAACATACACCTAACTACCTTATCACACTATAGCAGTACGCATTTACAGAACGCGCTACCGAGATTACTGAGCACAGCACTCCCAGAGGCATACTTCTAGGTGGGTGACATCATCCGCAAAGGCTAAGACGTCGATAGGGAATGTATGTGGTGTGCGGCGTCTAAAAGCATTACTGTGTCCCCAGACAACTGGAAACACACACACACACACACACACACACACTTGGCAGGACTAGGAGTTGAACATACACCTAACTACCTTATCACACTACAGCAATATGCATTTACAAAACACGCTACCGAGATTACTGAACACAGCACTCCTAGAGGCATACTTCTAGGTGGGTGACATCATCTGCAAAGGCTAAGACGCCGATAGGGAATGTATAGAGAGTGAGCAGTCTGAAAGCATATTACTGTCCCAAGGTAGACGTAGACAAACACACGGCAGTGGCGTGTTCGGGGCAACTAAATATCTATGGAGCACTACAACAACACTACATAGATATGGGACGTGCCACAGACAGTACACCCTGCAAGACTGTCAGTGTGTTCGATGTAGGCATCCATCGTGACATTGAAAATGGACATCTTTTGCCTGGATGTCCACCGTCACTACACAGGCTGTCAATGGCCATGCCCATACACAGAGGCACATCACCGACACAAGGTGTCACTGGCCATGCACACACACTTAATATCACATGTCCGTTTGGAATGTACTGTGTGTCCATCTACACAACGGTGTACTGGGCATAGGGTCATAGAGTCATAGGTTCATACTAAGCTACCTAGGGCATTTATAAGCCTAGCCAGAGTGTGTTTGGCTTACGCCACCCATTTTAAATTAATTTTGTTATGCCCTTTTTTGAGGTTAGTATACTGTGCCTCTGTCTAACATTGGCACAGAAGTGATACCCGGGGTAAACCTACGATCTCCCATCCACTCATCAAGATTCCATTTGAAGAGAGTCAATGAGGGACTCTGCCTAACCTGGACTGGGATTTTATTCCAGAGTGAAGGGAGCCTCTGGGTTATGAATCTGTCCTATTTATTTCAGTGCTGAGGTTCAAGTCTCTCGAGCATGTAGCATGATGGGATTTGGAATTTCTGAGGTGCAGCATGTCCATTAATTCCAGGTTGGACATGGATTTATACGTCAGGCACAGATCGCCTCTGAGCAGGTGGTATGCCACTGAGTAGAGCTGGAGTTTCTTTAACCGGGCAGCATATAGCATCTGTTTGAGCCCTATGATCCTCTTGGTGAGGTACTTTTGGGGTCTTTCCAGTTGCTGCAGGTGTCTGGTAAGGTACATCCCAAAAGGGGCATTGTACTCAATTATGTGCCTGATGAGGGATGAGTAAAGAGGCACGATGACCTCCCCTGATCTAGATGTGAATCCCTTCATGATTAGGTGGGCTATATAAAATGTTTTTCTAACCACTTTGGCCACGTGGTTGTCAAATGAGAGATTGCTATAAACTTGGGTCCCCAGGTCCCTAATTACTTCTTCTGTACTTAATGGATTACCACCTATGTGGTAATTTGTGGGCACTTTGTTTTTGCCAAAGGGGATGACTATACACTTTTTGGCGTTTAGCTTGAGGCCATGGCTCTGGCACCAGATGTCTGTTTCTATGAGGCCCTTTTGGAGGGTGCTTGTGTCGGCTGGAGAGTCGATTATGGCACCCAGTTTGCAGTCATCTGCAAACTTAGTCAGCCACAGACCTTCCGTGTTGGCTTGTATCTCCGAGAAATATATACCGAACAAGAGAGGTCCCAGGACTGAGCCTTGGGGGACGCCACTTGTAACTGGTTTGGAGTCTGACATGGCTCCAGCAATTATAACCATGTGGGTTCTGTCCTTGAGCCAGTTTGCAACCCATCTAGTGTCATAGGGGTTTATATTTAAGCTGGTGAGCTTATCTATAATGCCCGAGTGGGGTATTGTATCAAAGGCTTTTGTGAGGTCCAGGTAGGCTGTGTGGACCACCTTCCCCTCGTCAATGGCCTTGGTGACTGTTTCAAAAAATCAACCAGGTTTAAGAGGCAGGATCTGCCATAACAAAGCCGAACTGGGTAGGATCCAGTGTCTGTAGGTCCCCAGTATCTTTATTTATGAAGTCCATGATGATCCTTTCCATAGCTTTGCAGACCAAGCTAGTCAGGCTTATGGGGCGATAGTTTCCAGGATCCGTTGAGGCACCACCTTTGTGGAGAGGGACCACTGTTGCTGTACTCCACTCTTTGGGTACATATCCTGTAGTACGGCTGAGATTGAACAGTAGTTTTATGTTTGGGTTTAGCTCTTCTTGGAGTTCATGTAGGACGCAGCCCGGGACACCGTCTGGTCCCATTGATGCTGTGTTTTTGGCTTTAGAGAGGGCAGCTCTTACCGGAGCATCTCAGTTGTCAGGGGGGCAGCACTTTGCTGGGATAAATATTTGCCCTTTTGGTGGGGGGGGGGGAGTTTGCACTGAACCTGTCAGCTAGGATGTTGGCAATGTCTGTGGGTTCGGTATATTTTTTGTCATTTTGGACTAATTCTGAGCATATCTGGGAATTCCCACCCAGGTTCCTAACATAACTAAAGAAAGCCTTGTGATTATCCTTAGTGTCCTGTGCAATTTTTCTCTCGAAGCTGACCTTAGATGATTTTATGAGTGCCCATAGTTTTTTGCTAATACTGATCAGAGATGCCTTCCCTTTTTGGGATTTTGCTCTATCATGTAGTAGCTTTCTCCTTCTATTGTATAATTTGTTTATGGCTGGGGTCCACCAGACAGGACGTCTGCCTTTGGAGAATTGGGTCCTGGTGTTATTTGGGATTGCATGATTCATGCATTCCTGAAGGTGTTCACAGAATGCATTTATAAAGGATTCTGCGGTCTTGGCCATATTTTTCACAGGCCCGGGGGCTTTGAAGGATTCCACCTCGGTTTTGAGGAGTGTGAAATATGCTTTAGAAAAGTTTTTTACTGTGGTTTTCAGGGCAGGTGGTGGAGTCGGGATGTGAATATCCAGTGAGATTAGTTTATGGTCTGATCTTACCAGTGAGGGATACACTTCTGGTCTGGAGCGTAGAGTCCCCATGTTGGTGATGATCAGGTCCAGTATGTTTTCCCCTCTTGTGGGGGTGGTAACAAGTTATTCCATTGCATTTGAGTTTATAAATTCTAGGAAACTTTGGGATAGGGTGTTGGAGCTAGAGTAATGCCCCCAGTCTATGTTTGGGTAGTTGAAGTCGCCCAGTATAATGGTGTTTGGAGAGACCTTCATATTTTCCAGTGTTCTCAGGAAGGCTGAGTGGGGTTCCTGGGTTTGGGAGGGTGGTCTGTAGCAGGCTATAAACTGGAAGGCAGTTTTACCCACTGTTAGTTGCACATGGATAGTCTCTGATGCTTCGTGCTGTGCCACCAACCTGGAGGTGTGGGTATCTTTGACGAATATTGATACTCCCCCTCCTTTTGTAGTACGGTCCAAGTTTTGGGGCCAAAAAGCATGGTATGAGGTATAACCTGGTAGTGCTGGGGTGCTCTCTGGAGCCTTGAACCAGGTTTCTGTTACTGCACAGATATCGATGTTCTCCATGATAAGGAGAGTTTCGAGTGCATGCATCTTGAGGTTTAGACTTCTGGCATTGAGTAGCATTACTCTTAGTTTCTTATCCCTTGTGATACCTATGGAGGTGGGTTTGTCTTTTGAGCCTTGCTGAAAAAAGGCACTATGGGGGTAGCAAGAGCCTTTGCCAATATCCGAAAGCCCAGGGGTGACAGGTGCAAGCCGTCCCTAGCGAAGCATCGTGGCTTGTCGAGCATGTCATCCCAGGCTGACAGGCATTGGATCCCCTTTGAATGACACCAATACTTAAGCCAATTGTTGAAATTGATCATCTTGTCTTCATATTGTGGCATCATTCTTGGTGAGGGTAAGATGCTACTCAAGGTCAGGGTCATACCGGCCTAGGCTACATGGTCAGAGAGCTCCTCTATGTCACTTTTCATGTAGTCCAGGGAGGTACGTCTCAGGTCATTCACACCAGCATGGACAATGACTGAGTCATATTTGTACTTGCCTTGGAGTGACCTGAGTGCTTGTGTTATGTGGTGGATCCTAGCGCCCGACAGGCAGCTCACCGTGACCTTCTCCTTGTTCAGCCTAGTGAGTGGGACATCAGTGTGCCTAATGATAGAGTCACCTATTACAAGTGTATCAGGTGTGTTGTTTAGCCTTAAGGGCTGTGACTGTTCGGCACACTGGCTTTGTGAGCTATGTGTTGTACGAGTTTTGTTTTGGGGTAGCGGTTGCTAGGGTGTCTACTTTGGAGGTCTCTGCTGCTTAGGCAGATTTTTATTTAGAGCCTCCGAGTATGTTTTTGTGTGTTTATGTGTTTGGTTTGCTGTCGTGGTAGGTCTATGTGAGATTGGAATTGTAGTGAGTGTAGTTTCCTTCTCCTCCTGACTGGTTTTGCAAGTACTGAGTTGAGAGAGCTTAGCCTCCAGTATGGCTATATGGTTGCATCTCTCACATGGGTTGGAATTTGTTGGGAGGAGGAGAGGGTTGTCTGTGTACATGAGGTAGTTGATTCCAAGATTCACCAGCTGGACCGGAGAGGAGATTGACAACTGACCTTTGGACATGCTAGAATAGTATTGGGAATTCCTTTATAATTGAAAAAAAAGGGCCAATGGGGAATGGGGTACTTAAGTAGAGTTTGTGAGGCTGTAGTGCTTTTAGTATTTTAGTGCTGACTTATATAATTGCTTTAGTGAGCAAGTGCAGGTAACTTAAATGCAATGTGTTTCAGGTAACTTATATGCAAAAATGACAAACAGTAACTTTCATTCAAGTGAAACAAGGAAATAAGTACAGTAAGCAATGCAGATATCACTAGGGATCCACAGAAGCGCTGAAAAGCCGCGTTTTAGGTGGAATTAGCATTTCAAGGAAATAACAAGCAAACAAACAAGCAGCATACAAATAAAGCTAGATTCAGCAGGCCTGGATCTAGTCTATGCTACAGCAAACAAGGTGTACCAATTTCAGTAAGAAGCAGTTCAAATATGCAGGCACTATTAAGCCTTTAACCGGAAATTCCCAGCTCAGAAGGGCAGAGTCCAGCCTCTCCTCCTACAAGAGTGCAGACCACAAACACTTTTAATGTAAAACAACTGGCGTGAAGCCCAAGTGCTTAAACCAGAATTAATACACTTTTAGAATAACAGACACTGAGCCCTCAATCAGCAGTTCCCAACTTAGAAGGATCTAAGCTACCTGTCCTGCCACCACAGTACAGGCCACAAACCTTCCTAATGTAAAACAACTGGTCTGAAGCCCACATGCTTAATCCAAAAGACTTAGAATGATAGCTACACTTTAATCAAGTTACTACCAAGCAGTAATAAATACAATTGAATACTTTAAAAAATGCCTGGATTAGTGCTCAGGTTATACAAATAAAGCTAGATTCAGCAGGCCTGGATCTAGTCTATGCTACAGCAAACAAGGTGTACCAATTTCAGTAAGAAGCAGTTTAGATATGCAGGCACTATAAGCCTTTAACCAGAAATTCCCAGCTAGAAGGGCAGAGTCCAGCCTCTCCTCCCACAAGAGTGCAGACCACAAACCCTTTTAATGTAAAATAACTGGCCTGAAGCCCAAGTGCTTAAAACAGAATTAATACACTTTTAGAATAAAAGACACTGAGCCCTCAATCAGCAGTTCCCAACTTAGAAGGATGTAAGCTAGCTGTCCTGCCACCACAGTGCAGACCACAAACCTTCCTAATGTAAAACAACTGGTCTGAAGCCCAAGTGCTTCAACTAAAAGGCTTAGAATGAGTTACACCAAGCAGTAATAAATACAATTGAGTACTTGTAAGATGACACAAAATCAAAATAAAGTAGGAAGAAACCCAAATACAGTAAAAGCAGATTTTTTTTTTTTTTTTGAGTGAGCAAATGAGATGGGCTCAGAAGTTACAGGACAGAAACAAGTGCAAATGCAGGCCTTCAAATCAGAAAGTTGAGAGAGATGGAAGACCGCCCAAATGGCCAATAACTTCAAATTCTGGGCCAGAACCACTCCTTATGTGGTAGACAATTTACCTAGTGCTTACCTCTCCCACTGATAAGCTAGAAGGCTTCCCTCCAACACAGAAAGGCTGGGGGGCTCAGAAGCTTACAAATAGTCCTGGATACAGCAAATCTGTATGTGGAACACTAATTACAGGAAAGGTAGGAAACAGGCTTACAATTTTTTTTTTCAGAAAAGTAGCAAAAACAGTAGTAAAAACAATTCACATGCAGTGCAAGCTGGCACACTTGAGTATGTAGCAATATTAGTCCACACACAGTTTGAAAAAATGTAATTAAATTAAAAAGGACTAAAAGCAAGTGCAGAAAGGGTTTATTAGGTAGAATGCGGAAAAGAGATGGGACTGGGGGAGTGCCTAGATCAAATCTACAGTGGGGCGGGCACTGCAAAAGCCACCAAATTTAAACTACTACCAGAATGGGGGGGGGGAGTTTCAACAGAGATGTGAGGAATCAGAGTGCAAATTATAAAACCCCAAAAATATATACTGATCTCTGTATATTTGCAGAACACTAAGACAACAGATATCTAAGCAACAATTTAGCTCTATAATACAGAATAATGCAGAACAATATACTCAGCTCTACATATCTGCAGAAATGTCTTGTAAGGCTGTTCCACGTTAAATGCAGACTGCTGCTATTAACAGTTCAAATTAAGGGAACCTTGAGTTAACAACACAAAAGCAATAGAAACCACAATGAGGAGGGTGGGGAGGATAGTTTCAACAGAGATGTTAGGAATCAGAGTGCAAATTATAAAACCCAAAAAATATATACTGATCTCTGTATATTTGCAGAACACTAAGACAACAGATATCTAAGCAACAATTTAGCTCTATAATACAGAATAATGCAGAAAAATATACTCAGCTCTATATATCTGCAGAAAGTCTTGTAAGGCTGTTCCACTTTAAATGCAGACTGCTGCTATTAACAGTTCAAATTAAGGGAACCTTGAGTTAAAAACACACAAGCAATAGAAACCACAATGAGGGGGGTGGGAAGAAAGTTTCAACAGAGATGTGAGGAATCAAAGTGCAAATTATAAAACCCAAAAATATATACTGATCTCTGTATATTTGCAGAACACTAAGACAACAGATATCTAAGCAACAATTTAGCTCTATAATACAGAATAATGCAGAAAAATATACTCAGCTCTATATATCTGCAGAAAGTCTTGTAAGGCTGTTCCACTTTAAATGCAGACTGCTGCTATTAACAGTTCAAATTGTCATGCTCACACACTTAGTAGTTGCAAAGGGCCATCTTGCATGTACACGGATTCTAAACACGTAAGGGCGCAGTTTGGAATGTACTGTGTGTCCATCTACACAATGGCGTACTGGGCATGCTCACACACTTAGCAGTTGCAAAGGGCCATCTTGCATGCACACAGATTCTAAACACGTAAGGGCACAGTTTGGAATGTACTGTGTGTCCAACTACACAACAGCATACTGGGCATGCTCACACACTTAGCAGTTGCAAAGGGCCATCTTGCATGTACATGGATACTAAACACGGAAGGGCACAGTATGGTATTACTGTCCCCACCTACATGAAGGCCACTCACATACATTGACCAGTACACACTCAGGAGCCATCACAGATGTCTCAGGTGCAGATCACAGAGGCACACACCGCAGTCTACAATGTAGCCCTGAGACATCACCATGTCGTTGGACCAGCAATACATCAACACAACACCGTGTGACTCATGACCACTGGACTGTACATAGGTGTACAGCAACTGTACAGACTACACATGTACCGACAGAGTTCCATCATGTGTTATGCATTGCAATGATACCACTGTACATAACCAGGTCGGCTCTACACATAACAGGGGCCCTGGGTTTTACACAGCTGTGACAAATGACTGTCGCTGTACACCAATCAGCACACATGTTTGGATATGTCATACATGTAATTGCAGTGGATATGTGCATGGACCACACACACAACAACAATATACTTAGCATAGCTTTTGCTGTCCTCCGTGCAGACAAGTGGCTACAGCAATCAGACGCATGCAAATGGAAGGTGGGTCCATGGCTGTTGAATGCCAATAGTACATGAGGTAGCAATGTTGACCGAGGACACATTCCCTCTGTACTAGTTACCCATGACACCCATCATATCATACAACAGTCCATGTGTTATGTATGTCAGCACACATGTCCACCGATTGCAATGCATACAAACATGGCTACATGACAGGCATGTAGGACCAACACACATGTACAAACTGTAGTGTGCATGCAGCTGCCATGCTTGTGCAGCAGCTGATGTAAGTAACTCATCTGTGCCTAACTACAACATGCAGTAGCAATGCAGCCCCATCATTGACACCTGTATATGGTGACATACTGACAGTACGGTAGGATGCTCATCAGCTATGGATGGATGTGTGTACATACAGTAGTGATCCACCTGTGTAGATGGATGTTCGCCGGGTATGGCTTACAGGTGTGTCACACGCCATCATACCATTACATATGCAAACAGTACGCTATGTTAATGTTGCCTGACGGTGAAGGCATAAAACCTACACAGCAGTCAGATGTTACCGACTGCACGTCACTCGACACCTGTAACACTTACATCCTCCTGTGTGCATATAACAGCACAATTGCTGGACATAGCGTTGGTACACATAATGCGGCCAATACTGCTGCATGTCTATCAGACATATCATCATATAGCAGGTGTATCATTCACAGTACTGCCGTGTGTGTTTGCACGTGTGACCATATAGGCCACATATGGTGGGGAATACATCCCAACTGTGACACACCCCTGTACACTGTTGTAGACATCTGTACATACTGCAGTGTGGAAAGCATGACGTAGGCAGGTGTGGTGTGTGTATCACACACATCAGCTATCCGTATGTGTATGAAAGTTGTGGTCTCCATAGTGTGTGTGTCTGTGTGTATGTATGTATGGCTGTCTGGTGCATGGAGTGAGTATGTATGCTACCATACAGAACACACAGGATCCCAACCCCTCATGGTGATGCAGTCTACTACCCTGTTGGTGCCATCAGTGTCAGCTTTACTGGCTACCTGTACATGCCCCTTCTCTGTGTCACATTGTGTGGGTGCACAGTACTGTGAGGGTGATGACCACATAGGCAAGTATCCTCACCTCAACACTATGGGGTGTGCGTTGTAGTTTTGTCGACCCCGTGAGTGTGGGCACGTTCCTGTACTGTGACAGGGTATTACTGCTATACAGTGAGGCCTCATGCTATCAAGTGGTCTCTGACATTATCATTGTCCAGACTGCTGTGTACAGCCCCTGCACCATGTTAACATACCTGTGATGTGACCTGGTATGGATGTCACGTCTCTAGCCACTGTAGCCTATTAAACTGCACACAGGCTGCTGGATCAGTATATGTGTGGACATCTGTGGTATGTTAGACTTTCCAGCTGTCCAGTTGAGGCTATGTATAGCATGCTGAGATTGCCATACATGCCTGTGAATACTCCACAGTTACACATGGGAGACTGCAAACACTGCTACCTGTAGGCACATGCAAGTAGACCATAAGGAGGGAACCAGGGCATCATTACCAACATGCTGTTACTGTTGTTACCGAGACACATACTGTGAAAATGTAACAATGCATGCTACACCTGTACTACATGGTTGTGCACATATAGCAATGCATGCTACACCTGTACTACATGGTATGTCTGGTGCGTGTCAACAGTACACAACTAATGTAATATACAAATCTCTCACCATTCTTACACAACTAACGTAATATACACTCCCCTCACTAGTTGTACACAACTAATGTAATATACACATCTCACTATTCTGTTCACCCTGTGCATCAGACCATTTGAGCATGTCCCTACACCGATGGTGTGGATGACAGGGATGCAGCACAGGCTTCATCATATGCACAGGGTGATAATGTGTGCCAGGGGCATAGACTGCACCAATGGGTGACATCATGTGTGTGGGTAAGGGCCGGTGATATGATTGGACATGTCTGTTCAGTATGCATGTGGGTGTTGTGGTGCCCTACAGATGTGTTTGCTGTGTGCATGTATGTGTGCACACAGTTCTGCCTTTTGTGAGGCCTACACAGGGGTATTATTGACAGCTCCAGATTGTACAGACCAGGTTGTACAGCTCACTGTGTCCAGCCATGGCCACGTGACCTGTGCTTGCCAGGGGTTGCACGGGCACTACCAGGTGGAGGTACAGATTGGCTACTGTCCGATGACACATGTCCACTGGAACCGTTTCCCCGCTGGGAATGTCCAGGGCCATGTCCACGTGGCCTGCTGTGTCCTGGTGTGGACAGCGAAGCACCAGCTGCACTGCTACTGCTACTGGCACTATGGGAGCAGGCATGTGAGGTGGCACGCTCACGTTGATCTGCACTAGGTGATGTAGCTGGCCTATGTCCACATGGCCTATGCTTCACTCCTACCAGATATTCCAGCACAGCCAGCTCATGCTCACGGATTGCCATGCCACGGTCAAGGATTCCGACCATGTCACCCAACCACCTGTCCAGAACATCAGCAATCTGCTGTTGAGCATTTGCCAATGCCTGGATGTTGTCATTTAGGGTATGGATAGCAGCCCTCTAAAGCCTCTGCCCTTCTCTGTTCTGCTGTTCAGCACGTGCCTGTGCCACCATTACAGTCTGGAACATGCGTCTGGTGATACCAGCTGCTGCGCTCTGTCCTGCAGGTGCATGTCTGCCAGAGGTCCTCCTACGAGCAGCACTGGCCACGTGCCTGTGTGGCACATCTTTAGACATTACACTGACACCATGGTGTGGAGACACACCTTCTGTAGCCACCACATGTCCCTGTTTCACGCTAACAGATGCTGACTGTCCTTCCTCTATGGCCACCGGCGATGCGGTATGTGTTGGCAGCAGAACTGTGTGCAGGGAACAGGGGGACATAGCTGGGATGGCAACCATTGGCACAGATTCAGCCCCCGACAACCCTGCCTGTACCTCATGCATATGTTCATCACTGCTAGTATCTGTTGGGGACACTGACATCAGATGGACCGCAGGAGGGTAACGCACCTACATCACCTGTGAATGCAAAGAAAGACTCTAAATTACAATAGACACACACACACACACAGTCACACACACACAGACACACGCACACACACAGACACACAGACACACACAGACACACACACACACACACACACACACACACACACACACACACACACACACACACACACACACACACACACACACACACACACCATGCATGTGATTTCACAGATGGCATGCAGCATGCCTTTGATACAGCAGACGGCATGCAGCTCTGACATTACTAGTGTTAGTAAGCATACCCCGTGGGGTGCACAATACAGCAAGCAGGTGTCATATCAGTAGCCATGCCATTCACACAATCATGGTAGTATGCATGCATCCCCATGATACACCATGTGGACCAGAACAGGATAACAGTACACATGGCTGATGTGACCTTGAAATGTAATCTGCTGACGTGTGCATTAACATGCAAACATGTCTGACACAATGGTGTCCTGACTTGTACAGTGTCATAATGGCCATCACATTGCGGTGTTGTCTGTATGCCCTACAGATAGAATGCATGTTTAGCAGATGTGTATGTGCATGGAAGGGTAGTGTGAGCCATCTACATTGCTCTACAGTGTGAAGTACAGACACTGTGGCATTGCATGGCATCATGAGGCGTCTATATTTCTATACAGTATGTACACGTTGCATAGCCATAACTGCATGCATACCCATAACATAACTGTGGATTGTGACCCACGATGCTGAGGTGTATACACACCAAACCATGCTGTGTCATGTGACAGGTCACTGGAGGACCTACAGATGACACCCCTGCACAATAACTACAGAGTCTTAGCTGCCTGGCAACCATGTCCACACATAGCGGACCTGTCAATTCACCATGTACAACATGACATTGCTGTACCACACAAACGAGGTGCACAGCTAACAGTGATGTCCTACAGCAGCAAGGGAAATGTACAGTATCTGTGGCCTGATGTGGTGTCAATGTCTGTGGAAGCTGTAGACGTGACTACTGTCATGCTATGACACAGGCGTGATGTTCAACACATCTTATATGGTAGACATCAGTGACACCTCCACTGGTTGTGCACAGGCTTTTAGGATGTCCAGTGTAGCACAGCAACTGTATCATCGGTCAACTAAGGCTATAATTGGACCATGTGTGGACAATGTGAAACAGGGTGTATACACATCACATCTACTGTGTGGCTACGTATCTCTGGCCAACCCCCATGGCCAAGTGTGCACATGTGTTGGACAAATGTATGTGATGGCCGTCTATCACACATGTCTGTGTTGTCCCATATGACATACACCCATAGATGTCAGATATGTCACCATCCACAGGGCTATGCAGACAACAGGTTGTATGTGGGGTATGGGTTATGGGATAGTGTGACATTACTGCAGCCAATATTCTACATGTCTGGGACATGTCAGATGGCACATTGCAATGTGTGCACCCATTGCAAGGGCATATAACACAATGGTAACTCCTGTGGGCTGCCCATATCACAGATCACTGTGTGGTACTGTTTGCGTACCACACATGTTGTTCCACTGTATAGTACATATGCCTACATTGTAGAACACCTCCACTGTTGTATGCACAGCTGACCACACATGTAGCGATGACAAATACTCTGGTTTCATGTCAGTGTGTCAGTTTGTTTGGATATATTGCACATGGGTTGCCTGTGTGAATGATGGGTGACGTGACTTGTATATCGTGAATGGAATAAACATCAAGTGTACAAGTGTTAACTGGCCACATGGCAAATAGATCTATGCTTTTACATGCCTGATACTGATGACAGTCTCACCTGCAATGGACTCATGTCTGTGCGGCATGCCAGAGGTACCTGTATAGGGGTGACACAGCAGTATGAACATTATCCATGACTGTATGACAGCCACAGGGTGCACTGTGCATGTTAACACATTCTCCTGTACAATAGCATGTAGTATGCACATGTGTGCATACACAGGGTAACATACTGTAGTATGCAGCATGTGTGTCCACATACCATGCATATGTTATTACATTACATAATGTAAAGTGACACATGCACGTAAATGGGATATAGTAGCCATATGTGCAGTACCGACTTACCAGGTAACTCCAGGCTCATTGGTTGGGAGACACCCACCTCCACGATGGCAGATAGTGTTTGTGGATGCTGTTCTGAGGGTGTCCCCAGACTGGCCAGTAACTCCTCAGTGTGTGTGAGTGGGGGCTGGGTTGCTGGCCCACCACCTGTTCCACCTTGTTCCCTGGTGATTGCCGTGGCACGCTGTTTTGCATGTCATATCAGGTCTGTGCAGTGTCTGCGCACCTGCTGGTAGGTGCGGTTATGGCCACCCACATCGTTCACCCTCCTACGCAGATCCTGCCACAGGTCATCCCACTGCTGGGCATGCTGAGGCACATGGCTGAACAACACCTCATAGTTCTCATGGAGGTACGGGATGAGGACATCATCCTCCTGGCGGCTGTACGCTGGAAGGCGTGTATGAGGCATTATCTGTAAGACATAATGATGGTGACAGGTCAGTTTCAAATACTGCTGCACATACATTTCTATGACATCTAGTACATCTGCACACTTATCTTTGCAAATCATCATGACACTGACATGACTGACATGTTTGTATCACACACGTTACACCCGTTATGCATTCGATATCATCACCATATATGTGTGTCACCTCATTATAGTGTTCATACTCCATGTGAATGCTGTCTTGATGTGGGCATGTCTGTTTGCCTGCACTGGTGTTCTTACCTATCTGCACATGCCTGGATGTGTCCACGGTAATGCTGTTGACCGTGATGCTGTGTATATGTCACACAGCCTTAATGGACTTGAGCAGTGACAATGCACACATACACATGGTAACGTGTACATGCATGTGTTTTGCCACATACATCTACATAGCACTGTACAGCTGTTCAACATCCTGCCACGGATCACCTGTGTTGCACATGTGATAGACATGGGACAATGGCTAGTCGGACGTCATTTGCAGGGATGGTTATCAACCATAGCATGTACGGGCAAGGTTTCCTAGCTGTAACTGACAGCCATTATGCCACCGTGAGGTGCTTCAGTGCCACATTACTGATCCAGTCAGTTGATACTACACCTACCATGCGGCCATCACACCATGTATGACTGTGATGACATGTACAGCTTTGATGGACAGGGTTGCATGGTATGGCGGGAGTATGTCACATGTATGGCACAGGGATCTGTCCAGCATGTGGCGATCCTAGTATTAGGATGGTGGCTGTCCATGACGTATGTCTTTCAGATTAGGATATGGACATGTAGCATGTCCATCATCATGGTGTAGCAAATGTCTTTATGCAAGGTAGACAGCATGCTGCATAGTGGAGCTGAGGATTGTGAAGGCTGGTATCGCCCATCCACACATGGCCATTACCCCTTAAAGGTGATATGTGATCTAATGTTGGTCACTCCAGTGCTGTATATGCCTGTCCAATGATCTCCGTGCTCATGGATGGCACCCTGTCATGACATGGGTACCTCGTATGACTACCTAAGGGGTCTGGTGATGTCACCAAGTCAGGGAGGTGTACTGCACAGCACCATCCCTTACACAGTGTTCATAATGTTTACCACAGCCTAGGTGGTAGTTAATGGGTGCAGGGATTTTCACCTAGTGGTGACAATGCTGATATCATCCATCAGAATGTGCACATATGTCACACACCTCACCCACACAGCCCATTCTGTATGTTGTTCACAACACTGACACAGATATTGCTCATAGGTCATGGCCATTCACATCCTTACATACAAAGATGCCTAACATTTGTCTGTGTGGTATGGGCTACAATGAGGGTGGAGTGCAGCACATTAACCCTGTTTTACTGTAGCTGGCTCTGGTGTGATATGCACATGTCACTCTGGCACCTTTTGTAGTTGTGAGTCTGTCAACAGGCCACTGGTAGAACACTCCTGTGACATACAAGGGTATTTGTAATCAAACATCCGTACTGTCTTGTACATCTGTACTGCTAACATCTACATTGATAATGGTTCATGGACATGCAGACCATACACCTCAGGGTTATAGTGCAGTGCCATCCATTATGACTGTCGTCACCACTTGTGGGTTGATATTATACAACACCCTATCTGTATTGTATGTTCATGATAAGCACTTGTTCAGAACTTGTGGGCATGTCATGAACGACTGATTAATATAGCACCCATTCCACACCATTCCCCACAGGTACACTGGCTGTCCTCATATTTCCAGCTTGCTTACGGTACAACAGCTGTTGTACACACATAACTCTCATATCCTGTGAGACATGGTTGTATATACAGGCATGTCCAACTGTCACATACCAGTGCTATTGCCTGTCTATATGATGGATATGTTGTACATGTGTCAATAGAGCAATTGTCTCATGTACACATTCAATGCTCACCTCCCAACATATAATACTACAGCCTGTGGGGGATACACTTATGCAGCCCTGCTGGGGGTAATGCTGTCACCAACCCTGACTGCACCTGGCAGTCATGTGGGGATGTGTAACATTCGCAACACACCCCACTCATCACATAGTCACACATGCTCTCCTCCACAGGCCACACACATGGGGACAACTTGTGTAGTACCTCTCCATACTCTGTGTAGGCACCAGAGGCAGCCCCCATCATGGAACACAACATCACCGACTTATAGCCCACAGACTCATGTGTGCCCATCACATACAGCCAATAGGGTGTTATAACATACACAACACACCAGTCATAGGTGACTCTGTAGGCGGGCACACTGCAGTTCCACACAGCAGGCTACACAAAGCGATAGTCGCTTACATCTTGCTGTCGGGTAACTGGGTCTGCAACATAACCTATGCACCCATGCCACACCTCACCAGGTACGATGTGACTGTCATTCTCCATGTTAGTGTGACTGCCCTGAGATGCCACTTTACAGACTACGTGTGCAGGGACATGCAATAGCTCACCAGTCTTGCAGCCCTGAAGGTGTGGGCCAAGCCCTGGGGAGCATTATGCATTCATCCTGACCCAATACCACTGTACAATGACTGACTTTGTCACTTCAACAGTTGCCTATGCTTCTGCTGTCATTCCACAGGCATCTGGTATCTGTCTGCTTTGACTGACCTGGTCAAACACAATGCTTTGGCACAGTTGACCTGCACCTGTCAGCCCTGGGAGTACAGATCACATGTAAGGCTCATGCTGCTTCTATACTGCCTGTCTTGTACAGTATCCGCTAACAGTAACAGGCAGAATGTTAACTGGCAAGCAAGACATGGCGTCATGTGACACAATGCTTGCATCTTCCTCTGTGACATACGCAGGCAAGGCACACATTATAATGTACAACTTCAATATCTCTGCAGTGACTGGGACCTGCCTCTAGGCTCTGCAGAGCACACCTGCAATGACAGGTTATAGACAGACCATACCTTTCAGGCACATACCTGGACCGGCACACCCATGGCTGAGGTGTTCCCATATCCCACTATGTTGTACACACATCCTGGCTAGTTACTTAGCACTATGCATCAGAGGTGCTCCATGTGCAACTAACTGTGTCTGGAACCACTATACACATTGTAACAAGCTACAGATTCAACAACATACCCCACGGTTACCACACCTCATCTGTTGGTGTACTGGACAGTAGGGCTCAGACAGCTACTACTGATGTGTGACTGACACTACCCCACACTTAACTGAGATAGCCACTCATGTACCAACACATCCGTGAGTCATAACCTCCACTCGGCTGGATCAACCCATACACACCACCTCCAAGACCAACATTATCCTTGTCATGAACACTACCAACATGTGACTGGTATTCCACACCTGGGGTTATCCCCTCATTGGTGGATTCAGAACATATGCTAATCACCCAAGTTAGCCACATCCCAGCACCACACCCTTCACGGCATACACAGTACATGAGTACTACAACACCTACTACAGATGTCTTATGACAGCGGTAGTAAACATCATGACACCCGTGCCGATGGACAATGCACATACAAACGCTGAAACATACCCCAGTGCACTTCATTAGCATGTACACGACTGCATGGACAATGCTATTCCACACAGAGCCATGATGGTACACACCAGATAACAGACGCCACTCTGGTGGTCATGTTCCATGGACATAATTTACAACAACAGGTGGAGGCTGCTGCACAGTGGTGTACAATCCCATGGGTGGGGTTGCTCACTGGTTAGCCTCGGTAGGGCCATGGGATCCCTCATCACATACTCCAAGACTAGCTACGTAAACATTACTGTGACACATTCCAGGGTGTACCACAAGGCATTATGGTGCTATGTCAGTAGTCAATGGCAATACCCACATCTGCTCTCACATACAACAGTCACTCAGGAACATTACAGACCCAGGTGATGTTGGCAACATGCTGGCGGATGGATTCAATGCTAACATTACACCCTCTCACTCACTACAGGGCCACAATCCATGCAGGAACATTGCGGTGTTCCTGTGGTCACACCTACACAGTACTAACCTGCACTCTACATGTCCTGGGACACATGCCCCATGTCACCTTCCAAAGTCCCAGGCTGTGATGTCCACAAACCTCTGAACAACATGTCTCCCCACTCAGCCACCAAGTTCAGTAATAGCCTTGTATCAGACATTGTGGCCTCTGAATGGCACACAGCAACATTTATCACACTCCACACAGGTGGTGCTACAATGACAATGCACAAGTGGGACTATAGTCTTACACACCTGACTGGACTGTTCTCCATGGCTATGGGGCACATCATCATGGACGTCATACACAGAAACATTGTTGGACTCCAGTGCTTTGATGCCACCTGGGTTGGACTTGTTAGGGCCAGAGCATGGCCCCTACACCTGGTGGGCTCCTTTCATAAAGTTACCAGGGTAGTTGATGATGGTACGGGGGTTCACACATCCTACATTGTCCTCTCAATGCCTTTCAGCACCGTTCTCCATTCTGGTATTGACAACATACACATCCACCTGCATATCATACCCTATGTCTCAGGATGTTATGCAACGTGGCTCATGGATAGGACACACACAATGAGGGTAGCATACCTCAGTACCTACTGCATTTCACTTACACTTGGCATACCACAGTCGTCAGTCATAGGTCCCCTCATGTTCAGTATATGCTTCCCTGAGATACAGGCTAGCACAGAGGGACTTTCCCTTGCCTAGCTTTACAAACTCCTGCATACAAAGCACCATGATTGATCCACCAGCTGATACTGGTTCCATCCATACGGGTGTCACTGTGAAAAATACCTGATATGAATATCATGGCCTCCAGCTGCATGACACAAGGTGCATGAACATCACCTTTGCCTTACACCATTCACCCACTGACTATCACACAGGTGGTATTCCCCTACATACATGTCACATTGTACGTGTTCGTAGTACACACATATGTCGCACCCACTCCTGTGGTTACCATATTGCCACTGTGGTGTGGATATCCTTCTACGTGGGCACACTTATCTGTACTGAGTGTGTAGCTGGTACATAGGCACCCATTGTACCTCAGAACTCCAGACATCTACACATAGTCAAGGGTACACCACCCCATTTAGGGTGTACCTTACACAACAGCTACAGCTTTACATACCACAACATTAATATGCCATGACGTTTATTGAGCTCCGACAGTTAAAGTATGCAGCTGACGTACAGACACCACGTCTGTACACATTTGCATACTACATTCTCAGGGGTGACCTCTGCTAAACAGACAGGGCCCATGTCCACAACAATATTTATGGATAAACTCCACATACGTGACATAAGCAAAAGCCATTGTGAGCAACATGCACATGGATATGTGCACACATGCAACGATGAGTGGGATGTGCTTGAGGGTTGCATTCCCAAACCAGGCACTCACCATGCTTTGGAACATGAGTCCTATGTACATCACGCAGGGACATTCAGTAGCACTGTTCATGTGATACCTCACTTGGTGGTTGGGAGACACATGTACGCCAGGGATCACTGCAGTGGCTGTACTGTGCAGAGGTGCAAGTAACACATGGATCTGCTGTTCACAAGACACTACCCTAGAGAGGTGCCACTGGTGTGAACACTGTAGTTGTGCTTACACATAGACTTGCCAGACTGCATAGTACCCCACTATGAACCTGTGAAGCTATTACATGTCCTTTGTGCATGGTTACTTGGTAGCCCTGCCTTTCAGATTAGCTATCATGCTATTACACGGTCCCGTGCCTACAAGCCATATGTATCCTGTTATTGTACATGTCAATAGACGATACCTTTGGTATGCATGATATGCCTGTTATGCTGTGTACAGTATCTGACATATCTACCAACAATACAATACATTACACATATTTTACATAGTATCCCATAATGCAAAGCATACTTGCACAGCGGGACCACCTTAGACATGTCATTGTCGTAATATGCCCATACGCATGCCTACTGTGACAGTATATCAACATATATTATCCCCTGCTATGGCACGTACTTGTTGGACATACCCTACCAATGACGGCGGGTTGTATGGAATTGTTCTGTTTAAAGCCCTCATGTAGCATCCCTTGTGGTGTCTGTGATGTGTACCTTGTGGCCCACTGCTGGACGCACGGTTTCTACAAGCATTAATATGCTCAGGAAGACATCACTACATAAATACCTTTTCCCACTTTATGCATTGCGGACACTTTTAATTCATGCAAACCAGGCTGTACATACACTAAATAATTAATACAAAACATGATATACATAAACGTACATACCAAGTGTTCTACATACCTTGTTTTCATTCTGAACTTTCGTCTCTATATCTCTTACACTGCTTAAACAAGTATATGGTATGAGCATATGGTTTGAATGTCTGGAAAGTCATCCTTATATATGTCGATACCTGTAACATGTGGGTTTCCTGCCTCCAATTGGTGTTCCTGAGTGACTAATTACCTGCACATCAGCTGTGCAGCTGCTCCATTTGCCAATTACGCAGCAACAGTGGGGTATGATTGATTTCTCCACTTGGGCATTGCCCATTTTCCCTACCTTCAGGGAGACAGCCTGTATTGTGTTTTCTTGTGTGTAATTGCAACTGCTATGTGTAAAGACAAGTATACTTTGGATTCATGTCTCCCGTGGATTGTGTGTGACAGCTACAGTATGTGGTTCAACATATGGGTGTACCTGTCATCCCAACCGTCTGATAACGGACTATTGCAAACAAAACCTGTAACATCGCCATTTGTTCCATTATACAACAGCTACAATTTTGCATGGCGCCTTTAATTGCGTCTCTCACAAGGTATGTTGATGGTTCTGCAGATGTAATTGACTGACTGGATGTTTGTGCTGTAATTACAGTCTGTATTGCTACAGTTTCTAGTATGGGGGATGTCTGTGGGTGTACGTAGCATATACAGGTTTGTGGGGCTTTCATTTCTACATATTCCATATATATGTGTGTGTGGGCTTCATCCGTAATTAAAGAGCTATCACTTAGTAGACTTATGTTATGGGATTTTACATTGGGCCGTTGTTAATTGGTTTCTATATAGTATGCATTTGAGGTTGCTACTTCCATACCCCCGGAATTGCAGTGATATGTAAAGGGATATGTCTAAATGACAGCTATCCCGTGTATTTCTGTCCCAGATATTTGCAGTCATTGCAGTTGTGTTGGTGACAGAACCTCTTTGCCATGGGTTGGCACCTTTTCATATGGACATTGTGAGACACTTGCGGGACACACAATGCTGTTTACAGGCCGACACATACCCACGGTCAGTACACAGGATAGCACATACTTTTATCCTCAATACATACTTATTGTTGTAGGACTGTGGCTACTTATCATATTGCATGTAACATTTACGTTTCTTACATACAGGCATAACTATTTAATGCAACTATTACATTATATATGGGACATAATAATGTTCTACAATCTCGGGCAGTTGCCCTTTGTAATGTTTTATGTCAGGACACACCTGCCCAGGGAGGAGCTGTCCCTCCTAATGTGGGACAAGTGGTAACCTTATGCCTATGGCTAGCTATACCCACACCTACTGTAATGATCTACCTTTGAGTTGGCACTAACAGACACATGGTGCAGACACACACATACATTAAAGTCACATGGAGACACACACGGCACCCTCAACACACACATACACAGACTACGGAACTCACAAACACAGTTGAACACAGTACCTACGTGGACCGCAACACCGGCAGCGGTAAGTAAATGTCCCTTCATATCGTAATACTATTACTCGCGGTTGTACTGTTCTGGTACTGTGTTCTATCAGTCTTTCAGCCTTGTGGTTACGCATGTCGGTATGTTCTACATTCCATAGTTGGCGGTATCCTATTTATTTGTACCTCCAAGGTGTTATGAATGTCATTGACCTATCTATATATATTTGCAGATATCGTTGAATCCGTATATATCAACATATATCACTCTATCGCCCTTTCTATCTGTATTATATATATATGTGTATATGTGTATGTATATATATATATATATATATATATATATATATATATATATATATATATATATATATATATATATATCTGACAAGGAAAATGACATTCAAGCTACACCTTTCATTGTGTACTTGCCGGTGTATACTGTTTCCTGGACTCTGCACGTTTGTGTCTGTACCTGTCACATTACACACCTGCCGTAGGTTAGGGTTACCAGCTGTCCCACTTTGTGAGGGACAGTCCCTCTTTGGGCAGTTGTGTCATGCAAAATATCTGTAAACATGGCAAATGTCCTGAGAGTTTAGGAGATACTTATTTCCTATAGTTTATGTAATAGTTGCATACAACAGTTATTCTGTAGCTGAACCACCTATATGTTATAGAAACAGAATATGTAAGTAAACATTACTAGAATAAGCTTTTATCTAGGCAAAACAGTGAAGTTCTGATTTTCGTACTGGCCGAGTGTATGTGTCGGCCTGCAGACATCTGACGTATGTCCCACATTGGTCATTTAAAGAGGTGGCAGCCGTACCATAGGAACATCTTGGCTAGCAATACTTTTTGGTGATTGTATACATGATTGCGTGTTCTACTCCTGGCAGTGGTCGTTTTACCCTTCAGAGCAGGCACTATTAGTACAGGGGTGAATAATGCTGGTTTGACCTGAGCTGGACATCATTGACCGTGATCTGCGTGATATTCGGAGAAGCTTATCCCTGTTTCGTGCATATCCGTATAGTCATATTTAAATGTCGCATACCAGCAGTGGGCAACGCATATTCCCGCTAACGTGTGCTAAACCTGATCTGATGACCTGCATCCGACATGCATTACTCATGCCTTCAGGATTAAGTTACATCCCTTGCAGGACGTGTGACCGGGAACATGCACGAAGGTCACTGCATTTAACACTTGGACATCTGGGATTTGTACACGTGTTATGTCATTTTGTATGTGGAGCATACTATGGCTGTTACTCCATACTGCACTCACATGGGTAACTCAGTTAGTTTACATATGCATGAGTCCAGTTAATGGTATGTCCATGTGATGTTTACTGGATGTGCTCCGGCATTGGGTATGTATGTCTCAGTGAGCCACACATGATACTGTGCTACACCTTCAAACGACCATAGGTGGTGCATGCTGGGGTGACGAATACCTGTCATGGGTACACCCCATGTCTTGACACAACATCCATGATTACATTATGTGGAGCCCCTCATTAATGCAGCAGGGACTTCGTGCTGAGTGTGTGCAGAACAGTGCTTACACACATGTGCTCCCACAATTGCCTCTGCTCCACTAAGCGACAGTTGGTTACTCGATGTTGTGACGACAGCGGACACTGTTTGCCCCGTTTGGTGTATGGCCTCTGACAATCGGCCGTGTACTTACCGATGTACCTGGGAACCTATACACACAGCACCACCATATGCTGATAGGCGCATGTGCTGTTCAGGTGTTGACATTCCGTGTTCCAATAGCTGTTGTGTGTACAATGTTTGAGGGCTGCCTACGTGGGAGTCACACAGTGGGACACCTGTACATTACAATTTACAGGTGGTCGTGTTTGTGTGCCATCCATTTTACTGTGTGTGCAGGTGGAGAGGTGTGTCAGTCCATAGGGGCCTACACTGTCAAAGTATGTGCTATATGTTCCCTCTTTGCCAAGGCATAGGCATATTGGGCACACCTCCGTCTGCCTTCTGTGGCTGGCACAGTGTGTTCATGGTCTGAATCCCTCTGTGCCTGTGATGGGCTTGGCAATTGCGGTGGGCTATGAGGGCCTTCACCATGTTGTCCCTGCTGCAGCTGTTTCCGCAGGATCATATTATGTAGCATAGCACATACTATGAAGATGTGGGAACACGTGCCTGGAGAGTACTGCAAGGCTCCACCAGATGTGTCCAGGCACCACAACCATGATTTCAACATCCCGAACACACGCTCTATGATGACTCTGGTTTGTGCGTGTGCCTCATTATGGCATTCTTGCATGGGTGTGTGTGCATTTCTGATGGGAGTCATCATCCACGGCTCCAGTGCATAGCCAGCATCCCCCACAAGGTGGCCATGTGGGATGTCCCCCCTGACAAATACCTGATGCAGCTGTGAGGCATGCCAGATATGGGAGTCATGGTAGCTTCCAGGGCTGCCAGCACACACATCCATGATAATGCCCTGGGCATTGCACATGACCTGGCAGTTGATGGAGTGGAATCACTTGTGGTTTATGTAGCGCCTACCATGCTCACTGGGTGGTGACTTGATTTGTATGTGCGTGCAGTCTATCACACCCAGTACCTCCGGGTAGTGTGCCACATGGTGGAAGTGATGCATATTGCTGGCCAACTCCTCTTGAGTTCGAGGGAAGTATATATGCTCATTGGCATGTGGTAACATGGCATCCAGGAACTGGTGTAATACCCAGGATGCTGATGCCTGTGAGATCCCCATTATATCTCCAGTTGGCCTTTAAAAGGTACCTGTGGCTAGTATTCACAAGCTTACACATACCTTCATGTCCACTGGGATGGGTTCCCCTCTGTTGTTTCTGCTTCTCAGGCGTGGCCGGCACAGCTCCACTATTTGTTATAAGATGTCCCTGGTAGGTTACCCTTGGTCTGAACACTCTTCTCCTCCTCTGGGGCCTGCGGTGGTTATCGGCATCATCCTCCACAACACCGTCAGTCTCTAACACATGCTGATGAATCACAGCTATGGCAGCTCCCAACATGTACATTTTAAAAGTTCCCTGTGTGTTTACACATATGGTGCAGTGTTTGGGAATACACAGGTGTGTGTAGGGTGCTTTCACACTTTATACTATTGTGCTGTGAACACCGATGATGTCATAGGGTGTGTATGTACGATCGTAGCTACAGGGTATCTTATGTGTTTTACTACCGGAATTACTATTGTGGTGTCTTTGGTGTTGAATTACATTTGCCTGCTGTGGATTACCTCTTGACCTTCCCTTTACATTTCTGCACATTCCACCTACCATTTTCTGGCATGCATCCAGCAGCCTGCTTTCATTTGTACTTTCCAAGACCTGGCTTATCTTGCGTAATGTGTGCTATTGCCGGTCTACTGTCAGTTTGCTTTGCTCGGCTATGACAGATCTCCTATCTTTGCAATCCAATGCCTCCCCTCCTTTCTTTGCAATCCAATGCCTCCCCTATCCTGTTTTGCAGGTTTCTGTGAGCAGACTTGTCAGCTGCCGTCGATTGGCTGCCGTGAGTTGATTGGTGTTAATTGCTCAGTAGTACTCCAATTACTCTGCTTCGGCATTTCCTTCTTTTCTTCCACTGATCTTCCTGTTTGTGCTATTGTTCACGACACGTGCATCCGCTTACCGGGTTTAAGGCTCGTTATCCTCCCCATACACATGCGCTTTCGGGCACCATGTGTGCTCTCAGCTGAACGATTCTATACCTTCCTCCTCACCCCTGTCCTGCAGCTTTGCTTAGCAATGGCCAGATTTGCATTACTCCAATGTGCTTAATGCTATGGTGGCACACCCCTCTGCTGATGTCATGTATCTCCTGTGAGCCACTCCTCAGTGTTATAGTGCTGCGCCATTTGGTACATCCTTCATCCGGCGGGACATTTGTGATTCAGTATTACCTGCCTCATTTGCATGGCATTGACTACTAATTCATAGTTTCCACACCGAACACTGTTGCAGGCCCTTAGGAGCCCTTGCACCTTGGTTGTGGTGTTCCATGCCTACCATTGCATGTTATGGTGAAAACCTGATTTGTATTACATTGTGATTTTATGACATTTTTATATATTTTCTTTATGTTTCTGTTTGCGCACACATGCCCTGCGGTTGTACTGTGCGTTACTGTGGACATGACATTAAATGTTGTTTTTACGGTGTTGTGTATCTTTTATTATGCCATTGGCTGTGTGTTTAGCCATTGGCATATGTTAACTTTGTAATACATGCGTCTGGTTCGCTTCCATAGCTCCGATGTTCTGTTTGGGAAAATGTAAACCGTGTTTTTTGGTTTACATTTCCCTGGGTTTATGCTACGCCTGCACCACTTCATGAATCGCTACCTGCCTTCATTTGCATGGTGTGACACTGTGCATAGGGTGATTAGCATACCTATACCGAGGGCTGCACAGTTCTGGCGTACGCCAGTAGTGCACATGGAATTGGATCGTACCTGAATCGCTCGTCGGCCATATTTGGCATTATTCTGCCTACGCTACGCCTGCGCCTGGCGCAAGCTTCATGAATCCTGGGTGCTGTCTTTATGATTAAATAACTCCCATTCAGATGGATGGAAATAAATACATGAGATAATCTGCTTGAAATCAAATCAGTTAGTGTCACAGCATAATACAGGATTGATACCTAATAAGTTTTCAGGATGATGAAAGAATATGCAGTCTTTGATAAAAAGAAATGTATAGCTACCAACTTTATAAAAGATACATTAAAACGATATAATAATTACTTAAATAAAAATCCAGATATTAAGGCATGGATATTTGTATTATGTCCTATTGATTGTACCCAGGACTGCATCAGTATCTTTGCTGCAGATATAATTAAAGCTTTTAAAGAAAATGAATTTATCTATTGGTATCAGTTATTAAATGCTAGTAAGCTACTATCAATGGAACCAGTTAAAAATAAATTTAACCTGGATGGAAATATGTGGCTAGCAATAAACCAAATTAGACAATATATTAAAAACAGAGTAGAGTTAATGAGTTTAGCTACTAGATAAAACATTCTTAGATTTATTGAACATCTGATTTGCTTAAAAAAAACTACTGTTCAAGGAAAAAGTTACCGGACAAAAATGTATAAAGTAGTAAAAAGTATAAAAACTTAATATAAAGAAAATGTTGGGGATTATTACAGAGTAACCAATAATCAATCTCCTTATGGTAATGAGAAAAGAGTGATTCTTATCTCTCCTAAATGTTCTTCCCTGTCAATACAATGGAAGTTATTTGTGTGGAAATGTCTTCATAGATCTTTTTACACCACATAGACTAGAATTAATGTTTAAACAAGAAATTGGCTGCTGGAGATGCAAACAAAAATTGAAAGCAGATTGGCAGCACATGTCTTTTGACTGTCAATTACATAAGCAATTCTGGGACAAAGTGAACCAATTTTTACAAACAGTTTTTAATGATAAATTTCAGTTATATAAATCTTTAAGTTTTTAATCTTTCTTCTTTTGGCTTTTCCCGGTTAGGGGTTGCCACAGTGGATCACCTATCTTCTCATGATTGGCAGTAGAGTTTTACAAAGTCGAGTTGCCAGCCCAGTACCCAGCCTTCCACAGAAGGCACACACATGCACACACTCACACCTAGGGCCAATTTAGAGTGTCCAATCCACCTACAGTATGTCTTTGCAATGTGGGAGGAAACAGGAGCACCCGGGGGAAACCCACATGACCACAGGGAGGACATGCAAATTCCACACAAAAGGAACCCCAGCCGAGGATTGAACTGGAGTACCTCTTGCTGTGAGGTGGCAATGCTAACCTCTGCACCACCGTGGCCGCCCTTAATTTTTTTAATCTTTAATTTTGTTTAATGCACCCATTCCACAATGTGTCTCCAGAGCAAAAGTTTTACTTTTGTGGACCCTTCCAGCCAGTGCACACATGACAATTACAGTTAATTGGAAGAGCAATTCATCTCCATCTTTCAAAGAATTTAGAAATATTGTGTTGTCTGTATCTTTGATGGAATTAACAACTATTAGAAAAAAACTGAAAAGATAACTATTTATTATAACTCCTAACTAAAGGTGGTAGAAATACTGGAGAAAAGTGACTAAAAACTACATTATTTATTTTATATGTTGGGGACCTTTTTTCTGAATGTATTAATCTAGGCACTCATGTAAATAGTTTGCTTTGTTGGATTATGTTTTTATATGTATATATTGTTATTTTTGTTCTTTATCATTAATGTATGATCAGTCTTCTATGAAATGCTAAATAATTTTCTTGTTTATAAAAATTTCAGTAAAACGTTGGTGAAAAAAGAAAGTACTTTTACACTGGTACGTAACTCCGCAGTAGTTTCCTACAGCCCTCACACCATACACTGATCATGTTATCCTATATAAACTGCACTCTGACACAATTAATGTCAGACATATTCTGTGGCACCACCGTTAAGTACTCTGTTCTCTAGCTTGTGTAACTATTTAGGTAGAGGAACAAATTTCATGATAGTCAACTTGTGTGTGTGCATAGTCAGAAGAGCTTGTCTCCAGGTCCTGCTGCCTTCTCTCAAGTATCATTCAGAAAATACTTTTACACTGGTACATGGCACCACAGCAATTTAATACAGACCTCCTAAAATCATCTTCTCAACATACACTGATGCTGTCATCTACTATAAAGTGCACTCTGACATAGTTAAAGTCAGACTTATGCTGTGATACTAGAGTTAAGTACTGTGTTCTCTAGTTTGTGTAAATAGATTGGTAGGGTTTTAAACTCACAGCAGTGAATTTGAATGTGTGTGTGTGTGTGTGTGTGTGTGTGTGTGTGTGTGTGTGTGTGTGTGTGTGTGTGTGTGTGTGTGTGTGTGTGTGTGGTCATTCAAGTATCAGTCTGGAGACAGTTTTACACCAGGATGTGAGTCCACATCTATGTTGAACAATCCTTCCAACACATTCTTTTCAGCATAAAAGTGCACTCTGAGAGCATTAAACTCAGACATCTGTATTGGTGCAAACATTAAAAAATGTGTTCTCTAGCATGTGTAACTAGATTGGTAGGGGTTTTAATTACATAGCTGTCAGTTTGTGTGTGTGTGTGTGTGTGTGTGTGTGTGTGTGTGTGTGTGTGTGTGTGTGTGTATGTGTGTGTGTGTGTGTATGTGTTTGTGTGTGCATGTGGGTTCATTCAACTATCAGTGCAGAGGTAATTTTACATCAGGATGTGAATCCACATCTATATCAGACACTCCTCCAAAACATCTTCTTCTCGGCAGACAATGATGATATCATCTACTTTAAAGTGCACTCTGACAGTGTTAGTCAGCTACCTGTGGTAGTGCTAGTCTTGCATTATATGGTATCCAGCTTGTATACCCACACAGATGTTGTGTTTGAATCTGACCTCCAACTGGTATGTGTGTGGTTGGTGGTATATTACAGTCATTGTATAATGTTTTGAATCTCTTTTCATTTGACTCCCACTCAGGAGAACATTTTACATAGCCCCAATCATCCAATGCCCTTTGTTCTCTCTGAACAGATAATAGTTTTGCTGTGGAACATTGTTGATGTTATCATCTCAATGATTCATACACTCATTGTGAAGCTGAGCCTGTAAATAACCATGTGCAAGCCATCTCCAGATCACTAGATAAGTGATTGCTAATTCTGACATGGGGTGGTGCACATGTCATATGCGGATAGAGGCAGTCTGTAATAAAATGAAACACATACACACATCTGCACATACAGTTAATATCTTCTATCACATAGATTAAGTAGTTTTTGTTTAAATGGTGTAATAATGCTTATGATTTTATGTGCTCTTGACCATTAGCCTAGTAATGCCTTATGACCTTTGGAAGATTGCCCATATCAATGTTGTTTTCTTCCACATGTGCTATAATGAGGTGAGGTTGTACTGCAGCCCTACAATAGTGTATGCCAGTCTGTAATTTGAGATATTGTATTGATAACTGCTGCTGCCATTTGGTTGCATGTTCCTTCCATAACAGGTGTAGTAATATGCTTCCTTTCTTGACATGAAGTGATGCTATGTATATTGTTGCCTTTCTAAGGCATGTGTTCTTGTAGTGGAGTATTCCAACATTCTAGATCGTTCTCTTTCAGCCATCCCAGTGACAGCTGTAGTATGGCACAGGAGTGCATGTGTATACATAGCATCTGGAAATGTTAACTGACATATAAAAGTATTACATTATACTGATTACATGGACACATATGCGTGTTGTAATGCTGTTATAAACACAACATATGCCATGTTCAGATTAACTTACAACCTTAGGGAATTCATTGCATGCACAATTATTTTACTATTCATAAGGATTATTCAGGTATCCACAGCTGCATTGTGGGACCGTCAGCTTTTGTGGCATTAAATGTTCTGCATGAACTGCATCCACCTCAGTTGTAATGTGTCCATATATGGTGTCAGGATCCTCACCCACGCATTTCCACTGATTACCATATAGGCATATGACGTACAAATGATATAATGACATGAAATAGGTTGAGTTGTATGACTGTGTTAAAAGTTCCACTGTGTTACGTTATGTGATTCATACTCAACATTGTATTTGGAAGTGATATCACAAAGCATTTTGTAACTACATCTGAAATCGTAATTGGAATACCCAGGTATAGACAGAGATGGTTGTTGATGGCATCACTCAAACTCAACCAGAGGAAATAGACAACCTTCTATCTAACAGCTTTGAATCAAACTTCAGTCTCCCCCATCCCCACTGGTCATCACCCAAAGTATTCCTGCACCATTACTCAGCTTATTATCTCAAGAGATAAGATCATCTATGCCCTCTCTAAGGCTAAAATCATGGTATCAGTGGACCCTGACAACATCACAGGTTGATTTTAAAATAACATCAAACCTGACCTCACAGACCCACCTGGCTCCCTATTTAACCACAGCCTCCAGACAGGCTGTGTTCTGGCAGAATAGTGGACAGCAATACTGTCCTTTTGCACAAGGGGAAACCATCAGCATACCCAGGAAATTATACACACAAAAGCCTAAATGGCCTCATCAGTAAGGCCATGGAAATAATCATCATGGACCTTATCAACAAGGACACAGTTAATCTCCTGACACTGGAACAAACCCAGTTTGGATTCATTAGCAGTAGATCATGCTTGTTAAATCTGACTGACTTCTTTGAGATGGTCATCAAGGCCATGGATGAGAGAAAGACTGTGCATCTTGCTTAACTTGACCAGGCCAAGGTATTTCACACAAATCCCCACTCAGATGTTATAGATAAACTCTGTCAACTGCAAATAAACCCCTATCTCAAGAGGTGGGTAGCCAAATGGCTCACCAACAAGACACATACTGTCAAATTGGGTGAATTCACTTCTAGCAAGAGACCAGTCACCAGGGGTGTAAAACAGGATTCTGTACTTTGCCCTTTCCTGTTCAGCGTTTATTTCTTATTTCTTAGAAGTCAGTGTAAACATAGACTTTCCTTGTCTGACCAAGTATGCAGATGACTGAAAACTGGGGGAAATCACTGAATCCATGAACGATAAACTGCACAAAGGTTTAACACACAAATGAGTGTTGCCACAGCCATGGTAAGAAACTAAATGCAAAAAAAAAAATCATAATCATTCCCTTTTGGAAACCAAATATCACACGTATTCACAATATTGACACCCCCCAGCACTAGACATAATGGTATGTGATCTGGCCTGTGTACTTAGATTGGGACTAATCTGAACTTCAACCAATCTTTGCCTACAGTGGTGAGAAGGTCCTTCTATGTGGCAAGTAACTAAGGGCACAGCATCCAGATCAAAGGGTATTATCATTCCATTCTTCTCATCTCTCATTACTCAAATAATTGAGTAAATGCACTATTTGTCATGTACCACAGCTGGAGCAAATCCATAGTTTTCTCACTAGGTAGATACAGGTTATAAAAAAAAAACAACAAAAAAAAAACAAGTCTTACACAGAAAGATTGAAAGTCATATCACTGCATTCTATCTCCTACAGACTACTTAGGGGTCATCTGTGTCTGGCCTACAGGGCAATGTCCAATCCTGTCCTGATAGAAATGTTACACTTTCATAAATCAAACTGTACAAGTGTCACTCATTCCAAGGATCTTAACCTAGCCTTTGACATAAATAAATCATGTTGCAGAGCTAGATATGTCACTCAGAGACTAGACCCTCCCTGGAACAAGCTTACCATTCACATAAAGCAAAGCCCTTCCCTGACCCTCCTGAAGTGCAACCTATATTGATGGATGTATAATTGTAATTTTACTCCTGGGGTGGTGCCCATGTCCTTCATGGACAGACACAGCCAGTATTACATACCATTGCACAGGCTGATACCTGTGTGAACTTCATTCACCTAGCTATTGAAATTTGATAAACTCAGGATAAATGTGCCTAGGCTTGTATGGTCTCTTTGGCCTTTTAGCCTAGTACTCTCCTATGAACATATGAACTTATGAAGTGTAATTATAGCCTCAGTACAGCTATAGTGTGACTGACCTGCATTGCAGATCTACCAGTACATCATATCAGTATGATCATTTGATAGTTTACATGAACACATATGGATGTATGTCAGGATTTAATGGCAGTATCACATTTTGAATGACAATGCCAGGGGAACATTGATCGTGATTCATATGTCTCTGTCACTGATGACATCAATGGCATGGGTTTGATCCTTGCAGGTGTTGATTGTGGCCTATGTGTAATAGAAACCTATCAACTGGCCCTAACTGACTCTGATTTCTACTCCACTTTTAACACTAACCCTCTTAAGCCATCAAAAAAATTGGTTGTTTTTGGGGAAGGGGCAGTGAATTCCACTAATAAAATAGTGACAATCATTGCATGTGTCCTGAAAAATACATATACTAAGGTACACACGCATATATATATATATATATATATATATATATATATATATATATATATATATATATATATATATATACTATAATGTGTGTTTGTATCATAATATACTTGCTCAGGAGGTTTATACAGCAGTATATCCTATGCTGTCTACATATATGCTTAATGTTATGCTACTGACTTGTGCTAAAGTGTACATAAATTTGTATATCCTACTTCAGGGGACATTGCCATATTTACCATGCCGTCTTACTTTTTATTCATTCCTGTCGTACATGTCTGTGTCGATTTTCATCAGCACACCTTCTCTGCTCAGTGTACATTTCCTTGTATTTGCCCTCCCATTTAACCTGGTCCCCTCCATTATTACATTATTCAAATATATATTTTTTATTTTATATTGCACTGAACACACATTTCTTGACTGTGTTATCACTGATGTTATTGCAGTACTTTTAACCCTAGTAGTCATTGTGGGCTGTCCGTGCAATCTTGACAAGCAAGTTTGCTTATAAGCAAGCTTGAATGCATCCTCTTTCTGTGCTTATCCTGCTCTGCATGGTTTTCTGGCTGGTGAAACTGTCGTTGGCCATGAAACTGTGCTTGTATTGTGTGAGAGCAATGAGCAGCATGAGTATGTGATTAATGCTGCTGCTCATCACGCTGAATCGTAAACTACGTGTTGGCCTCGCACAAAGCCTATGCAGAGCTTTTTGAATTCCTGCAATATTCTTCCACTTTTCTCCTTAAATAGCATATTATCTTTTACTGGTAACTTTTTTATTCTTAATCTCCATAAAAAATGGCATTCAACTTTTTTTACACTATTTCTTTCTTTCTTTTATTACGTTAATCTTTTCATCTGATAATTTTTTCCCCATGGATTAATATAATTTTATTATCTCATTATATTTTTATGATATATTTTTTGAGTATCTTCTGTTTCATCAATATTTATTGTCCACATTTTTATCTGTGGCTGATCATTCTCTATTTCTCTATAAAGTCATTCTTTTATAAATTATTTCTTCAAATTATTCATATTTGTATGTTTTGCATAAAAACACATTTATTGTATTACCATCAGTATCAACTCCCATTATGTTGTTTACACTTTACCAAAACGTGTACCTAATACAGCAAACGTGTTCACTGCAACTTGAATATCTACTATTTTTACTGTGTCTCCCATTCCTTTATTTTTATCTTTATTTAATGCTATA
This sequence comes from Protopterus annectens, assembly GCF_019279795.1. NCBI lineage: Eukaryota > Metazoa > Chordata > Ceratodontiformes > Protopteridae > Protopterus > Protopterus annectens. The sequence goes on along the minus strand of NC_056732.1, from coordinate 801,690,645 downwards.
CCTGTTCCTTTCAAACAATCAACTATACAAAGTATAGCATCTTTCATTCCGATGTTGTTTTTAGTTGTTATAATAATACCTGCTTGTGGCTTTGTAGAACCAGTATTTCTTATTTGGGTAGCAGTTATGTGTGAAGTGTGCCGCTACATGCATAAGCAAATAAACCTACCACTGTTTATTCTTACTGAATATGGAAATGTGAAGACCTTTGATAAAAAAAATCAGACCAAGATATAGAGTAAGGTTACAGTCCACATAATGTCTAAATAACCATAAATAAGGGAACTTGACGACACAGTGCAAAATAAACTGTTTAATCCAACAAGCAAAGCATTCCGGCTCAAACAACCCTTCATCCAAAGCTTTCAGGCTTAAACCACCCTTCATCAGTGTATACACTGATGAAGGGATGTTTGAGCCTGAAAGCTTTGCTTGTTTGATTAAACAGTTTCTTTTGAACTGCATCATCATGTTCCTTTATTTATGGTTATTAAGACCTTTGGATAAACATACGTACTTATGGCAAAAGTATAAAGTACCTGGAGATAAGTTCTAAATATAAGTTATTGTCTTATAAGGAATTATGGTGGCAGTTATACACAGATGCTTCGACTGCACCAGGAATGAATTACTTCATTACCATTAAGCCAGCATTATTTATGTAATTTGTTAGACTAAGGATTTCACAACACTTTTTTAGAATACGTGAAGTCACAGATGGTATGAAATATCGGATTTATTTCAATGGTTATTTTTATGTTTAGTTTTTGATTTTGTTTGTGTATAGTAGGTAATAGTAGTATTTTTATTATTATGACCTTGATATGACAGTCAGCGTATACAGCTTTAAGAATTCATATTTTTTGTAGCACTTTGGCACCAAAAAAGTTATTTAAACGCTACAGTCACTAATCAATGGAGTTCTGAGGAAGCTCGCGTTTTCAGCGAGTGAAAGCGCTTAACTGTTTTTATTAAATTTGAATTTGATTTTATTCCAACTCTTGGCTGGTGTAAATCATCATTTCATCAGGTTGGCGTCTCAAGACACGTAGAGGAGCAGCGTTCTGTTGTATTGAGTTCTGTGGTTTTTGAACGCTCAACTTTTCGAAATATAAGTGAAGGACTACATGAAGCTGTACGCTTTATATGACTTTGTATGAGTTCAGATATTATGTGCAAATACAGCTGTGTGCAGTCATACTTGAACAACTTGGCAAGCAGCAGATTTTGCAGCTTTTATTACTAATATTTAAACAAAAATAAATAGAATTATTATGTTTTATATAGGGGTATCTTGAAGTGGACACCCTGAAGTTTTCATGAAAGAGTGGAAAGGGAGAGATTGGCAAGAATAAAAGAGAGGCGACACAACAAATAAGGATACACAGCAGGAAAACATCAAAATGGCTGTAATGGAGGAGGTGGGGGAAGAGGACTACTATGTTTTTGTCGGGGGATAGTCACCCCCTCTTTTTTTCATTTTTTTTATTAGGAGTATAGTGTGGGTGGGTAGTAGGTAAGATGGTGTTGGAGAGGGGATAAAGGAAGGAAGGGGTTGACAAGCAGTGGTGCCCGACAATCCCTCATCCACAAGGCTTTAAATTTTTCCACTGTCAGATGGTGTTGCAGTGGAAGACCCCAATGTTAGGGGACCAGGGTGATGTGGTGACACAGTGGTAAGTGCTACCAACAGTAAGTCTTCCACCTGCTGAAAAGAAGCCTCGATAGGCTGAAGCTGTTGGTCCATGACCTGATCTACCATATCCTTTACAGAATTCCAAAGCCACCATTCAGTGAGGCCTGCTAGGGTGCCTACTGGTCTGCTGTCTCCATTCCGTTCCTTTGAAGACAACCCAGGATGAGCAGAGAGTGAAATTTTTCTAACATGGAAGCTACATGGCTGGGCTGCTCCTCAGGAATTTGGATCTATGAAAAAATAAAAAGAAATGGGAGAGAAAGAAAATAAAGAAGGACAAAGAAACTCATAAAGTAAATAAGAAAAAGAGTAAAATCCAGGTGAGAAACAAAACGAAAATGCACACAATAAATTCACATAATGTTGGACAGCAACCAAATACTTATTATAAAACAGTTTTATTTTTATAAATGTTTATTGAACTAAAACAGAATTTACTGGAAGTACTAATGCATACATGGGAACAATGATATAGGAAGTCCTTGTGCATACGTGGGAAGGATGAGAGTATTACTAACATGTCTTCATGGGGTTTACGTTTTACACTCTGCTGTAATAATTGCATGTCATATGTTTACCCGATATGCATTTTTTGTAATATTGTACTGAAACTACTCCTTATAAATAAAATTAGGTATACTGCATGTTTACATTGACATATCCTTTGATTTGACTGCAATAATATACTGAAAACACTATAGGTCTTTGTTTACCATCCTTTATAAATACTTGCAGCTATACATACTAATTAAATCAGTTATAGACAGCATACTGCATTTATACATTCACATATATTTTAGATTTGGTTGTTATAATGTACTGGAAGCAATGTAGGTCTTCATTTACCAACCTTTATAAATACTTGCAGTTATATATACTAATGAAATATTTAAAGACAGAAAACTGTATTTAGTATTTTATTAATTCTTACCAGTAGCTTTAACTAATCTGCTGAGTCTCCAACTGTTGAGTTTTATTATAGGCAATTTTCTCATCTGCTAGATAAAGAAGACATAGTATGATTGTTTACCTGTATTTCACTTTTTTTAAACACTTCTGATATAAAAAGTATTTTACAAGAAATTTTATTTGGTGATGTATTTTCTTAGAAAATGTTTATTTAAATATTTATTAATATCTGATTGCTAATACTGTGTCAATATTTCCAATAATACAAGTTATAAATAGTAGGACTGCACCTTCAATCACATTGTTACACTTTTATATGTGTACACAGCTTGAATGATTGGGGAGGGTATTGAATGAAATCTTTCTATACACTTTCAGTCTAAGTTCTA